>NC_136515.1:31207038-31440321 GCF_053919585.1 Euprymna scolopes
CGGCCTTCCTCAAGACCAAGCCAACAATCATGTCAAGTGGAGATCAAGAATCAATCATTGCAAACTCTGAAGAAGGTTGGAGGTGTAGCAGTCACAAATTAAATAAACATCTATTTTCTCTCACGTATCAAATAAAACCTTAAATCTAATAGCCATGCCTTCACAAACTTCAAAACCTAGATGATACCCTTTTCTCTTCCCCGCAGAAGAGATGTTACTAACCTGCCTTAGCTCTATCATTATTTTCATGGTGAATGCTCGACTGAACCCCAATCTATAGTACCCCTTTGCCAAACTTTCATAAAAAAACACTCGTCTAGCTACAACCACTATCAACAATTTCCCCCACTCTCTATCTGTGCTTAAATCTAAACATGGACTCCATGAACAAAGCTTCTTTCCTTGAACTACTTGCCTGTGGAACTCCGTTCTGCTGGCCTATTTTCCTGCTGACTACAATATGGTCATATTCAAGTCCAATGTAAATAAGTTTTTGCTGAACTGTGTCTTTAAATAATCAAATTATACCAAATTCCCACAACTAATGATTACTACACTGTTGTACTGATGACTACTGTACACCCATTAACCCTTATCCTCAAGAGACTTTCAGGCTTTGTTTAAAAAAAAAAAAAAAAAACACATTCATTAATACAAATAATTGAGCCTATAATTTACTACTAGCAATACTACCTGATTTTGCCCAAGACCATAGCAAACAAAATAAAGTAAAAAAAGTGAATGCAACATTTTTCTTGTAAAGTTTCTTTCTATCTCATCATTCTTCCTCTTTGACAACTATTAGGTTGATGCTAAAATAATGTTGTTTTGTTGACATTCAACTTCTAGTCAAAAAACATTATTTTTGCACCAACCTAATAGTTAAATATAATAGAAAGAAAGAAAAAGGCTGGAAAGCAATGCTAAAACCTAGTTTCAATGGGTTTTTTTTACAAACATTTACTAGTAAGAATAAAAGAAAGTATATTTTTCTATTTCTCCAGCCTGGAGTGCATTAATTTGATTCACCTTTACCAAATAAATATTAGTTTATTTTTACCATAACCATGAAGAAGGCTGTCTTACATTCTTGCGTTGATGAAACTGCTAAATAAAATAACACAAATTGTTGAGACATTTCTTTTTAACTGATGAACTTCTTTTCCTACTTCATCTCAAGCGAGCTCAGTGAGATTACTACAAAATGATTATCCCGACAAGCATCTTATTGGTTTAATTGTAGTCTACTTCTTAAAGAACAAATCTGATACCTTGCTAGCAAGTAAAAAATATGTAGCTGACTTGGCCCCCTATGGTGTAGTAAAGTGTATCCGCTCTGACAATGTACAGAATTCACTAATAAAGACTTTGAACTTTTATTAATTAACCATCATATTAAACATGAAAAATCGGCCCCTAATTCACCTCAACAAAACAGAACTATGGAAAGATCATGGCGGACACTTTATGAAATTTTGGGCGGAATGAAACATTTTTGTTTGAAATGAAATATATTTATTGTTTGAAATGAAACATTTTTTTGTTTGAAATGAAACATTTTTGTTTGAAATGAAATATATTTATTGTTTGAAATGAAACATTTTTGTTTGAAATGAAACATTTTTGTTTTACTTTTGTTTGAGATAATTGTTATATATATTCAATCAGAACAGTAAAGATATCTAGTGTCCTGCTACAAACTGCATGATGCAAAGATCATGACTTACTTTGACTTAGGAATATCTCATCCTGCAATGCATGAGGCAGTCAAATATACCATCATTTTTAATCTGAAGCCAGATCCACAGCGTCCCACCAGCTTCTGCCAACTGCGATCAAATCTCTTGATATGGGATGTGGTCACAAGAAAATGAATTACAGAAATAATGCTTGTATCATCAATGTAGTTTCCAGTGGATTCTAGCAGGTATGTAGCACTAGGCACTGAAAAGATATTCCTTAGTAACTCATAAATATAAAAACAACTCTCTTCATTGAATCATGGCGTCAACTTGCTAATGTTCACTTTCTTATTTCTGGCTGGTGACTTCTTTGGTATCTAAATTATCATTTATTATCTCTAGGTTTTTTTTAAAACTTTTCTTAGGATTAAACTTTTTTTAACTTTTAATATGCTGAGATGATTTTAACAAAATTTGCTTTTGAGGTGTAATTTTTAATGTCCAAATATGAAACTACATTAGGTTTAATATTTAGTGGTCTATGTGGAAAAGTAAGGTAGATAGCAGTACAATCACTGGTAAAGAACACACGAAAGAAAAAAAACTTGTCCTCCTCACTCTTTAATAAAGAATGCTAAACAATGCATAGACAACTACATACCCTCCCAAAAAATTCTAACAGAAACTAAACAGCCAGCCTTGGTATACTCCTGAATATGCTGGTGCCAATGCACACAGAAAACACTACTTCAATTGATTTAAGCTTAATAGATGATTTAAAACTAAAATCACTATAAAATTGCCAGCAATGACTGCAAAAGAATGATAGAAAATGTGAGTGTCGTATGCTCAATCCATCAAGTCTAAAGTAGAAGAACAGAGGCTCGGTTATCATCAGTTTTGGCGAATAACAAACAAGGTCATAAGTAGATGCATGTCCTCTATCCCAACCATCATCAATGAGCTTAAAGTGACAAAGACAAACTCTTTACCAAAAACTTTACAACAAACTCAACCCTATGCAATTAGGGTATCCTACCTCCTGAATTTCTTCCCAAGACTGAAACTGAGTGACATCCAGGTATGTGTTTGTGATATTGCCACATTCATCAAGAATATTGATGCTTGCAAGTGTCCTGACAATATTCCAGTTACAGTACTCAAAAAGCTGCAACCAGAACTAGATCTATTCTTGCAAAAGCTGTTCAATCAATGCATAAAGGAGAAACATGTTGGAAAACCTCATTAGTTTGCCTAATATTTAAAAATAGTGACACTCTGTCTTCTGCATCTCAATACAGACTCATTAGTCATATGTGTGTCATGAATAAATTGCTTGAATCTGTGTTAAATAGAGAAATTGTCAAACAGCTCAGCAAAAAAAAAAAAAAAAATATACTCAGTGACAAGCAATATGATTTCTATCCGGTGAGATCAACAGCTGATGACTGTAATTTCATATAAGATCAGTGATTATCAAGGGGAGTTTCAAGAGCAATAGCTCTTGAAATATCAAAGGCATTTGATAGGGTTTGATATAACTGTCTATTTCAGAACTATAGAATATCTGGAAATGTCTTCTCAACCATCAAATCTTTTCTCTCTGATAGGTTTATACAAGTAGTCATCAATGGGAAAAGGTCTGAAGTTCAAAGTATCAATGCTGGTGTGCCTCAGGGATCCATCCTAGGCCTAACTCTGTTCCTTATTTTCATCAATGATTTCCCAAATCACATTCTAAATTCATTTGTTGACATATATGCAGATGGCACTATGATCTATGGCAACACTTCAAAGGCCAATAATGACTAGGATCTGAGCATGTGGTGCAATGAAATAAAAAGTGTCTGATTAATTTTAATGCATCCAAAACCAAGCTTTTATCTTTTTACCATAAATTGGCTCCAATTGATATGAATTGCTCTCACCTAAAAAAGGCTCCCTGTTTTGACAAACTTCTAGGTCAGACCTTTACTTCTGGCCTGAAATAGAAGATTTACATCAAATCTGTTTCCAAGGTTGCCGGAAAAATGGTTGCATCATTTTACGGCTCCCAATGCAATTCTGTACATGTATAAGAGCTAGATACATCCTAAAATGGAGTACAGTAATACACTGTTGTCTACCATACACTCATAACCCTTATTCTCAAGCGGTCTTTAGGCCTTTATAAGTGGTAACCAAAATTGGCCAAATTGTAATTATATGAGATTATGAATAACTTTAGTCATAATTGAAGACAGTTTGATAAACAATAAAAATGATTTAAATTTTTTCTGTGTATTCTTTCTAAATATTATATATCTTTCTAATACTCTTAAGCAAACTGTTAATTTAATCTAGAATTAGTTGGGAATAAACACAAAGAGAAAATTAAGAATTGTATAGGATTCAAACCTGTGTATTAGAAAAAGGTACCATCTGTTGTGTGTTACTTTCACCACTTGACTAATGAGCCCAATGGTGTGTAAAGGCTGATTTTGTACAATTAATTAATTTCTTCAACTTTGTGATAAATCTGTGTTTATGCTTTTATTATCATTGTAAAACATAATTTTCTGAAATTTGCATGAAGTGGTGAACATGATGAACATACTACAGCTGAATTTGTTAGTTAAGTGGCTAAGATAGCATTCACAATAGATGATCCCTATTTCTGTAAGAGGTTCATTTTTCTCTTCATGGTTTTCTTAATTTGTTATACCTAGCTGTAAATTAACAGTGTCATCAAAAATGTTTATTGTTGCTATAAACATTAAGGCTACACATTTACTCCTTTTTATTGCAGATGTTATCTGGATAGTTGACAATGTTATCTTTTAGATGTAATTTTTTTCTTACAGTTTTGATATGGGCAAATGCAAACAAAAAGCTGCACAAAAAATTGACAGTACGATCAAGCAGGGTTCAAATCTTCCAACTGGTGGTAATCGTGACTTCCTATACTGATGATTCCCAAAAGGATGAAACACTAGTGTGTCGACATTAAAAATAATTATAGTAATAATTATATATTCTTTACTTACTGGTTTATTTTCTGTTAACCAACATTTACAGAATTCACAAAATTTTCTTGGCTGAGATTTCCAGAAGTCGGCCCTGAAAAATAAAATTTTTTTAAATTGATGTTTAGAAAGCTTACAGTATTTTTATTCATGAATTGGACATTTGTAAATGTATTTAATAAGAAACATTCAGAAATTGCTTTACTGTTTACATCTTTTAGTACTGTATTTTGACGGAAAAGGAAACTTCCATTAAAATGTACAAATGACTACCAAACATAACAGGAAAAGTTAATTTCAACATAAAAAGGTCTTTTATGATAGTTTTTACAAAAATTTCTTTCTTAATGGATAATTATGTGAACAAACCAAGTTTAAACTTCAAGGTTTTTACACTGAGGCATCTTTGTTTTGTTGTAATTATCAAATTTAATTCTCTATGCCATATTATTATGGCATATACATGACATTTTTGTTTTGTTCTAGCCATCAAATATACTCTTTCGGTTTATAGAGGTAGCATTCTTGTTTTGTTGTAAACAGAGGATGTAATATTTCATTTATTTTATTCTATGCCAATGTTAACTTATTGAGTTATTACCCCTGTCCCTAAACTAAGTGAGTGATGGGCCTTGTCTTGATAAGGGAGCTGTCTCAAACAGACATACTGAATAAAATTTTTTTCGTTTGTACACTTGTATCTGAAAATGGTTTCATGTAATACCGCTTTATTTATTGGCATGTTGGCATGGTTATCCACATGTTACTTTTCTCTTTAATTATCCAGGTGGAAAGAGGATATTACCTACTTGAAGGCAACACATTACTTGATTTCACACACTGTCAGACTAATGAGTGCTACAAAAACACATCAATTGCTTGAGTAATGGTGCCTGGGAAAGAATGAGAATCTCTTTTGAAAAAATAACCTAAGATACTACATGTCTCATGATCAAAACTATGCTCCATTCTTTGATGGTAGCTGACAGAAGTCATGAACTGACCCACAAAGGGTTTCACAAATGAAGATCTGGAAGTATCAAATTTCAACTAAGTCACCTCCATCCAGAGAAATAATATGACTGAAATGATGTGGAAACAGGTGCCAAACTATTGATCTGACATATCATGGAGTGTAAGTGTAAAAGTATCACTATCTTTCGTATGCATTGAACAGACAGTATAACAGGATTATGACATTTAGCAAACCACATAACAAAATTATGACATTTAGCAAACTATAAGACAGTATTATCGCATTAGGGTGACCATAGGACAGAATTATGGTATTTCGAAAACTGCCAGAGAGTATTATGGCATTTTGCAAACAATATGGAAAGATTTTGACACTTAACAGACAATATAATAGAATTATGGCATTCAGAAGATCATACAGCAAAATTATGGCATTTAGCTGAAGACATACTAGAATTCTCAGTTAGCAGACCATAAGAAAACATGATGTCTTTTAGAAGAGCATAAGAAACATTACGTCTTTTAGCAGACCATAAGACAGAATCGTGGCATTTAACACACCATAAGACAGAATCGTGGCATTTAACACACCATAAGACAGAATCGTGGCATTTAACACACCATAAGATAGAATCATAGCATTTAACACACCATAAGATAGAATCATAGCATTTAACACACCATAAGACAGAATCATGGCATTTAACACACCATAAGATAGAATTAACAATACACATGAAAAATTGAAATGGCTGAAAATATTTCAATATTGGTATATATAGAAAGAGCTTGATGAGCTAAGAAAAAATCTTTTTAAATTTTAAAAATCCAATTGAAATTAAGGAAGTTATGACTATTTGTGTGCCTCACACATTTGGATATTTTTTCCCTCTTTAAGACCATACGCGTTTTGTCATATTTTTTTTTTACACTACTCTTTCATTAAAAATTTGTTAAAACAAACATTAAGCAATGAAATTTACCATATAAGTCTATTTTTGTGCTAGGAATTAGAATATGCTACTGAAAATCTCCATAAATTAATGGTTTCCAAATAATCTGCAGTAGATGCACATCAATATTCTGCAATTCCTTATAAATGCCATGTATTCATTAAAAGAAAAGAAGTTATAGGACTCAAAGCTGAACTGTAATGCATTTTATGTAGAAATAACTGAAATCGAAATCTAAGACTGTTTAAAAATGTATATGCTGCAATATTTCTTTGGTATTATTTTGGTATTTGGTATCATTGTAGATTAATACCCTCTGTTAACCCCACCCCCACCCCATCTGACCACCTCTACAAAATATGTGATTTTACCTTCGTAGGCAATTACGTGTGATCACCTTGAAAAACTTTAATGAAAGATAAACAAGTATTATTTTAGAATTTAATGTAAGATGATCCCCCATTTTGAGCCATTCTAGCATTTTAGGGCAGTTAGCCATTTTTTTTTTTCCATAGAAGATAAATCCTGTGCGCTTTTTTTTTTTTTTTTCTAAAGATGATTATATGTGGTATTAAGAGGGTCTTTGTGCAATTATGAGAGGGTGAGAGGGAGGTTGCGACTAACTTTGGGTTAATGATAGAGTTAAAGGAAATTATATGTGAACATCCTGAAGACTGATAGAATCAAAACAAAAACAACTTTAGAATTTAGAGTGGAGGTTGATTTCACATAAATTCAATGTAAAATAATTCACCATTTTGAGACCATTCTAGCATTTTAGGACAGTTGACCAATTTATTTTTTTATAGGAGATAAATCGTGCACTTTTCTTTTCTTTTTTTTTTTTGGACACTTATATGTAGCTTACAGAGAAATTTTGTTTGGTGAGGAGTTTGTCACTTGGACTTAGCGTTATTGTTAGGTCTAAAGAAGGTTTTAGAAGGAGGAGGAGGAGGCTTGCCACTCGTACCTAGGGTTAGAGGTAGGATTAAGGGAGTTTTTTTTAAGAGGGCGTTTGACACTCATATTTACAATTAGTGAGTCATAATTATTGGCTTTTGAAAATGTTATGCCTTCGATTTTAAACATCAAATTATTTTTAAATATGTAAACTTACATAAATGAGGGGTGTGAAACTTAAAAATTATGACAAACAGACAAAAATAAATTTCATTAAAAACAAGTGACGTCACTAACAGAAAATATGACGTTTGGAAAACTTATTAAGTATTTTTTGCCGACTTATTTAAATATCAAAAACACTTTTTGCTAAAGTTGACAAATCGTCCACAAATTTTGGATAAATTTGATTTTTATTTTCAATTACTTTTCTTGTCTGAGTGACACATTATTTTGTTAAACTTTCCAGTTTAAGACGTTTTTTTTTTTATTTTTCTACCTGGACTTTGGGCCAAGATCACAGATCAATGACAGACAATTTTTATGTTTGTTCCTATCCAGATTACCCCTTTTTGGGAGCTGGATTTTTCTCACATTAAAAACCAACCTTGTGTCCAAAGCTTTTCATTCTCCTGGGATGATCGTATAACTCTTTTTCCTGGGGTTGATCGCTATCGGGTTGGTCATTTTCCTTTTTCTGGAGGACCGGCATTGTCCGGCTGCTTGTGGTATTACCAAGTCGAACATGTCATACATCTGGTCCATTACCTCTTCTTTTTCAGCAGGAGGTTGTCTTTCGTCATCTGTGATACATTTCCGAATTTGGTTTAAATGCTTCTTGTGAGTAAATCTTAGACCTTCGATAATGTAGACCATCTGCCTGATCCTTTTCTGGACCTTTCCTAATTCCCACATCATACTATCATTTTTGTGTACCTGCAAAAATACATTTTCGTCAGGTAAGTACTTCTTTTTAGGAACTATGGTATTTGGCGGTTTCACCTGTTTTGGCAAAAGTTTCTTGAAGACCGGCCTAATTTTCCTCACAAACATTAACTCTGCCAGCGACATCTTCGATGGAGTGCTTTATTTGGCGTAATTTGGTAAATTTGTAAAAACTTTTGTAGCGCCTTTTCTGAGGGTGTTCTTTTAGCCTTCTTAAGGGCTCTTTTCAGCGTGTCTACAAACCTCTCTGCCTGACCGTTCGATCGGAGATGATAGGTTAGCGTCGTTATGTAGTTAACCTGGAAATCCTTACAGAAACTTTTAAAATCTGCTGAAGTGAATTGTGTGCCATTGTCTGACACTAGACAATCAACCACACCAAACCTAGCGTACAATTTGTGAAGAGCACGGATTGTAAAATCCATCGTTGGACTTTTACATCGAAATACCTCAGACCATTTTGAAAAACTGTCTACCACTATTAACTAATAGTTTCCATCCAGTGGGCCTGTGTAATCTACGTGTATTTTTTGCCATGGGTGGTCCGCTTTAGGCCACGGGCTAAATTGTCTTGGAAGCACTTTTGCAGTCAATGCGCATCCCTTACATTACTTTACAGTGCCTTCTATATCAGTGTCCATACTCTTCCAGTAAACGTAGGACCTCATGAGGTTCTTCATTCGTGTAGCCCCAGGGTGCTCTATGTGGAAATCCTTTAAAATTTTCTTTTTTAGTGTAGCTGGGATTACTACTCTTTCTCGGTACAACAGTACCTCATTGCACATAGAATAAGCTTCTGCCACCGATTCATCCAATTCGATTTTTTGTTTCGTTTCTTTGATGAAACTATCTTCTTCAACTTCCCTTATTATATCTTCCAAAGTGACCGGTAGTTCCTTGATCGTATTACATAGTATTTGTGTATAGTCCTTTTCACTTTGTAGTGACGCTATTACTGTGTCTTCCCTTGATTTTGGAATTAATCGCGACAATCCATCTGCGTGAATTAATTTTGCATATGTAAGAAATTCCATACTGAAATCGTAATTCAGTAGAATGGTCCCCCATCTTTGAAGTCTGTTGGCTGTGCAAGTTGGCAGACCTTTTTTAGAGCCAAAGATGGTTATAAGTGGCTTATGGTCAGTTTGTAATTTAAATTTAGGACTGTGTAAAAATCGGTGGAATTTTGTAACACCGAATACAATCCCCAGTGCTTCCTTTTCGATTTGGGAGTAATTCTTCTCGGCACGCAGTAAAGTTCTTGACGCATGGGTGATTGGCTTAGTGGACCTATCAAGCATCTTGTGTAGAATGCACGCCTCGATTCCATCATAACTTGTGCCAGTTACGACAATAATCTCTTGTTTCGGATTGAAATGAGTCAGGGATAAATCAGACGTTAATACATTTTTAATTTCTTAAACGTTGCCTGGCACTCAGACGGCCAGTCCCATTTTTTGTCCTTTTTTAATAGTACATTCAATGGCGCACGCAATTCATGCATGTTCCTAATGAACGTTTGATAATAGTTCATGAGCCCTAAAAAAACTCTGCAATGTAGTTACATTATGAGGTTCTGGCATGTCTTTTATAGCTGTGGACCTCTCCAGATCGGGTTTCCTCCTGTCCTTATCTATTAAATGACCCAGGTATTCAATTTGTTTCAAAAAAAAAAAAAAAAAAAAAAATCGCATTTTGCTTCCTTCAATGTGAAGCCGTATTCTTTTATTCTGTCAAATACTTGAAATGCATGATCTCTATGTTGTTCAACATTTTGACTGCGCATAAGAATATCGTCCAGATAGCAAAGTATCGATTACCTGTTGGAAAACTGCAGGTGCTACTTTTATACCAAATGCTAATCTATTGAATTTATGAAGTCCTTTGTGCGTTGAGATACACAAAAGTTTCGAGCTATCTTCCTCTACTGGTATTTGTAGGTATGCCTCGCTTAAGTCTATTTTGGAAAAACGTTTTCCGCTAACAGCGAATATTTTGTCTGGGCTTGGTAGTGGGTAGTGATGGCCCTTGAGTGCCCCATTCAATCCGGTTGAGAAGTCTGCGCATACCCTAATCTCTTTAGATTTTTTTTTTCACGTATACAGTGGGGGCTGCCCACTTACTATAGTTAATACGGGTCAAAATCCCAGTGTTAACTAGTCTTTCCAATTCTTCTTCAATTTTTTCCCCTCAAAGTGAATGGTATGCTCTGTGGTTTTTTAAATATTGGTTTTGCTTCATCCAGCAATTCGAATTTCGCCTTTATTTTTATGCAGCATTCAAGCTTTTCAGAGAAAACACTTAGGAAAGATTTAAGATCTTTTTTGTGCTTGTCGGCTTCAGCTGTTAGGTTTTCGACTTTGTGACAAAAATCACTCATTGGCAAGTCCCATAATTCACATTCCTGAATCCAATCGGTCCCGAATAAGTTTGTTGCATTCCTTAGAACGAACACTTAGCTTTTTTGCGGTTCTTTTTAGTGACACACCCTCCAAATTTATTTTTTCACCAGTTACCGATCTTGTGACTTTATTCGTCTTCGTCATCGTAGGTTTCTTATTCTCTTCCACATGTGAAAATTTATAATTGATAAATCCGACCTTGAATACAGCTGCAGTTTCACTTCTTTATTTCTGATTCTCACTGTAACATATTTCCTTATGTTCTCTGTTGGTGAAGGGTCCATTTTTGCAGTTTTTATGTAGCTCTTTCTTGTTACTTTCGCTCTGCAATATGAGGCCTTGTGCTCTGCTTGCTTACATAGGTCACATGTTATTTTCCTTTGGTACTGACATGCATTGTAACCATGAGGTCCTCCACATTTGCTACAAGAGGTCCTAGAATTTTGTTTATCCTAATAATTTTGTGAAAAGTTCTTTTTGTCTCTTGGTTGGTAATTACTGGCGGGTGTCCTTTATTTTTAAGCGTATTTTTTTAATGTGCCCGATATCTGCTTCCTCTATGTTTCGGGAATCTTGCTTCATTGCCATGAACCGCTGACAATCTTCAAGTTTCTGAAGCATCAAATCAGGTTCTAATTCCAATTTATTTAGAGCACAACATCTTATATCAGCTTCTTTTGTGGCTATCAAACCTTATGTGAATATTAAGCATTTGAAGTTGTGCTTGGGGGGGGGGGTAAAATAAAAAAAAGTTTTGCTAGGTGAGTATGAGGATTGAACCCAAACCCTTGAGGCAAAGTTGGAAATTAAAGTGTAAAAAAAAAAACATGCAACGTTAACCATTGGGCCACCGTGACATACTAATGGAAACAGGTTTGAATTTATTTAATTACTTAGAATTTGCAGGTGCACGTTTTAATGTCTTAATGAGGTCAACTTTGACTGCGGGGTTTTTATTTTTATTTTCCCAAGATGTTGGGGGGGGGACCAGCTCCTCTTGTCCAATTTGAATAGCAATTTGCTGATATAAGGAAAATATTTCCACATTACTTTCAGACATTTCCGGCGATGGCGACTGGAAAAATACCGCCAGAATTAGTGTCGCTTTTATTATAGGAAAAAGTCCAACCCACACGTGGCGAGCGAAAACTGTTGAATATTTATCTTCTTGAAGTTGAGCAAATTAAATAGACAGGCGAGCTTCGTTGTTAACTCGGAGATATGATTTATATATGATATAAAAAGTTTTAAGAAGTTGTGAGCCGACTGAGCGCTTCTCTGAAAAAAACCTTTCTTGGACATACACAAAAAGCGAACATACATACATACATTTTGGCTTTTATATATATAGATTTCCTCGTGTGGCAATTTTCTTGAGAAAATAATTTGGCGTTTGCATTTATACAGAAAGCAGTAGATTTCATTTGTCATTTTTCAATTTTCGTAATGTGTAGGTACTCGGTTCAATTCCTTGTTGATCCTACACATTTTTTTCCTAAAAGAGAATTAGTTACTTATCTGTTAAAGAGAGTTTATAGCATTTATTTAATATTGGCTACTCTTTTCGATTTTTGTGCAAAAAAGAAATGTCCTTTTCTTGTTAACACTTTGTTTGTCGTGGTTAGCGAAATCATTTTTTTTTCTTCTTCGACATGCAGTCCTGTTGACTGTTGAAAGTTTATTTTAATTGGATTAAAATCCAACGTTTATTTTTTGTCCGAATACTCGCTTTAGTCAATAAAATAAAATATACTATCATTTACTTGCTGTATTTGCGTGAGTTATTTTTTCTTTTTCCAATGCTAATGCCTCTTGGTACTCTTGCATAATTTGACCCAAATTCTCGTGAATTCCTATCAAGCATGGATCGGGCGAGACCAGCAATCATCGGTGTCAGCCGAGCGTTGTTCAAATGTTGAAATGCTAACTTGACTTTTTATTTTATTTATTTAATTTTTTTTCTGTTGTTTTTAGTAGTTTTTAAGGTGATATTAAGGGGGTGGGGGTAACTTTTAATTTTCTGATTAGTTACTTATTTATTATTTTTTTTAATTGAATTTTTTGGAGTTTGATTAGCCAAAGAAAAAGTGCTATCAAAATGGAAGCAGACAACATTTGAATTAGAAGAAAGCAACTAACCCAACAACAAAAAAAAAGAAAGAAAAGCTGATAAACAAATATATTTTCAAACTCTCCAAACAGGAAAAATGACAGGCAAGAAAATAAATCTATGCATGTTAGAAAAAGAAATGAAAACATTGATGCAGACAATCTCATATTGTCAGGAGAAGAAATTGCTTTCCCCAAAAAATGAGGTGCAACAATTGTAAACACAAATGTTTACTTAAACAAAGATCGTGTGTAAAGGATGGTTTCTCCTAGAGATGTACAAATGGACAGTGCCACCAAAAGAACTTGACTGAACACCAAGTCTTGAAAATAAACATAAAAAAAACAAGAAAAAAAAATATGGTTACAAAAAAGAAAACAAAAAAACTTGTACTTACACCTAACAATTATACGGTTAAAAAATCTTTTCTTGGAGAGAAAAAACAAACTTTCTGTTGATAAAGATTTTGCAAAACAAAATTAAAAAATTAAATACTAAAATGAAATAAACATATTTTCATTTTTCAAGGTTTTTTATTGTTTTTTGTTGTTATTTTTGATTATTTGCATTTGTATTTTTCCGGTTTGTTTTGTTTTTTTCATTAGTCTGCGTCTGTTACGACGCTCGGCTGACACCGATAATTGCCGGTCTTGCCCGATCCATGCCCGACAGGAATTCACGAGAATTCGGGTCAAATTATGCAAGAGTACCTGCCTTTTAACCATAAGACGTATTAGCAAGACATGCTTTTAAAAATGACAAAGTTCTTTTTTTCAACATTACTTGTATTTATAGAGATGGAAAAAAGTTTTTTTTTTTTGTACTTACTGAAACTTGGTCTTGCTAATTCAGTAGTAATAATTCTAAATGCAATTGTCTGGAGTTCTGTCTCAACTCGTAGTTTACACTTTTAGTAGCTATTTTAGCAGCAAGATAAAGTTTTTTAACGATTGTCGCAGCACGAGGGAAGAGAAAGCTGAGTAATTTGTGTTAAGCGATATACACGCCAGAAATTCTTTTCAAAGTTGAACGAATCAGTTCTTTCGACTTCTGTCTTCTCGCAAATGTTGCACTCTTCACAAGCAAGTTTTTTTCAACTGTCGACCAACCAAAAAAAAGAAACGACTCGCAATCTTTGTTTTGGCTTGACTTTTTATAGCCGTCGGTATTTTTGATGCGGTAGTGCGAGTATCGCTCACAAACGTTTTTCTTTGTAATCTAAAGGTCCCAGGTTCGCTCCCTGACGCAGGCACGCACAACTCATACTTTTTGTGCATTTTTGCGCATGCTCGTCTTTGTTAAATCCTTTTCTCACCAAGAATTGTTGTCCTTTTTCGAAATGTTCTTTATCCCGTGTTTGTGGATTTTTACGCTCAAATGTTTTTTCCCCAATGTAGACAAGTAGTTTTTCCCGTTCTTCACCGAACTTTTGAAAAATAAATACTTTTGAAGTTTCGAATTTCCCTAGAGTGTAGGAAAAATTTATTTCGAATATCCACGTGTGTTCTTTTTTTTTTTTTTTTAATCCTTTTGCTCGTCAAATGTTGTTTTCAAATAGCTGTTTTTTGTTTTTTTAGAGGGAGTCCTTGCCCGAATATTCATCATTCAGTTGTTGTAAGCAATTGTTGTAGATTGATCCAGGCAGTTCTTGAATCATCCTTGTCGCCAGTTGTAGGCTTGTGCTAGGGCTCACAAATGAAAGAAACCACAAGTAGTATAAAGTGTATAAAATATAATATGTATTTTAATCGAAAAAAAAACCTGGACTCGATTCTTAGCGACACTCTCCGCTCTAACCAGGTTCCATCTGGTTCTTGAGAACTCAACGGCTCGACACTCTCAAAACTTAACTCCCGGCCTTATATCATCTCATTTATGCAAATTAATGTGCAATCGAACCTGCTGATTTGTCGCTTTCTCGTCTCCCATCGCTCAGGTTTCGAGTTCGCACATGCAGCCCACCTCCGTGACTGGAGTCACACTCAATTTTCACTATACGCCCCCACCTGATCTCATGATTATAAACTGGGTAGGGAAGTAGTATCCGTCTTTGCTAGACACACCTAGCGCTCAACACTCTGCTAGACACACCTAGCGCTCAACACTCTGCTAGACACACCTAGCGCTCAACACTCTGCTAGACACACCTAGCGCTCAACACTCCGCTAGACACACCTAGCGCTCAACACTCCGCTAGACACATCTAGCGCTCAACACTCCGCTAGACACACCTAGCGCTCAACACTCTCTGACAAAGACAGATACTACTTAGCAAAAGTGGGGCTACACGGCTAGACACAGAAATTTGTAAATTTCTCATTTAAAAACGACTTTACATGCAAGTTGACTAAATCGCATTGTAATTCTTTTTAACAGCGACTACTTTTTCTTCAAAAACAAAATCGACTTGAATTGTACTCTCATCAAAATAACTATCATTCAGAAATGATTCCTTTTTCTCCTTTTCAGCACAACACGATTTCATGTAAAATTCCGCATTTAAAAATAACTTTTAAATACATACACGTCGTCCGAATCACATTTTAAGTTCTTTTAACAGCGACAACTTTTTTCAAATGCAATAAAATCCGACTCGAATTGTACTTTCATTAAAAATGAAAGTCGTTTAAAAGCGACATCTTTTCTTTTTAACACAACAGGACTTCATCTTAAATTCCTTGTTGAAAAGCGAATTTAGTGCATACAAGTCATTCGAATCGCATTTTAAGTTCTTTTAACAGTGATGACTTTTTCAAACAATAAAATCCGACTCAAACTGTACTTTCATAAAATAAATCCGTCGCTTAAAAATGACACCCCTTTTCCTTGTCAGCACAACAGGATTTCAATTTTCAACGTGACTTTTAATTTTTCAGGTTTGACGCGAATCATTAAAAATTTCCCATTTCATCTCGGCCACATTGGCTCCATATTTAAAGTTGAAATAGCTTCTAATCGAAAAAAAACCTAGACTCGATTCTCAGTGACACTCACTGCTATAACCAGGTTCCATCTGGTTCTCGAGAGCTTGACTCTCTCAAACATCTTAACTCCCGGCCTTATATTATCTCATTTATGAAAATTAATGCACAATCGAACCTGCTGATTTGTCACCTCCTCGTCTTCCATCGCTCAGGTTTTGAGTTCGCACATGCAGCCCACCTCCATGACTGCAGTGACACTCAATTTTCACTACATGTATTTATCATAAAGAATACAGGAGCCACTAAATTGGTATTAGAGGAGCATGTTTGTAGCATGCAGTTAAACATGGTATGAATGTCTCCATTTAGTCTCTGAAACTAGTGGTATTCATAGGACTGGCTGATTCCACTTAGATCTCAAATAAGGGTGATTTGTACCCCACAACATTAATTCATTTGAAAGGATATTCGTTTCTGAACAAAGCAGTGATATTTTGATGTGCTTTAGTTTTTAAAATATGACGATTTTAGTCTGTGATTATCCAAAGCTTTTTATCGTCCGTGTGTATTGCTAACAAAATTATGGCATTTAAGACACCATAAGATAGAAATATGTCATTTCACACTCCATAAGATAGAATTATGGCATTTCACATTCCATACAACAGAATGATGGCATTTAACAAATCATAAGACAGAATTATGGCATTTAACATGTCATAAGATAGAATTATGGGATTTAACATTCCATCAGATAGAATAATGGAATTCGCACACCATAAGATAGAACTATGGCATTTAAAACTCCATAAGATCGAATTATGGCATTCTGAACAAAGCAGTGGTATTTTGATGTACTTTAGTTTTTAAAATATGATTATTTTAGAAGAACCCCCTCGAAATCTGTGATTATCCAAAGCTTTTATCGTCAGTGTGTATTGCACACTATGAGATGGAATCATGGCATTTCACACTCCGTAAGACGGAATCATGGCATTTCACACTCCGTAAGATGGAATTATGGCATATCACACTCCGTAAGATGGAATTATGGCATTTCACACTCCATACAACAGAATGATTGTATTTAACACATAATAAGACAAAATTATGGCATTTAACACGTCATAAGATAGAATTATGGGATTTAACATTCCATAAGATAGAATTATGGAATTCACACACGACAAGATAGAACTATGGCATTTAACACTCTATGACAGAATTATGTCATTTAACGTACCAGAATACAGAATTATGGCCACAGCGATTTCTCAACGCGTATCTGCAGGTAGGCTCAACGCAGGTCCAGGATTGCTGTGTACGCACCCCTGCTGCCGCCACTCCCTCAGTTTATGTGCATAGATGTCAGCACCCACCATGTGTGGGTCAACGAGTTCATCCCTTTATATTTTTTTCTTTTTGTCTTTTTTAGCGGATTTTTTTTTTTTTTTTTTTTACACAGTGATCACCACTTATCAAGGCCCTGAAGCCACTCAGGGATAAGGGTTATTGCAAGTACATTACGTTAGTGTGGAGATTTGATGAAGTGTTTAATTAAGGGGCGGTTCATTAGGAATTTGTTAACATTGGACTTGAAGACATCCAAGTTGTAGTCCGGAGGGAAGCAGGCAGACGGAACAGAGTTCCACAGGTGTGCAGTTCTAAGAAAGAAGCTTTGTTCATGGAATCTATGTTTAGGTTTAGGCACAGATAAAGAGTGGGTGTATTTATTGATAGTGTTTTCTGCAAGACAGGTGTTTCTTGTGAAAGTTTGGCGAGGGGGACCATTGATTAGAGCTCAGTCGAGCACCTGCCATGAAAATAATGATAAAGCAGAGACAAACTCGCAACATCACTTCTGTGAGAAAAAAGTTGTAGGAAAAGAGGCTACGAAGTCTATTTTGAACTCTGTCAAGGCAGGATAAGTCCTTTCTAGCAGCTTCTGCCCAGATGTGGCAACAGTACTCCATCCTTGAACATACGTGGCTCTTATATAGATAGAGAATTGCATCAGTAGTGAGATATCTTCTGGAGCGGTAGAAGGATCCCACCATCTTTCCAGCGACCTTGGCAACAGACTTGATGTACGTGTTCCATTTCAGATCAAGAGTAAAGGTCAAACCCAGAAGCTTGTCAAAACACGGGGCCTCACCCAGACGAGAGCCATCTATCACAATTGATGCCAGCTGGGGATCAGAGCGTTGATGATGTAAGGATAGGAATTTGGTTTTGGATGCATTAAAGGTAACCAGCCACATCTTCCCCCACTGAACCACGCGCTCGAGATCAGAGGAGAGAGAATCCGAGAGAACTTTGTCATTTACAGCCTTTGATGTGTTGCCGTAGATGGTCGTGTCATGAGCATAGATGTCAACAAATGATTTAAGTATGTGTTTAGGGAGGTCATTGATGTAGATCAGGAAGAGAGTTGGGCCCAGGATTGAACCCTGAGGGACTCCAGCATTTATATTGCAGGCCTCCGATTTTTGTCCGTCTACCACTACTCTTATGAGCCTATCGGAGAGAAATGATTTAATGATTGAGAAAACATTTCCAGTTATACCGTAGCTGGAAATCTTGTGAAGTAGACCCTTATGCCATACCTTGTCAAAGGCCTTTGATATGTCAAGAGCAATTGCCCTAGAAAGGAAGCCTTTGTCAAGAGATTCACTAATCCTGTGGGATATAACCGTCAGCACATCTGCGGTAGATCTTGCAGAGCGGAAACCATATTGTGTGTCACTAAGAAGGTTATTCCTGCTGAGGTGGTTGACTATTTCTCTATTTAATATGGATTCCAGCAACTTACTCATAACACACAGGAGACTTATTGGTCTGTACTGAGAGGGAGAGGACTTATCACCTGAATTCTTAAATACAGGGCAAACTGATGAGGTCTTCCAGGGGGTCGGAAAGCACTTCTCCTTAAGGCAGCGCTTAAATAGTTTCGTAAGTATGGGAGCAAGTTCTGGTTGAAGCTTTTTTAACACTATAATTGGGATGCCATCAGGGCCAGTTGCCTTACTAGAATCTAGGTTCTTGATTAGCTTGGCGACCTCATGCACGGATATTTGTATGCTACCTAGCTTGTTCTGTGTTGTAGGAGGAAATATGGGGAGTTGATGGCCTTCGTCACATAGGGTAGAATTAGCTGCAAAGTTCTTTGCAAATAGTTTGGCCCTGTCTGACGCTGACGAGATGACCTCTAGTCCATTGATAATGGTTGGGATAGAACGCACAACGCCAAATTCCAAAAAAAGTCTTGCATGGAAACTTTTTGAAGTTGATGAAGATGATGAGTTGAAAGCCATTTGCAAAGTCTGTCAAATTAAAATATCGTGAGGAATAAAACCATCTAACATGACCACAACCAACATGTTAAAACATTTAACTATGAAGCATCCAAATAAATTGGAGGAGCAAAATAAAAAAGAAAAGAAACAAAAAATTACCAACTAGTCACTCAGAGCAGTTTTATTAGTGAGGGTCGAAATCGCAGTGTCTTTTTTTTTTTGCCTACATCATCATCTAGGTGTCACCAATTTTTTTGACCCACCTTAACTTCAAAGAGTAAATACAATATATACAACTAAAAAAATAATTTTTAAAAATGCTGATTCTATTCATGAAAAATTCTTTTAACTAGAAATTAAAACTTAGGTAAAGATAGCTGACTGACAGCAACAGGAGCACTGGTTAACTACTGAACCACGTGGAAAGGTGTGGGGGGGGGGGAGAAAAAAAAAGGAAATTAAATGATGATAATAAATTATGATAACCGTCTTTGAAAGGCACTAAACTCCTAAAATTTACTTCTTTAAAATTTTAGGCGGCACTCCCCGGCGATTTTAAAGCACTCTCTCTCTCCAAAAAAAAAAAAAAAAAAAAAAAAAGATTTCATTTTTAAGTTTGGGAAAGATATATTTATTATAACCGAATTCCTGTATGAAGACTGGATCTACTTTATTGGACGTTAATTTGTGAGATAAGTAATTTTTCAATGTTTAATATGTTTTTAAAGTTTCAATTATCAATTAAATTTTTTTAATTGCGTTTATTTTTCAATTTATTTTAAAAAAAAACAGGGTTTTAAATGTATTTTTCAAGGTAACAAGCTTCGAAAGAAGTCTAATAAAAAAAAAATCACTTCATTTTTAATTTCGACAACCCTGAGAATTTAATTATTAAAAAAATATTGAAATGTGACATTTTTTTATTTAACATTTCTATTAGTTCAATTAATTTTCTTTCAATAATTCATTTCACTCAACAAACTTCACCATTTTTTTTTTTTTAATCTTTTTCTGTAATTTTGGTAATTATGTTTGCTCAATTTTATCTAGTATTTCATTTGTTTTTTTAGTGGTATCATTTTTATATGTGTTCCTTTGATATACCCTATTTCAAAATTAGTTTGGCTAAACTTATTCTTCACGTTAGAAACAACGTGTAAAAGCAATGAAAAAGTAAGAAAAAATAATAGGTGTTAACTACTCCTTGTGAATTATGGAGGTCTGAAGAACTGCCGTCACAAATACAACTATCAATAGCCAAACAAAAAATCGTTTTTGAAATTCCTTTAATTGTAACTTTTCGCTATACCTACCTTTTTGATATAAAACACAAAAACTTTCTATTAATGGTATTTCTCATATATGGTCGTTAACTTTGGAAAGGTTATTTTGTATCTACGGCGCCATGTCACATGGTATATTGTTTTTTTTTTCATTACGCACGTTCATTTATAAATTATTAAATTAAATATTTATCTTTTTTATATTTAATTAGTATGTATTTTCTTTCTCTTCCGCTATATTTTTTTTTATTTAATTCATTAAATCTGTTAATTATGAGGACTAAAATAATGAATCGTGTGTATTTATTCTCTAATTTTCTTGTTTTTGTTCTGTTATATAAATTCTATTTTATTTGCTTTTTTCTCTGAAGGATAAATTCTATTTTCTTTGAGTTTTTTTTCTGTATTCCAATTAAGTAAAATAAATTTTCTCTAAAATAAATTTTGCTAAGTTTTCCGTTTAGTTTACTATATAATAATTTTATTTAAACCAAAACACGACGGTGTAGACATAAAATATCTCTTCCAAAGTTAGGGAACATATTTGGGAACTACCGACCATAAGTATAAAACTACCTGGTATATTTCAAAACAATAATTCCCTAGGAATCGGAATCGTACTTAGTATCGGAATCGGAATCGGAATCGTATAAAAATTAGGAATCGTCCCAACACTACTTTAGATGCATAACTGGGTTCAAACTGATGTGGTGTTGTTTTATTGCAATATCTTTGTAATAAAAAATATGTATCATTTATAAATTCATATTTCAGCTGTTCCTAAAAAATCTTGCTTTTATATCACTAATTCAAATTGTTAATTTACCTCTGATACTTTGAGAACTTGTAGTTTTTGTATTGCTATTCTAACATTACTGTAATTCTCTCTTTGTTTGTAGGTGAGGCATGAGTGATGAGTCGCAAAGTAGAGAGGAAGCATGTCAAACCAAGGAGTCCATTAACTGGAAGCAGTGCATTCTCTGCCAGTCTGATGATAAAAAGAAAGTCTTGGTGCAACATCCTCGATTAGAGTCCTATGGGCTCGTACTGCAAGTAATTCTAGAGAGGGCTAGTTTGAATGATGGGGACTATATCCAAATCCAAAGGCGATTGCAGAACTGCACACCAGAAACATTGTGTGAAGAGAGGGCGGTCTGGCATCGCTCATGTCATTCGAGTGCAACTAACAAAGTTGAAATACAACGTGCAAGAGATCGCATCGCACACGCTTTAGCTACAGGACACTACACTGCCAAAAAGCCTGGGCAGAAAAGAGGAATTACAGAAGAGGCTGTTCCAGACACCTCTACATCTGGTTCTGCATTGCCATTCACACGATCACATACAAGTTCACTGGATAAGAAAGAGTGCTTCTTCTGCCAACAGGACAATGGCCAACAACTGTACCAGATCAGGACTGAGAATGCAGGTAAAACTCTCAAAGATGCTGTGGAAAGGTCCCATAATCCTGCACTGAAAACTAGGCTGAACACCTGCATATCACCAGGTGACGCACATGCAAATGATGCCCTATACCACAAAGCTTGCTGGACCCAAAATGTGTTCCATGCTCTTCGAGATACTAACACTAGAAAAACTGCTGAAGAACCCTTTCTACAAAAGGCGAGTCTGCTTGAGCTGATAAATCTTATTGATGTAGAAACAAAAAACAAAGCATACCTTGGGATGGATGATATTGAAACGACTTATGTTAATATGCTTGGTTCGGAAGTTTTTGAAGGTCATGTACCTGTATTCAGTAGAAAATGGCTGAAAGAAAGGATCCTTACTTATTTGCCACACCTGAAGTCTGTTCGACCAAACATAAGGAAGCCAACTGTCCTCTACTCCCCAGATGCATGTGAAGAGGACATGGTCAATGACAACTGGTAAGGAGGAGAACAGCATGAAGACAATCTACAAAGCAGCACAGGTGATAAGGAAAAGCATTGTAACCTTCAAAGAGCCCAAGGAAAGAAATGTCATGCAGGTATCTAGTGACAATAATGATGTTCCAGCTGAATTATACACCTTAATCCATTGGATAATGGTTGGGCCTGCTGAAAAGCTGGAAACTGTAAAGAGAACTAAAGATGTTGACCGAGCAACACTGACGGTGAGCCAGAATATCATGTATGGGTTCAAATCCAGTAAACAGGTAAGGTACAAGTCAAGCAATGAATCAGCATTTAAGTCACCCCGTTCACGAGTGAATTCTCAGGTTCTGGGACTGGCACTGACTGTCCACCATGACACACGCAACAAGAAGCTGTTGAATCTTCTCAATGCTCATGGCTACGCTATTTCACATCGCCGTGTCCTTCTCATGGAAACTGCTCTGGCAAATGCTGTTGTAGAAAACACCAGAGCATACCAAGGCCTCTATGTACCACCATTCCTGAAGAAGGGGACCTTTGTGTTTTTCGCCGTAGATAACACAGATTTTGCAGAGGATACTCCTGATGGGAAGGGAACCATCCACGGAACCATCACAGCAGTGTACCTGAAAGTTGACCCTTCTAAAGAACCTGTTGCAGAACCTTTGATTTTAGGTGATGCAAAGAGTATATCAGTCACACCCTATCATGTAGACATGCTTCACTGTAATAAGCCCAAACCACAGGCTACCAAGAGGTCAGAACAGTTTGCCATTGGCCAGGGGATCTCAGAATCCTATCAGCTGACACAGCTTGGATGGGTTGTTGCATCTGCTTTATCCAGAATGAAACCTCGAGAAACCTCCAGCAAGATTCCAGGCTGGGCAGGATACAACTCACTGCTGTCTGAAAGCCTTCCCTTGACACAGGTTGGAGCCTTGCCACTACTCCCTGAGGTGGCACATGAGTGGTCAACTCTACTAACTGTGATCGTACAAGCAAATAAGCTGAGAAAGTTGGCAGTTGGGGAAGATCACCCCACAGTCATTACCTTTGACATGGCTCTTTATGAGAAGGTGGTGCAGCTCCTAGATGCCAGACCTGACTTGAAACAAATGGTTGTTCCCAGACTGGGTGAACTGCATGTCATAATGGCTGCCCTCAGAGCGCTTGGTGCCTCCATGGAGAACTCAGGCATAGATGATGCCTGGGTGGAAGCAGGTGTGTATGGTCCTGCCACGACAAGGCAAATCCTGAAATGCACACACTACAAGCGAGCTCTCCATGCCCATATCTACTCATACATAGCACTCTATGAAATGGCTCTGGAGGTGTTCTTCAAGGACAACCCACAATTGAAAGATGTGTGCCTGACGGCAGCAGAAGGAGTAGAAACTGCCTGCTCTGAGGATAAAGACACGAAGGCTGAATCCGTGAAGCAAGCAAACAGCACCCTTCAGGAAGCCTTGACCACTGCTGAGGTCATCACAGCATTTAAAAAAATGGAAGGAACAGAAATCCCAGAATGCAATGTTCAAGGCCATGATGAGGTACCTAGATTGGGTGGAAGCAATTCTGTTCTTTGTAGCAGCAACTCGAAATGATGACCTGGAACTCCATCTGCAAGCTGGAGAAGCACTTAGCAAACTGTTCTTTGCCATGGACCGCATCAAGTATAAGCGACTCTGGCCAAGATACATTGCAGATATGCATGACTTGAGAAGCAATCACCCTCATACATGGGAGGAATTACGAGCAGGCAATATATCAGTCACGGAAAGTGTCATTCCCTTCGTGTCTGTTGGGGCAGACCATGCATGTGAACACCTGAACAAACTGATGAAGACTAGCTCTGGCATAATAGGCATCTCCAACAATGCCAATGCCAGACAGAGATTTTTTCTGGCCACACCAGAACTTTCACGTCTGTCAAAAGAGTTCAAGAGTCAGTTTGGCATGGAAGCTGACAGAATCACAGAGCATCATGAGCTTGGACCAAGTGCAGTCAAGAGGGCACATGGTACAGTCGACAAGATCAAGGAAGCCTTGCTCAGCCATGGAAACCCCTTTACCACTAAAGTGGAAAAGCTGTACAATGTGATCACTAATGCCTACATCCCAGATGAGTATGTACCACATATCTTGAATATTGATGTCACTGGACAGAAGTTGTATAAGGATTACGTGTCAGAACGGATCAATGGAGATGTCAGCCTCTGGGCCCCTGTGAAGAAAGAGAACAACAAGATGTTCCTTTCTGGGAACAAGAAGATTACAGTGAAACTCAGAGACAATACTGTGGATCTGAAGGAGACCAAGGACCTGTTTGCAAAGCTGATGGTACTTGCCAGGTCAAGCCGAGACATCAACCAGAAAGAGGCCATAGGAAACCATGAATTCACTCTGACACCAAGAGCACTGTTTGCCCCTGATGGAACAATGCTGCCATGCTACAACAAGTCCAAGTTAATCCATCTACTTGAGAAGCTGACAAGAGAAGACATGCCCCATGAAGACCAGTCACCTCAAGCTGGAAATTCTACCCACCAAGATGCAACGTATACAGGATTTACAGAGCCCACATCTACTGATCAGCCAAGTCGGAAGATAGCACTGGTGGATGGCATGGTGCTTGTGCAGAAGCTGAGCAAGAAACCAGCGACTCTAGTGACACTCAAGGATCTGAGTAGCTGCTTCAATGACAGACTGATGCAACTAACACGAGATTATGATGAAATCATCCTCGTTTTTGACACATACCGAGCAGATTCTCTGAAAAGTGCAACCAGAGAAAAACGAAGACAAGGAAAAGCTTCTGTTCAGTATCAAGTCAGAGATGACACTAACATCAAACACATCCCAATGAGGAGGTTCCTCTCCCATGACAAGACGAAGGCTGATCTGACTGACTATCTTGCTGCCCAAACTCTAGAGTATAACAAGGGATCATCCAAGCTGATCATCATATCTGCTTTTGGATACACTAAGAGCAACAGAGACCTGGTCTTTGAAGTAAATAACCAGGGACACGCTGCTTATCCACCAGGCTGTGCTGGCTTCACAGCGAAACCCACCTGATGCACAGTTAGTATTTTTCTCTCCAGATACGGATGTTTTAGTACTAGTCACAGCAAACTATGACCTATTGCTGAAAAACACGTCCATTTCTATGTCCTCTTGTGTTATACAAATTTAACCACTGTGGCGAGCTCTAGGTAAAGAAAGAGCAAAGGCTTTGCCAGCCTTCCATGCGTTCACTGGGACCGACAACACAGGGAGGTTCTCTCGTATATGCAAGACAACCTGGCTACAGATCTACCTCAAAGCAGACTCAGATGTTGTCAATGCTCTGCAAATGCTTATGGATGAAGCAGAAGTGACAGATGGAATGCTGTCAAAACTGGAATCCTTTGTATGTGCAGCTTACTTGCCAAAAGGGATCAACATAAAAACAATCCCTGAACTACGATGGCATCTGTTCTGCAAGCATAGGGCAGAAAGTGACAGGCTCCCTCCAACACCTGGAGCTCTAAAGCAGCATATTTTAAGAGTCCATGTCCAAGCAAGGGTATGGGCACAAGCAATGCAGATTTCACAACTGGATCCCCTGGAAAATGGGTACTTCAAAGATTTGGATGGCACCCTAAAACCAACGACCACAGAGGTCCTCCCAGCCCCTGAGGCCATTCTTGAGATGATCACATGCAAATGTATATTTGACTGTTCTTCTGGCAGATGCTCCTGCAGGTCTAAAGACTTAGCTTGTACTGATATGTGTCGGTGCAGCAGCCAGTGCGAAAACGATGAAGATTCCCAAGCTGTGATGTATGAAAGTGATGTTGATGATGATGTTGATGATGATTATTATACATAGACTATGATCAAACATCTAATTATGTTTAAGATGGTTGCACAAACATTCAAAGTTTACAGTTAAAAGGCATTTCAATAAAAATAATTTTCTGACTAACTGCCAGGGTTGTTAAGTTTTTTACTCATATGTTGGATTATGTGTTTCAAAAGGGGAGTGGGGTACAAAAGATAAAATGATAACGTGGACCATTGACTTCCTTGACACTGAAAATGTAGGTTTAGCAGTTAAAATCATTGTTCCAACTTATTTAGAGGCCGCAGTATTACAAAACATACATTTGACGGCAGCCATTTTGTAAAATTCCAATATGGCTGCCATATATACATATGGGAAAATTTTATAACTACCACCAGTGGCTTCCTGGACCCTGAAAATGTAGGTTTAGCAGTTAAAATCAGTGTTCCAGCGTATTTAGAAGCCAAGATATTACAAAACGTACATTTTACGGCGGCCATTTTGTAAATCCAATATGGCCGCCATATAGGCATCTGGGCAAATGCAAACATTGGTTTTCTGATTCCTTAGACAATAACCTTTCCAAAAATGTATAGATTTGCAAATCTCCAAAAAGTTCCCACAAACGTTAAAATTGTGCCATTAGGAACCTGACTAAAAAGGTAGGCTCTCTCTACCATGCTAGAAAGTTACTTACACCTGAAAGTATCCTGTACCTGTGCCACCATTCGCCCATGTATGGAGTACTGCTGTCATATTTGGGCTGGTGTATCTGCTACTAAGTCTCTCGCTCCTGGACAGGGTTCAAAAGAGTTGCCAACCTAATAGGTCCTGAACTTTCATGTAAGCTTCAGCCCGTCTCATCGATGAAATGTTGCATCCCTCTGCCTGTTTGCAAGTATTTTAATGGTGGACGTTCTGACGAACTACAAACCCTTGTACCTCCTCGATGAAAAGACCCCCGACAAACTCATCAAGCAGCAAAGTCCCCCCCCCTACACAGTAGAGATCCCTAGATGTAAGAAAGCCTTCTACTATAATAGTTTCTTCCCCAGAACTGCAAGACTTTGGAATTCTCTTCCGGGTTCTGGCATCTCCAACTGTACTGACATGCAGAAGTTCAAGCATAATGTGAACAGACACCTTGCTGCTAAACTCTCTACATAGTACCCTTGCAATTTAGGTCCCTGATAGTAGCCCAGTACATCAAAGTGGCAATGTCTTGTTTGGGGTAAAAATGTAATAAAACAAAAAGAAAAAAACTGGTAAAACCAAACAGGAAAACCATGTAAAAAATAAATTGATTGGACTTAAGGAGTCGGAGGTGAATAAAAAATTCTAACTCCGACTCCGAGTATTTTTAGAAATCCGACTCCGACTAAAACCTCCGACTCCTTCCGACTCCGACTCTGCAACTCTGGTTAAAACAGAAGATGAGGGAATGAAATTTGCCATATAAGTGTATTTTTGTGCAAGGAATCAGAATATGCTACAGAAAATCTTCAGAAATTAATGGTTTCCAAATGATCTGCAGAAAATGCACATAAATATGCTGCAATTCCTTAATAATATCATGTATCCATTAAAAGAAAAGAAGTTAGAGAACTCAAAGTTCAATTGTAATGCATTTTATATACAAGAAACTGAAAACAAATATATTGCAATATTTCTTTGGTATTATTGTAGATTAATACTGTCTGTTAATCCTCTCCCCTTCTGACCACCTCTCCAAAATATGTGATTTTAATTTTGTCGGCAATTACATGTGAACACCTTGAAAAATTTTAGTGAAAGATAAACAAATATTACTTTAGAATTTAATGTAAAATGATTCCTCATTTTGAGCCATTCCAGCATTTTAGGGCAGTTAGCCATATTTTTTGTAAGGGAGATAAATCCATGCGCTTTTTTTTTTTCTAAAGATGATTATGTGTGATTTTAAGAGGGTCTTTGAGCAATTATGAGAGGGTGGGCAGGTTGCCACTGACTGGGTTAATGATAAGGGAAATTATGTGTGAACATCCTGAAGACTTGATAGAACCAAAACAAAAACAATTTTAGAATTTAGAGTGGAGGTTGGTTTCACATAAATTTAATGTAATATAATTCACCATTTTGAGACCATTCTAGCGTTTTTAGGACAGTTGACAAATTTATTTTTCTATGAGATAAATCATGCACTTTAAGGAAGAATTTGTTGTTTTTTTTGGACGCTTATATGTAGCTTACCAGGGAATTTTTTTTGTGGTGAGCTTGGCACTCGGACTTGACATTATTGTTGCTAAAGAAGGTTTTAGGAGGAGGCTTGTCACTCATACCTAAGGTTAGAGATAGGATTAAGGGAGTTTTTTTTTTAATTTTTAAGAGGGCATTTGACACCTATATTTACGGTTAGTAGTTCATAATTATTGGCTTTTGAAAATGTTATGCCCTAGGTTTTGAACATCAAATTACTTTTAAAATGTAAACTTACATAAATAAGGGGTGTGAAATTTTACAAGAATTACGACAAACAAAAATAAATTTCATTTAAAACAAGTGATGTCACTCTAACAAAAAAAGTGACGTTTGGAAAAGTATTAAGTATTTTGTGCCCATCTATTGAAAATATCAAAAAACACTTTGCTAAAGCTAACAAATCTTTCACATATTTTGGATGAATTTGATTTTTATTTTCAATTACATTTCTTGTCCGAGTGACACATTATTTCGTTAAACTTTCCAGTTTTAGACGTTTTTATTTCTCTATCTGGACTTCAGGGCAAGATCACAGTGTAATATTCTGATGCTCCACTACACCTTTTCTCTCCTCTGTCAGTGGAGGAGAAATCCTTCATGACTGAAATAAGTTATTTTTGTTCTTATTCAGATTGCTCATTTTTGGGGAGCTGGATTTTCCCCACATTAAAAACCGACCTTGTGTCTAACTCTGTCTTCATGGGGAGGCAAGTAAATAGGAACTTCACTAGAAACTGAGCACCCCCTACAAATATTTAAATATTTATTTTTATGTTTATCATTGGGTAGATTAGTGTCTATTCTATTATAATCTGCTGAAAAAAAATTGTAAAAAAGACAAAAAAAAATATGGGGGTACCATTCACACACGTGAACCAAAAAATCATTTCACATTTTCAGTTGTTGAAAACAAACACTGTTTAATTCACCGTTAAAAATTAATGCAATGGATAAAAGTGCACGCAAGTTACATATTTAGAAAGCTTATTTTCTTGTCTTTTCAACCAATATTTTTTAAAATTTGGCCAGAAATAACATCAAACTGGTTGGAATTGTTTTAATATATTCTGATAACCGAATAGCTCTAAGTTAATTATGTTTTGATAACAAAATAGCTCTAACTAAATATGTAAGAACATTTTTTTTAAGAATTAAAAAAATGAAAATATGAATATTCATATATATATATTATTCCTTATTGGAATCTTTTATTTTTTAGATGAGCATTGTATGTTAATTTTATTTTATTTCGGACTACTAGTCTCATCTTATCTTTTATTTGGTGCACAACGTTTCGGCCAACTTCCTCTGGCCTTCGTCAGGTGGTAACCGCGACGGATAGGAACTTCGAATCTCCTAACTGCATTCTCAGCCATCACTGTCATCCGTAGTTGTTGTCGTCTCACCACATTTTTGACCAATTACCTCTGGCACGCTTTGGGTGGGATTGAAACCGCTATCTTCAGACAATGTTTCATCTTCCATAGTCGGGTCCGTACCGATTGGTATATATATATATTATTCCTTATTGGAATCTTTTATTTTTTTTTTTTTATTATTTTTTAGATGAGCATTGTATGTTAATTTTATTTTATTTCGGACTACTAGTCTCATCTTATCTTTTATTTGGTGCACAACGTTTCGGCCAACTTCCTCTGGCCTTCGTCAGGTGGTAACCGCGACGGATAGGAACTTCGAATCTCCTAACTGCATTCTCAGCCATCACTGTCATCCGTAGTTGTTGTCGTCTCACCACATTTTTGACCAATTACCTCTGGCACGCTTTGGGTGGGATTGAAACCGCTATCTTCAGACAATGTTCCAGATAAACATTGTCTGAAGATAGCGGTTTCAATCCCACCCAAAGCGTGCCAGAGGTAATTGGTCAAAAATGTGGTGAGACGACAACAACTACGGATGACAGTGATGGCTGAGAATGCAGTTAGGAGATTCGAAGTTCCTATCCGTCGCGGTTACCACCTGACGAAGGCCAGAGGAAGTTGGCCGAAACGTTGTGCACCAAATAAAAGATAAGATGAGACTAGTAGTCCGAAAAAAAATAAAATTAACATGAATATTCATATTTTCATTATTTTTGGTGAGGAGGGTGAACCTGTAAATTCACGCCTTTTCGTTTGTTCACACTTTTCTCAATAACTACACCTTGGATTTTAAAAAATTTTGCACAAGCATTAAACATAATATAAGCAAAAAGTAATAGAACTGATTTTCCAGGAAAACTCCGGTTGAGCCCTAGGGGTGCCTCTCGGGTTAAAATGGCTAAAATTAACACTTTTGTGCTTATTAAAAAAAATTGATGCCTTGGATTTTTATAAAACTTTCTGAAAAGTTGTAACTAGCTGATTTCTATAGAATTTTGTTCGTCTATACTTCACGATAACTCTTGGGTGTGCCCCAGGGGCTCTTTTTGGGCTAATAAAACACTCCATTTTGGGGACTATTTTACCATATTTTTCCAAAACTTTCTGTGTATGTCTATTTAACAGTTTTGCATGGTGCTGAACTCAAATTTAAATATGTTAAGGCCTTGAGGACTTTTGGGGCTAAATGGGGCAGGGAGAAATAATGGACATAGTCATTTCTTTTTTTGCATAATGCAGAACTCAAATTTACATATGTTAGGGCCTAAAATTGCACTGTTTGTTCCTTTTCACCAGGATTTGACGTCCCCTGAAGACTTTGGGGCGGGAGGGGGGATGCTGAACTTAGTCAATTTTTTTATGCCTCATTCACTGTGCACTCACGGGAGACCATGCATGCTTTGTTAATTTTTAACTAATTCTAGAATAAAAAGTTAACATTAACGTTTGTTTACAGCAATACTGATCACTGATGTATTGCTGCTGCTACAGTTTTAGATAGTTATTTAAAATAGAACGATTTTTTTCCAGGTATCATGATATTAAATTGCTAGCTACGACAAGAGAAAACAATATACAATTATACTTTTAATGGATAAAAACAGTAAAAATAATTGTGGAGAAAGAAGTGGCTTACCGTTAAAGCGGCTGTGCGTTTGTGCCTGCAGAGCACAAATTGAGAATCAAGATGGCGCCCGCAGGCTTTTATGTGGAAAAAAGTCTTGTGGAATCTCAGAGAATCTCGTACTCTGGTTCCATAAATAGAGAGGAAAGGAAAGTGGGAGGAGAGACGATTTTTAGTCACTAAAGCGAACGGACGTGTGTAAAAGAAGAGGTAGAAAAAAAGAGTGTGGTGAACGAAACAAACGACTCGGTTGAAAGTAGAGTTGTAACGAACATAAGTTATTTCGGCATGACGTCAGGATTTGAGCCCAAGCTAATTCCCCTATTTGATGGCAGTAGCACTGATCACTCAGTGCAGGAATGGGTGGAAAAAGCAGAATTAATATGTCAGCTCAGTGGGGTGAAGCGTATGGAATGCGTGGTCCCAATGCGCCCCACTGGGGGAGCATATGCAGTACACCAGCAGTTGGCTGATGAGAAGAAAACAGATTTCGCTTGCATCAAGCGCGCCCTTTTTACAGCATTTGCGTTAAATCCAGTTACTGCATGGAAGGAATTCATGGCCCGAAAATTACATCCCGGGGAAACGGTGGATGTGTATCTGGCTGAACTAAAAAAGCTATCAGTCCTTTTTGGAGGGATGTCAGACAAAGGCTTGGTGTGCGCCTTTGTTGCAGGATTACCTAAGAGTGTGGAAGATCTGCTCTGTGCCTCATCCCAAGTGGACGAGATGGACATATCGGAAGTATTGGCGCGGGCACGAGCAATACTAAAGAAAAGCCCTAACACTATAGACCAAGCGGCAGCTGTACAACCATCACAGGTTGGGTTGCAGGACCTGGGCGCAGCTACAACCTGCTATAAGTGTGGAGGACCCAACCATTTGGCCCGTGATTGTCTTTCGTCATGTCAACCAACTCAGAAACTTGACAGGCCGAAGTGCTACAAGTGCAAAAAACGCGGACACCTGGCCCGCACCTGTCTGGGAATCGGGCAAAGGGAAGAAGCTACAGCGCCAGTCTTCTCTCCAGATCGTCATTGAGCGGGGCGCTACCCACTGTAAGCATACACATTAATGGAAGAGAGAGCCTCGCGCTTGTGGACACTGGGTGCATCTAGACTCAGTGAGCAAGATATGCTGTGCCACTTGGAAAGCAGAGAGAATTCCGGTCCTAACTGTAGGCGGAGGTTCACTAGCCTCGTGTGGGGTGAGCATTATCCGCGCAAGCATCAACGATGGGCCTGCAGTAGCCGTGCAAGCCCTGGTTGTGGAGGGAGAGCTTCTCGGGTACGACCTACTCCTGGGTAGGGACTTGATTACATAACTGGGTGGAATTACTGTGGACAGAACTGGCAAGGTACAGTTCTCCCGATGTGAGGAACACGTTTGTGCTGCCATAACTCTTGACGAGCCTGACTTTCGTGAAGAGTATGATAGAAACACCAATGCATGGACGGCGTCTTGGAAGTGGTCAAACGATCAGCCACCAATATCCTTGCAGAACCGGTTATCGGAATATCCCCCACCCATATGGCTAAGGGAACAGTATGAAGAAGAACTGCAGACGTGGATCGACAATGGCTGGCTTCTTCCATACCCAGAGGATGAGCTTGGCCCCCCGCGAGGGCTGATTCCCTTGATGGCCGTTGTACAAGAGACCAAACAAAAGGTCCACCCCGTCCTAGACTACCGTGAGCTCAATGAGCATGTCGACCCATACACGGCAAGGGCTGATGTGTGTGCACTCTAATTAAGGGAGTGGCGACAGCAGGGATAGAACGTGGCAACTCTGGACCTATGCAGGACCTATCTGCAAATACGCATTGAGAGGAAATTGTGGCCATTTCAGACTGGAAATTGGAGGAACCCGATATTGTCTAACCAGGCTAGGGTTCGATCTAAATGTGGCACCAGGCATTATGACAGCAATCATGCATGCTGTCCGGCAGCAAGATGAGGCAGTGCAACAGGCAACATCCTCATACATCGATGATATATTCGTCAATGAGAGCCTCATGTCAGCGCAATCGGTTAGAATGCACTTAGAGCTTTGGACTGACATGTAAGGAACCAGAGCGTCTGTGCAATGGAGCAAAAGTTCTCAGCCTGCACGTGCGCAATAGCAAGGAGGGACTTTGCTGGAGAAGAGGAAGTCACGTCCCCAAGGTCCCATCAAACATCACTCGACAAACAGTGTTTTCGCTTTGTGGAAAGATGGTAGGCCATTTCCCTGTGTGCGGTTGGCTCAGGGTGGCCGTGGCGGCCATAAAAAGACGTGCAACAGCCGTGTCGTCGGGATGGGACGATGAAGTACATGATGTCACCCTAAGGAGCATGCTGACAGAGACTGTGTCCAGGGTGACCAGTGATGACCCCGTTCAGGGAAAGTGGTACGTCAGCGAGAATGAGTTCATGGTCTGGGTGGATGCTAGTTCACTGGCCCTTGGAGTTGCCCTTGCAGTTAATGATTCCATTATTGAAGATGCCTGATGGCTTCGGCCAGAGAATGATTCGAGGCACATAAACCTGGCCGAACTTGATGCCACATTGAAGGGCGTTAACTTGGCACTTCAATGGCAAGCCAAGGTTCTACATATGACTGACTCGGCATGCACTCATCGGTGGATAACCGATGCATTAAGTGGAAGAGCACGGCTGACGACACGAGCATCGAGTGAGATGTTAATTCGAAGACGGCTTGCCACTTTGGTCGACACCATTACAGAGTACGACCTGACCGTGGACGTAGTGTTGATCAGGTCTGCGCTCAACAGAGCAGATGTTCTGACAAGAGTCCCTCAACGATGGCTTCTGGCTGGTGTTCAGAGAGATTCTGATAATCTGCAAAACACATGTGCAGCAGTTGTGTGTAATGTGGATGCAGCGCGCATCATGGACATTCATCGACAGTGTGGACATCCTGGCATCAAGCAGACACTGTACCTTGTCAAGATGATTGATCCAGGAGTAGAAAAAAAGATATCCGGAGAGTGATGGAAAGTTGCGAGGACCGCCAATCCATCGACCCAGCTCAAGCACGATGGAAAAAAGGAGAGTTGGGAGTGAGTGGTAAGTGGCAGAGAGTGGGCATGGACATCACACACTACGGTGGCAACTATGTCCTTACCCTCATCGATTGTGGGCCTACACGTTTCGCGGTCTGGAAACTCCTCGGGCGCCAGGACTCTTGCAACATTATTCGCAAGCTGTCATCCGTGTTCTGTGAAAGAGGATGCGCCCGATGAAGTGCTGATGGACAACGACCCAGCCTTTTGCAGCCATCAGATGAGGTAGTTCTTACAAGAATGGGGTGTGCGGCTGCGGCTTATATGCGCTTATGTGCCTTCTGGCAATGGTATAGCTGAGAGAAGTCATCGCAGCATCAAAACAATTGCAGCCAGGAAGCAGTGCACCATCGCAGAAGCTGTGTACTTGTATAATCTCATGCTGAAGGATGGTGTCTCTCCAGGAACGGCGCCTGCAAACGCAATCTATCAGTACTGTGTCCGAGAAAAAGGAATCCATCCTGATATAACTGTGGCCACTGAGATAGAACGGAATCGATATGCCAAAGGGGATGCTGTCCTGGTGAAGCCGCCAGGAAACCGATGTACTGACAAGTATAAACGGGGCACAGTGACCAATGTGGTGAGTCAGCAGTGTGTCCAGGTTGATGGCGTACCCCGTCACGTTAGGGACCTACGGCCGGCGACACATGTACCACCTCCACTGGCCGATAAGAGTGACTGACTCAGAGACGAGTGGGCCATCGCTTTGGTTTGCACCATCCCTATCAAGCAGTGACTCTGATATCAGTAGCCTCCATGGAGATGAAGCCTTCCCCGACCATCAGGCGGTGGATGAGAGCGCACGCGAAGACGAGAGCAGCACTGTCCCCCTTCGCAGAAGCACCCGACAGCGGCGATCGCCCTCCCACCCCCCTGCCATCTCTGTGATCATGAGATCAGGGGGGAGTGTGGAGAAAGAAGTGGCTTACCGTTAAAGCGGCTGCACGTTTGTGCCTGCAGAGCACAAAATGAGAATCAAGATGGCGCCCGCAGGCTTTTATGTGGAAAAAAGTCTTGGCGAATCTCGGAGAATCTCGTATCCTGGTTCCATAAATAACGAGGAAAGGAAAGCGGGAGGAGAGACAATTTTAGTCACTAAAACGAACGGACGTGTGTAAAAGAAGAGGTAGAAGAAAAGAGTGTGGTGAATGAAACAAACAACGACTCGGTTGAAAGTAGTTGTAACGAACACAAAAATTATTGAATTATTTAACAGTGGGTCCTCAAGGAAATTTTTTTTTCAAATGTTCAATACTCGTCATGTTGAAGTCCTTTTTTTTTTAACACAACAAAAAAAAAAAAATGAGTGGTCAAAAGTATTTAAGACACCCCAAACTATTAAAAGTGACATCTCTTCTAGTTAGTTTCCAAATTTCATGAAAAAATTCTTAATACCAATGCAGTTCGAGCATTTACGTTAAAGCGGCTGCACGTTTGTGCCTGCAGAGCACAAAATGAGAATCAAGATGGCGCCCGCAGGCTTTTATGTGGAAAAAAGTCTTGGCGAATCTCGGAGAATCTCGTATCCTGGTTCCATAAATAACGAGGAAAGGAAAGCGGGAGGAGAGACAATTTTAGTCACTAAAACGAACGGACGTGTGTAAAAGAAGAGGTAGAAGAAAAGAGTGTGGTGAATGAAACAAACAACGACTCGGTTGAAAGTAGTTGTAACGAACACAAAAATTATTGAATTATTTAACAGTGGGTCCTCAAGGAAATTTTTTTTTCAAATGTTCAATACTCGTCATGTTGAAGTCCTTTTTTTTTTAACACAACAAAAAAAAAAAAATGAGTGGTCAAAAGTATTTAAGACACCCCAAACTATTAAAAGTGACATCTCTTCTAGTTAGTTTCCAAATTTCATGAAAAAATTCTTAATACCAATGCAGTTCGAGCATTTACAAATGAGGGGGTGGGGGTCATTACAAAATCTTACTGAAAACGCCGTTTTATGAGGTTAACATTTTTATCACTTTATTTACTTTAAACTCTTAAAATATATAACGTGCATTTATTAATTCATTTGAAAGTATATTAATTTCCGAACAAAACGGTGGTATTTTGAGGATTTAAAGTACTTTGGTTTTTAAAATATGTCGATTTTAGCAGAACCTCCTTGAAATCTGTGATTATCCAAAGCATTTTATCGTTCATGTGTATTGTTATAATTATAGTTCTCTTTCGTCGTCTAATCAGCAATATGATTGACAAAGAAATATGAACTCTCTGGAGTTGGCAGAAGTTATAAAATATTATTATGCCAGTTAATGGAAATTGAACAATTGATTATCAAACTATTTATGCATGCTTTTTTTTCTCAAACTAACATGTCTACAAACGACATAACTACCTGGCCTGAAACACCAGCTAGATTAGCCCACCTTAATTTAGCAAAATGAACAAAATGTACAGAGAGACCCTCTAGAAGGTAAGTTCTTGTTTTTTATCTCAGGTTATTTCTGGCAAAGAGGGTGATAGCTGTGTTAGTGGTAAATCAATTTTATAAATTTTTTGTGATCTTTTGCTAAATTACATGTATAATAACTTATAGCCTTTTTACTAAATAAATGATATCCAATTTTTTAGTTTTTTTTAACTAGATAAGATTTATACAATCCCTTGATATTATTTTTTTTTGCATCATTTAATATATAAAATAAAAATTTTTTGGATGTGGAAAGAATTTAAAAATAATGATTATCACCATACATTGATAATAATTTTTCTCTTCCAATTTTGTTTTTCTGTTGTGTTCCGATAGAATTGATTGATTAATCTATCGTGTGTAAAGTGGACTTAAAAAGTCTACTGAGTCTGAGACTAGTGCTGAATTTATAACACTGCATGATGACCGATGTTCCATTTTTTTCTGATCCATCTCATTGGTCATCCTCATGCCTCCCTACCTTATGACTGCAACACTAGTGCTTTATGGTCACTTGTTGGAAAAGTTTTGTGTAGTTGTGAGTTGGTCCTCACATTTCTAGGGATAATGGTCTTGGTGGTCATGTTACTTTCATGCTGCATCATGGGATCAGGCTCGTTGGTTTGTGCCTAATCGGGTTTTTGTTATCCACCTCCATATCTGCGTCAGATGTGTTGTTTGCCATCACTACGTTATCATCTGTCTTTTCCACTTTCATCATCTCATGTATCTCATACGGAAATATGCTGTCCTCCACTCTTGGCCTTTGGGGAGGTGGTTAAAGGGGTGAAGGATCTGATGTATCCATGACAGGTTGGATCTTCTGGAGGAAACGATGATTGCGTAGTGTGATCCTGCCACTTTCATCCAACCATATCCGTTATTGTCTATACCTATGGTCTCAACAACTCTCCCAGTTTTTGTTCATCGTTACGGATATGGTCCCTCCTGATTCTACACCGGAACAGATTCGCTGACCTCAAGCAGTTGGAGTGGATGGCTGTGCATATTGTACTGTTCTTTGTTTAGCACATGCCTTTTTGCCATTGCCCTTTATCTCAATTCTTTGGTTTCTGTCCAACGATTATGAATCCGGTGCTTCTTGCAAAGTATAGGGAGGTGATCTCTTATTGTTCGACCATATAACATCTCGGCTGGTGATAATCCGAGGTAGGGCGTGTTCCTATCTGTCATCATCCCCTGTGCTGCCTGATTGTGGTGTAGGAGGCCGTAGCCATCAGTGCAGTCTATGAGCATTCTTTTGGCTGTTTTTACGGCCAATTTGGCTCGGCCATTACTTTGGGGATAATGTGCGGATGATATATGTCTCTTTATGTCTCCCAGGAATGACTTATACTCGAATGGTGGTCCTCCATCGGATGATATCTCCTGTGCACCATATGTGCAGAACTAACCCCTCAATGTATCACATACTGCTGCAACATTCCCTGATGGTAACAAGACAACTTCAATCCAGCCGGTGCATCGGTCCGTATATACCATGTAATTCTACTCATGCATATCCAGTAGGTCTGTGACAGTTTTTTGGAATCGGAATTTTGGGTTTAAAGGTGAAGGTGGCATTAGTAGTTCTCTCGGTTGGGACACGATGATTGAATTCCATTTTTGACATTGTGCCCTTGTTTGTCAGATACTAGCGTCTAGACCAGGCCAAAATAATCGTTGTCTGTAGCATTAGCCAACATCCCATTCACCTTTTAATGGGCAGAGCGCAGTGCCTCTTCAGCTTTGGTATTTATAGGTATCCCTTCCAAAAAATATAGTTGGTCTGCCATCGGTCAGAATTGCTGAACTTTCAGTGGGGTCATGTGTGTACGCAGATGTAATTGATGCTTGCTTAGCACCCTCGATCTGCTGAGTAGTGTATGACGAACTGGTTGCTGTCGTGTCCAACGCACAAATGACACTGCGCCTGCGTGATGGGATGGGAAATCCAGTTGGTACTGATCTGCATGAGTTGTACATTAATGACTGTTCTTTGAAAGAAAACAAGTGAAGGTTCTTTATGAACACCCTACAAGACTATAATCCGTATATCAATGCCAGAGTTTCTCCCTTGATGGGAGAGTAGCAAGATTCTACATCCTTTGTAAGATGAGATCCAGCGAAAATCATTTTCCAGTGGTCCTAATTCCATTGGGCATTGGCAGTGTTTCTGAAACAGAAAATACGCAATGCCAACTTTGCTCTAATTCACTGAGGCAAGTTTCCCTGTTTATTTAGAATGTTTTGACCCCTCCTCGATTTTCTAAACAATGTTTTTTTTTTTGACTCTTCAAAAAGCTCATTCAGGGTAGTATCTGAATAGAATTTGTGGTCCTTCACGTGCAGCAATTCTAGAAAGGGGAACATGTTATTGGCCTGTGATTTTTATCAGCATTGGGAAGTTGAGCATGGCTTCAATCATTTTTTTAGTTGGCTGTATGCCATCAGCAGTTATTAAAAAACTGGCAAATTCAACTTCGTCGCTTGCAAATTGAAACTTATCGGGATTGAAGACGATTCTCTATCTATATAAAAGCCAAGTACATCCAAGGATAGAATACTGTTGCCATATCTGGGCAGGAGCTGCTAAAAACAGCCTATCCTGCCTTGACAGAGTACAAAATAGACTTCGTGGCTTAGTGGGGGATGCCCTTTTCTCTACCCTGCAACCTCTCTCCCACAGAAGAGACGTTGCGAGCCTATCCTTGTTTTATCGTTATTTCCATGGCAGGTGCTCGTCTGAACTCCAATCTCTGGTCCCCCCCTCGCCAATCTTTCACGAAAAACACCTGTCTAGCTGAATCTACTGTGAAAAATTTCCCCCACTCTATATCTGTGCCTAAATCAAAACGCGGATTCTATGAACAAAGCTTCTTTCTTAGAACTGCACGCCTGTGGAACTCTGTTCCGTCTGCCTGCTTCCCACCGGACTACAACTTGGAGGTGTTCAAGTCCAACGTTAACAAATTCCTAATGAACCGCCCCCTTAAGTAAACACTTCATCAAATCTCCACACTAACGTAATGTACTTGCAATAACCCTTATCCCTGAGTGGCTTCCGGGCCTTGATAAGTGGTGATCACTGTGTAAAAAAAAGATTCCATTTTTAGATATAGTCCACTGTGTGCCAGAAAACAGATTCCATAGTTTTATCCAAGAGAATGCAACAAGTCCTTCAGGGCATGTCTATCATAATATCGTCAAACCGGTGAGTGTACCCATCTCCAGAGGTGTGGAAACCTTTGGGTGCTCTAAGGTACTGATAACGGCCCCACTCTTATGAATGTGGCTGCGTCTCAGGCCATTAGGGAGAGCAGTAAACTGTGATATCCGTTCCATGCATCTAATTTGGTTTGTGCGGACATAACAAACACCTGGGGATGGAGTGTAATGGGTTTCATTGCGGCATTCAATTTATGTCGGTCCACAATCTTTCTTGGTGATCTATCCTTCTTTGGTGCAACCACCATCCTCAAATACCAGACTGTAGGTGTACCTGCTAGTACTGGTTCGATGATGCCCAATGCAACATCCCTATGTAAATCTTTCTTCACCTTTTTCTAATGACGGGAGACAGGAATGTGTGTGTGCTCCCGGAGCAAACATTATATCAAGTGGTCTCCCTGACATCATTTGTAATGGTTGATGGGGGCAGGTACTGAATGCACTTGATTTGAAGTGCTCCCATAACCATTGTTTCAAACGTTCCTTATCATTTCCAATAGGGGTAAACAGGATTCTTGTAGGTTTATTTGGAACCGTTTATCTTTGGAGACATCCACATGGTGCTATCCCGTTATTTGAGATTGACATGTCAGCTTTCGATATCTGGTATGGGAAGTCGCAAGGGATTAACTCCAAATCCTTCAGTGCTGACTCGGATAAGTAAAATACCAACGTGTTCTCAGATACGTAAATGACTTGTCAGGTTTAAGGCCAACTTAATACACATAAAAATTATTCCCTTAACGTGTAGTAGGTCGTCCATGATTCCACATATCCTATGGGTAGTTGGTATTAGAACATCGCTAGTGCATCCCAATACTTCCAGTATTTCTCTAACATGTTTGAGCACCAATATTCGCAACAACTTGGATATGGTGTATTCAATGGCAAATCCCTTATCTAAGGCACGTCCAAATTCAGTATGGAACTCCGGTATCAAAGACACTTTTACAGAGAGTGGCAATTTGAGGGGGGGGGGCTTTTGAATCCACCTCTGCTCCATATAAGATGTCGTATTGCTGCTAATTTCTGTTTTCACTCACAAAACGTTGGTCTTCCTCCTCTGATGCTAAGTATTTTTGACTGGTGTCGTGTTGAATTAGTCGTCGACTCCATTGTTGACCTCTCTGGTTTTCAACACACTTTTTGTAAGTGTCCAGTAATTCCACAATTATGGCATCAGTTCCCTTTTAGCCTGTTGGGATGTGATGTCCTCCCACACTTTTCATGGTTTATTTTGAGGGGGGTCTGGGTTCCTCCTCCTTCTGAGTTGATTTCTTCTTGGAACTCATTGAGCCAAACATCGAATGCTCATTCAGGCTACTTTGCAAGTGAGGCAGGAGTCTGTGGAATTTTTGTTGTCAAAATATTGGCTTCAGCCAACAGCTTGCACTGGTATTCTGTATTTGGAAGTTCAGCTGAGTTGGCCAGCTATCCTCTGAATAGTTTATAGTCTGTTGCAGCTCTCATTAGGACAGTGGACAGAAGATTGCAAAACCTTGCTTTGCTAAAATCTGTGCAGGCCCCTCACCTTCTTGCTGTCTCATTTATGTCTATCCACCTCTTGATGTAGACCTTTCACCACAAGGAGTCGTATATGCAGTAGGAGCTGTTCTTCTGTGGCTATATTGAGAGCTTCGGGCCCTACTAGGTCAAACTAAAGTCTGTTTACATCGTTTGAGCAAGCCATTCTTAACTCATTGTGTATATCCACAGGGTTGGTTAAACTGCACATTTGTTTGTACTGGATCCATGCGTTGATGAATAACGCCCAGTCTCTGTCGGTGTAACCATCCTCAATCACAGATCTGTCCGTTTTTTTAACGTGGGGCAGATTCAACACATTTTCACTGCCAGCACAAAGTTCATTGTTTTTTTTCTGTAAATTTATCAACTGATGAACTAGTCGTGAGTAATGATTGTCATCGGGCTGGCCTGTTTGCTTTTAGCATGGGTATTTTTTTTACTTACAAGAAGTGAACCGTTTAGGAAAAACATAATCGCATGCACATGTCTCAGTTTCTTTTCGTTTTTTGTTTAACTTCATTTTTTGGTAAATCTGTGCTGGTTGACTACCTTTAAGAAGTTGGGTATTTGTTCTCGAACGTATTTTGCTTTTAGGTTAATTATTTAGAAATCTTTTATTCAACATGAGGAGGGGAAGGTGTTTTGTAACTAATTTAACTAACAATTTAATCCCAAATTCTTAAAGGTAAGTCTTCCAGTGGTCAACCAGCACACTTTCACCCATTTTTTAAAGGGATTTAATGTTGTTTAATACCGGGCACCATCATCGGATACCTCTGCTAGTGATAGAATAAAAACTCCTTGTTTGTTATGAAAATGCACTGAGATTCTAAAAGAGCGGACATTTAGGAAATTTCCCCCCCCCCCACCTCTAAATTCCACAATGTACACCTTTTTTTTTTCTTTTTTCACATTAATCTAATGGATTACAAACTTAACTTTCAGATAAAAAAAAAAAAATTTGGAAAAAAAATATTTTTAAGACTGGGTCATTCCATGTCAATTCACCAGGCCATTACACCCACCAAGACCGAATTAATTGAAATTTGGCACAAATATTTCCCTTCATGAGGTAGGAAAATTTGCCAAATAATTTGAATCTAAACCTTACCGTTTGGATTGGGGTGGGGGTGGGGGTAAAATGTGCATATTTTGCTTCTAAATTTATGCCCAAAACGTCACAGAATTTCAGTGTTTTATAAAATTAAAAATAAAATACTTTCAATTATTCAATATTTCTGAAGTTTGGTAGGAAAGGGCATTTAGGGACTGTAGAATCCAAATATTTAATTATTTTAACCTCATAACTGGTAGAAAACATCAATTTTTTACCTATGTAGTTTATGGTCATAGTTTATGGTCAGTCTAGAGAAAATATGTCCTCTTCAATTTTCATATTTTTTTATAGCATCTACTATGACTGTTTAAGTTCTCAAAAAACATTTTTGAGGGTTTCTAGCCTACTGTGAAGTTTATCATTTTTTTTTGTACGCGTGGTAATTCAGTGAAAGATTGATAAAAACAATCATCCTAATGCTCCCAAACTTCTCAAATGTTCATATTGTGTTAAGTAATTTCTTAAACAATTCAATAAGATAGTCTTTGTCAATTTAAAAACAAAATAATCTCTATATAAATAAAATGAACTCATTTTTTCCCCCCGTCTGATTTTGACCTTAATAGGATTAAAAATCAAGATATTTCATGCAAATATAATATGCACAAACGGCAGAACAATATCTGAGGTGTGTTATAGGCTTATTGTTTCTCAAATTCCTCGATAATCTTAGATTTCTATACTTTTTCTGCTGAGAAGTCACGGCCAAAATCGGTTAAGATCAATGGAAGTGGTAAAATATTTTCTCTCTAATAAATTCCTCCTCCCCCTGCCACCACTCAACACCGTTTGGGGATCGTTCACAAGGAACAGTTGAGAAGAGAACACCGGTTTGGCTTCGTAGTTCTTTCATGTGAAGTTATTTAAAATCACTAAACTAAGCTGCAGTGCTCTGTGGCGTAGTGGTTAGCGTGCTGGACAATTCACATTATATTTTCACGTTCGCGCCGACCTACCGTAGTCGTTTTTTTTTTTTTTTTTTCCCTAAACAACTGGAATGGGCTTTTCTTGGTGGCCGAACTGTTAACGTTGCAGATGTTTTTTTTTGTTTTTTTTCACGCTTTATTTTCCTACTTTTACTCATGACTCCGGGTTTGATCCTTCCTACTTACCTACCATAACATTTTTTAAAACTCCGCCCCCCCGTCCCGGAAACAAACACTCGGGCAACGCCGGGTACCCCCGCTAGTTTAAATATATTTTGCAGATATTGCATTTTGTATGGTATGGATAGATTGTCTTTAACAAATGATAAACATTGACTCATGCATTAGGATCAACACTTTATAGAGTTTTTGTAGAAAGGGTAATATTTATTGGAGAGAAGGGGTAAATTCCAAGAAATCTTGAGGGAAAGGATAGATGTAAAGACCACAAAAGACAACAGTATTTAGAGTAAAATAAATTAAAAGGTAAATATTACCTTTTCACTACAACAGAACACCGATCTCTCTAGTTTGTTTTTTTTAAGGTCACTGGCCACAAATATGATAATCAAACCTAATCAATCAAACCAAATCGCCAATTTACTGTTTGAATGGTATTAACTCCTAATTAATCTAAAAAAATTAAGTTTTCACGAGCAGTTTACAAAAATATTTTTGTTTTTCATTCTTTTTTTTGGGGGGGAGGGGGGTATTCAATTATAGAACTAGAATAACAGGCGTTTCTGCAGTTTAATTACCATTTTTCCGTAAGTAACGCGCCGACATTTACCAAGTAGAATACCATTTCACATTTCATTTGGCCATCCAACACACCCGCCCCCGCACCTCCACCGCCCACCCCCAAATGTAAACAGAATTTCTGTGAAATGTTAAACAGTATTCTACTCAGTAAATGTTGGTGCATTACTTACGGGAAAATGATTAATTAAATTGCAGAAGCACTAGGTGTATCAGAATTTTTGTAGGAATTTTTGGCACCCCCTAACATGAAACTGCGCATAAAATATAAAAAACTCGTAATTTCTCTTTTAAAAGTGGGTTGTTTATTTTCTTTATGGATTATACTTCCAAAATAAACTATTTCTATTAAAAGTAATATAAATATTTTTTTTTTACTTTTTAAAAAACAGTAATGTATTTTACGAACTCAATATTTTTCAATTTTTAAACTTTAAAAATCTATCAAAATTTTTCTATTGATTCTATTTTTACGATATTTTCAGGGTCAATGTGAAATTTTATGCTCTTTCCAATAAACTGAATATAATATTTTAGACAAACGTTTTTTTTTTTTTAATTCACGCCCCCCCCCCATTTTCAAGTGTCTATTAAAAAGTAAATAATTAATTTACTCAAAGTTTTATATATCACAAATTGAAGAGAAAAGTTCAATAAATAATATATTCAAATTTAAAACCAAAAAAAAGTAGTGTTTTTTAGAAATTTACCTGTAAAGTTCGAAGTTTAAAACCTTTTTTTTTTTTAACCACGTTGTTTGTCTTTTTTTTGTTTGTTTTTTTTAATGAAACCTTGGTCCTTGCTCCTTTAATTGAAAAAAAAAATTAAGGCTTGAATTACATTTTTCGAGTAGTTATAAGCTTGGAAAGACAGGGGGTCGAATAATTCACGCCTCCCATTTTGAAATATCTATTATAAAAGTAAATAATTAATTTACTCACCAGTGTTATATCACAAATTGAAGAGAAAAGGTTAATAAATAATATATTCAAATTTAAAACCGAAAAAAGTAGTGTATTTTAGAAATTTACCTGTAAAGTCCGAAAAAGAAAAAAAAAAAAAAAATTTTTTTTTTTTTTTAATGAAACCTTGGTCCTTGCTCCTTTAATTGAAAAAAAAAATTAGGGCTTCAATTGCATTTTTCGAGGAGTTATAAGCTTGGAAAGATGGGGGTGGAATTATTCACTATTTTTCACGAAATTTCTGACGCACCTACAGAAGCACCTGTTAAACTACACAAGTTCTTTAACTGAATACCCCCCTCAAAAATGAACGAAAAACAAAAATATGTTTTTATAAACCGCTCGTGAAAACTTACTGACAGCATTATTTTTTACTATTAAATGAGGTGAAAACTTTATTTTAGAAAAAATATTTCTTGTCTTTTAAAATGTCCGCCATGTATTCATGCACCTTGTGAAACGTCAGGTGACTACGCGCATTTCAGTAAGAAACCGATCGCGCGTAGCGTAAACAAAGGTGGTAAAATGGCACAAAGTAGTCCCAGGGCCCAGGGGTTCATACCATGCAAATGGTAAATATGTGACGGGGTTTATAAGATTCGTTGTCAGCAACCTCGAATACCCTTAAAAAACCAAATTAGAATGTCGGTGTTTTGTTGTAGCGTACTAATAAAATTAAGAAAGTGAAAAAATTGAAGTCGGTTTTAGGGGCCATGTTTTGGCCCTTTTGGCTCTTTTTTTTTTTTTTTGGCCTTTTTTTCCGAAATGGGAAACAATATGGCCGCCAGTAAAATGATAGTGATTACGTTGGATACTGAATATCTTCAAATATGGATAAGTACTTGTTTGCGCAAAAAATAAATGCGATATTCGTTCTCAGCGTACCCGAAAACGTGTGGAAGTCGACAAATTAAAGGTGAATGCTGAAGGGTCGGTAAAAAAAAAAAAAAAAAAAACATTAAATATAGCAGTAGCTTTTGTGGGTATTCCGGCATAAAGCTCGAGACAATAGTCTCTAACCCCCTTTCACAACAAAAGGAACTAATTTCCCTATACACCGCTTTTGGTTACTATGGGAACAGTTAATTTTTGTGATGATTCGATTTTTAATAATAAACAATATACAGGACATTTTAAAAGTAAAACAATAATTGTTTAATAGTAATTATTAAAGAAAAAGTTAAAATTTGACTTTTTTGGCCTTTTTTATCTAAAAAATGTGGTTTTGTCTTTGAATTTGGCCTTTTTTGCTGAAAGATTTGGCTTCAAACATTTATTGTAGCCTACAATATACAGGATTTTTTATTTATTAATTTTTGTGATTCGAGGAATAAACCAATAAAATCTATTTTGTTTTTTATTATTGTTGATTTTTTTTATTATTGTTGATTTTTTTTTATTATTATTGTTGATTTTTTTTTTTTTTTTAATTATTATTCGATCTGAAAACCCGCACAAATTATTAGTATCCTTGCCGCTAATTAATCGAAAAATCGTACGCGTTCTGCTGCACTTATGGAGAAAATTGTTGATGATGTTATACCTGCAGCAGCTGACCTGTGTTTTTTGGAGTATTCTCAGTATTCATATTAAGCAATGTAATTCTTTGTTATCGGTGGTGGCCATTTCTATACATGCAAGCAAGCGCATTTAAATTTGTCACAAAAAAGTAGTTTTTGGGATATTAATCAGTGTAGTTTATTATTAAAAATAAATATTAATATTTAAAATAAAATAAAATGTGTTTATTATTAAAAATCGAATCATCACAAAAATTAGCTGTTCCCATAGTAACCAAAAGCGGTGTATAGGGAAATTGGTTCCTTTTGTTGTGAAAGGGGGTTAGAGACTATTGTCTCGAGCTTTATGCCGGAATACCCTTTTGTGTAGGTTTCTAAGTATTTTGTTTTATTTTTAAGTCGTTTTCAAACTTCAGATATTTAGGTGTCAGAGCTCGCCGTCGTCTTTCCTGTTCGCACCTAGACACTATGTTTTTCGGGTAATCGTGAAGAAAGAGAGAGCCTGTTTCCTCGGTTTGACTATAGGTGGCGTTACTGTCTGTCCACCCCGTTACGGAAGCACAAAATGTATATAATGCCACCCTTGAAATAAAAATAAATGTTTTGGTCATATTTTAATTTTAAACGTTTTTTTTTTGTTTTGTTTTTTTTTGCAAACATATTTAAGTTTTATTTTTTTTTTCAAACATGTTTACGTTTTTTTTTGTTTTTGCAAACATATAAGTTTTATTTTTTTCAAACATTTACGTTTTGATGCTTGTTTATTTTCAAACATTTACGTTTTTTTTGTGTTTTTTTGCAACCATAAACTAAATGTTTTTGCTATATTTTTCTTTTAAACATATTTATGGGTACAACCGTTTTTCCGCGAGTATTTTTTACGCTCTTATGATTTAAAAAAAAAAAAAAAAAAAAAAAATCAACGTTTTTTTTTTTTAATCTTTTTTTTATGGACCCCTCCCTTTTTTCTTACTTTTCTGCACTTATTTTACCTTTTCCGCGAGTAGTTATATATATATATATATATATATATATGAAAAAGGATATTGTAAAACCTGAATCTTACTTGAAACTACAATTTAAAAATAGCGCGGTACAATAAGTGCATAAGCAAACTTTTCAAAAAGAAAAATATTTCAAAAATATTTAGTTTATGCTTGCAAAAAAAAAAAAACCCTTAAATGTTTGAAAAAAAAAACAAGCCACGTAAATGTTTGGAAAAATAAAACTTAAATATGTTTGCAAAAACAAAAAAAAAAAAGGTAAATATGTTTGAGGAAAAAAACCCAAACTTAAATATGTTTGCAAAAAGAAAAAAAAAAACATGTTTAAAATTAAAATATAACAAAAACATTTATTTTTATTTCACGGGTGGCACATTTTGTGCTTCCGTAGCTGGGTGGACAGACAGTAACGCCACCTATAGTCAAACGGAGGAAACAGGCTCTGTCTTTCTTCACGATTACCGTTTTTCGAACCACGTGAGTACCCTAAGTTACTGTTCTACCTATCTGGATAAATTTTTAGTGTTTTTACTCACGTGGTTCGAAAAACATAGTGTCTATCGATAGGTGCGAACAGGAAAGACGACGGCGAGCTCTGACACCTAAATATCTGAAGTTTGAAAACGACTTAAAAATAAAACAAAATACTTAGAAACCTACACAAAAGCCACTGCGGGTTTGTATTACTGTACACAGATCCGAAAAAGTTGTTAAAAAACTAATATATAACAAATAAATGTTATCAAAGGCAAGATAAGTTACTTTTCTACCTAACTGGATATATTTTTCGTGTTTTTATTCAATATAACATGTTTATTCAGCTCGAAAAACATACAGTGTTTACCGATGTATTGGAAAATTCAAGATGGCGCCTGACTCTCTTTAACACGGTAAGTTTGGGAAACGGTGTTATAAAAAATTTAAAATGTGTTGGAAAAAAAAGAAGTCATATAACTAAGAGTAGCTAACCTGAAGTGAGGTTGCGAAAAAAATACAATCTTCTTCGCGACCTTCTTCTCAGGTCTTGTAACCACAGTAACATAAAAAGAATAATGAAGACTCTTCACAAAGGAGGAAGGTTTTTATAACAATTTACCTTACTCTATTAGCATAAATAACCACAATGCTATTGTTCTTCTTGATTGTTGGAAGACCATCCTCACCTCCGGCAGCTACACTCAGGTAAGCTATGTATTATTTACCACAAATGTTAAAAATCCACCGAATATATGTAAACCTATGTCACGGTAACATATATTGAGCGAGTTTTTAACAGTATTTTGTCTAGTTTTTTATTTATAACACTTTTTTCCAAACTTACCGTGTTAAAGAGAGAGTCAGGCGCCATCTTGAATTTTCAAATACATCGGTAAACACTGTATGCTTTTCGAGCTGAATAAACATTAACATGTTTGTTTATTCAGCTCGAAAAGCATACAGTGAATAAAACGAAAAGCTCGAAAAGCATACATTGAATAAAAAACACGAAAAATATATCCAGCTTGCCTTTGATAACATTTATTTGTTATATATTTGTTTTTTGACAACTTTTTCGAATCTATGTGTACAGTAATATAGACCCAACGTTTTTTTTTTTTTTTTTAATTTTGACCACTCTTTCGCATCTCTCTGGATTGTAAAACAAATCCTTGTTGAATGAAATAAACAGTTTCCTTTAAATTAATTAATGATGTTTTTACACATCAAAATAACCCGTGTAGGAAAGATCTTTTGTGAAAAAATAATTAAAACATAAAATGACTTTAACAAAAGAAAAAAAAAAAACACTTCTCGTCTTGCATAATATGGTTTAGTAAATATGATTTAGTAAATAATGCAGGATTTTAGAAAAACAAATTAAAAATTTACTTACATGCTGCCTGCAGATACCGGAAGTATACAAAGAAAATAAAAAGCCGACATAAACTAAATTATACGATTATCTTATTATTATCGCCATTTTTAAAGCCAACATAATTTTTCTCTACAATTTGATTAAAAAGAAAACTATTTATTTTTTATATAAATATATATATATATATATATATATATATATATATATATATATATATATATATATATATATATATATTGTTTTAATGTGTGCGCGAGGCTTCTTTATAACAACTTCCGGTATGCTGCTGGATTTTTTGTCGGTGTTGCCAGATTAGCCTTTTCCTGCAAACTTGGCGGTAGTTTGGCCTTTTTGAAAATGTTACTTCAATTCTAGCTTTTTTTCTGAATTTTTTATGAAAATATTTGATGTTAATTGTTCAAGAAAACGTTATAATTAATTTTTTAAGTTTGGTCTTCAAGTATTGTGTAGGCTATTTTAAATTTTGGCTTTTTCGTCACTATTTTACAAATATATCAATTTTGAAAGTTATCAGTGAAAATGCTACAACCAAGTATTTATAGAAATGAGACAACGCAATGGAGTTTCATTCTATATTAATAAACAAACTTTATTTGTTATCTTCATTAGTAGAGTGTTCAAGAGAGAAACAGGTTAGTAGGTTGAAGCGTTCTTGTGTAAAAATAGATTTAATATCATGCCGGCTGGTTGAAGGAAAGAATAGTTCAGTTCCGTTTACATGTGTTTATGGCTAGTAATTGTCGAAACAGAAGAAGCTGATTAAAGGAGAAAGAAAGGGCAAAGACATAAGTGTGTTCACGTGTTGTCGTGTGTGTGTGTGTTCTTTAGAATGTTCATTTGGGTACCGCACGTGATAACAAATCGGAGTTTGAAAAGAGCCATTGTTAGCTTGTAATACTCACGTGCAACCTAGGGCTTTCGCCCCAGGCTAATGTCTGCTGCTAAAGCCAGTGAGTGAGAGAGAGAGTTTATGATTTCGCCTTTTATGTACTCGGTCACGTGATTGAGAGCTGGCTTGTGATTAGACAGGAGGAAATGGATTTCAAATCTCATCGTGAGAATTAGTTTCTGCCTGTGATTGTAGTGAGTGTCGGCTGCTACATATGCAGTTTGGGCTTCAAAAGTTTTAATGCTTTTAAGTTTTAGCTATTTTTTCAATGAATTTACATAAAAATATATTTGTACTAACTATAAAAGAAAACGTTAGACATCTAACCATCTAACCATGAATTTACATAAAAATATATTTGTACTAACTATAAAAGAAAACGTTAGACATCTAACCATTTGCTGAAAGCGTCCACTATCACCAGAAACATGACCTTTAAATGGGCCTGCATAATTTATGTGCAGTCTAGACCACTCCTCTTCAGGGATTTCCCAAGGATGCAAAGGTGTGGTTGCTGGAATTGGATTGGTTTGCTGACACTCATAGCAATTCCTCACCTTAAATTCTACTTAGCCTTTTCATTTTTACAATTCCTGGATGTCCATCATGGAGTGCCTTGAAGAGTCCTTTCCACCCTTGTATGGGTACTACTACTCGGTTTCCCCAAAGTAAGCATTCCTCCACAGTTCCCAATTCATATCTTCTATTGAAGTAAGTCTGCCAATCTTCTGTAGTAGGACACTTCTCTGACCACCCATTTTTTACATAGTCCAGCACCTGCTTTAGGAGTTTGTCCTTTTTTGTCCACCTTGCAATTTCTTAGTATGTAACATGAGTTTGATCCAGGTATTCTAGCAGCATGATGTTCTCCTCTGGAATGGGCACTTCTTCCAGTGTTGTAGGCAACCTACTCAACCCATCTGCATTTCCATTTTTCCTTCCTTCCATATATTCTAGTTGGTATGTATATGCGGATAGGATTACTGCCCAACATTGAATTCTCACTGAACTGATCTCTGGGATTTTCTTATTTTCTTTAAAATATCCCAAGAGCGGTTTATGGTCAGTATATAATATGAATGGCCTTCCATTTTGCACCCCAAAAACTACTGCCAACATTTCCTTGTCAATTTGGGCATGATTATTTCTGCTGGTGCAAGGGTCCTTGATACAAAAGCTATGGGTCTTTCAGATCCTCCATGATGTGCGATAGTACAGCGCCTACCTCATATGGGGGGGGGGAGCATCACATGCCACTGTCACTGCTTTGTTTGGGTCGAAGTGCACCAACACTTTTGAAGAATTTAATTGTTCTTTTGCTTCCTCCCGTGCTCCTTCTTGTTTTGACATCCACTCTCATTTGTATTCCTTCTTCAATAACTGATACAAAGGAGCCAGAATATTTGAAATGTTCGGAATGTATTGAGCATAGTAATTTATCATACCCAGAAAAGCTTGTAGCTCCTTTACTGATGTTGGGCGTTGGGCCTCGTTGATGGCTTTCACTTTTTCTTCTGCAGGTTTTATTCCTTCCCTGTTTACTATATGGCCTAGATATAATACCTCAGGCACTAAAAATTTCCATTTTTCTCGGTTTAGTCGAATTCCACATTTTTCCAGCTTGTTCAAAACTTCTTCCAGGGTCTGTAAGCGTTCTTTTCTGGTTTTACCTGCCAGTAGAATGTCATCAATTCTAATAATTACGTTTCCAATGCCCTGCAAAATGTTTTCCATAGTTCTTTGAAATATTCCTGGGGTTGATTTCAATCCATAGCATAATCTGTTGTACATGAAAAGGCCTTTATGAGTATTAATAATTGTTAATTTTCTTGATTTTTCATCCAGCAATAATTGCTGGTAAGCTTGGCTTAAATCTAGCTTGGTATAAGATTCACCTTCTCCTAATGTCACAGATAGATCTTCCGTTTTTGGTATTGGATAATTATCCAATTTAGTGACTGGATTAATTGTCACTTTATAATCACCACAAATGCGTACAGACTGATCTGCTTTTAAAATAAATACTATTGGTGTAGCCCATTCAGAGAATTCAACTGGTGAAATTGTTCCTATGACCTTCACGTTCACGAGATGCACAACTTATATGACCTTCACCTTCACCGAGGTGCGCAACTTGACACAAAAAAAACAACTTCTTAATCAACTGCTAACACACGCGTCACTGTAACGTCCAATGACAACAACAACAACAACAACCTTCTCACTCGACCTGCCTTTTATACCACTCTCTCAATCCCTCTTCTTGCGCATGCGCCCGGAGATTCCTGACAACCTCGAGACTTCCGCTTATAAAAACCCAAGTTTTGTTGTCGCGCATGCCTACACAAGGCACAAACACGTGGGGGTTTGTTTTGTTGGTAAGTACTACACTCCCACCCGATCTGCTGATCACATAGAGGGCACTCCGGGGCTGGCCTCTTAGTTCGCTGGCTTCTGCGAAGGGTGGTATTTACAATCTCGGATTCAGGTTCTGGTTCTGGTTCTGGGTGTGGTTCTGGTTCTGGTTCTGATCCTGCCTGATCAGACGAACTACAACTACCACTCTCTTGCTCGGTGACCTCACTTATCAGCAGCTCATCATCTGATAATTCATCGCTCTCTGTAGTTGTGGGATGTACTTCATTAGCTGGGCGAAGATCGCGAACATGGCGTGGGGTTCCATCAACAAAGACCGACTGCTGGCTGATCACTCCAGATATTCGTCCTTGCTTAAACTTGGTGGTGCACCAGTTTCCAGGGGGTCTTACCCAAACTGGATTCCCTACCTTGTATTTGTCATGACTCTCCTCGTCGATTGGCTGGACAGTGTCAATATCCTTTATCCTAACACGGTATGTGAGGCACATGGGTTAGTTGGTCTGCACGATTACAGTGTGATGCCACGAGCGTTACACTCACCAACAGGTCATACTCTGATACTAGACTCTTCAGGGTGTTTAGCCTCCGCCGGATTGACATCTCACTGGCTGCCTTAGTGCGGACTCTCGTTCGTCTCGAAAGAGTGTCGGACACCCAGTGGTAGACGCAGAGAGAATCCGTGTACAAGTGCAACTTCTTTGACTGCCATTGCAGTGCCAGATTTAAACCCTTCGCAACAGCATCCAGTTCTGCCAGGTTGATGTGTTTAGCATCATTCACGGGTCGCAGCCAGCACGCGTCTTCAATTACATTTCCACGTTGCTTCAATAACACTCCCAATGCCAAAGAACTAGCGTCAACCCACACATTCACAGTGTCCCAATCGACACACCATTCTCCACGGGCAGGGTCCTCCTTGTCAACTCTCTCTAGGGTTTCCGTCGTCATCAGAGTTAGAAGAGCATCATCAGATACATCATCCCAACCTGTAGTTACTAAACTTGCCCTGCGTTTGATGACACCCACAGCTGCTCGAAGCCAGCCACATGCTGGTAAGTGACCAATAAGTTTCCCACACAAGGAAAAAATAGTCCACCGCGTAATAACATCAGGGATGTTTGGAATCTCACTGCCACACCTCCATCGTAAGGTACCGTCTTTCCCGCAGACGTCCAATCCTAATACCCGTGCTCCATCCCTCAGACGTTCAGGATCCTTGCACTCCAACCCGAATTGAGCTAACTTTTCTCTGACGTGCGACGCAGAGTGTATATCTTCATTGGCATACACATCGTCAATATAGGCCGATGTTGCGTCCTCAGTGGTCTTTTCCTGGGACAACACTGCATTTACAATGGTCTTCATGATTTGCGGTGCCACATTCAGCCCAAAGCCAAGTTGAGTAAGGCAGTATCTCTGACCCCGGAACCACACTGTCTGGAACAGCCGCAATGTCTCTTCCACTTGCACCTGCAAATAAGCCTTCCGCAAGTCTACTATAGACACATTGGAGCCCTTTTGGCACCATTCTCTCAGCTTACTGGTGCACACATCAGCATCGGCAGTGTACGTCTCAATGTATCTATTGAGTTCATGATAGTCCAGCACCGGACAAACTTTTGATTTGTTATGCTGGACTACCGTGATTAAGGGAATCAAACCCTTGGGTGGTCCCAGCTTGTTGGGGTAGAGGATCAGCCATCCATCCTGGATCCATGCCTCAAGCTCCTTCTCGTATTCATTACGGGCCTTGTCGGGCATCGAGTACTCTGCAATGCTATTCTTGAGTTCGGTTGGCACCCTTCCTTCTGTCCACTTCCACGATGCAGTCCATGCTTTTTGGTGATGGTCGTAGTCCACCTTAAAATCATGCCGATCAATGTGAACTGCAGCACACACTGGGGTTTCCAAAAACCGCACAGTCCCATCTCTTCCGATAACAACTCCCCCCAGTGCCTTAATAGCATCATATCCCAACAGTACATCGAATCCCAGCAAATCCCCTCGCATCACCAGCACATTAATGTATGCGGCCACACCAGAGTCTGTGTGGACTTTGACAGTTCCGGCTCCACAGCCTGCTTGCGTATTGCCACCTATTGTGGTTACTTTGATGTTCTGCTTTGTCTAGTTTCGACACAACTTGGCACTCATGATGGTGTGTGAGCACCCGGAGTCGAGAAGAGCTGAACAAGGCACTTGGTCCACGTACACATTTATTGTCGGTTGCGCCTCAATTAAATCTTGTCCGGGGAACAGGGCGGCGTTGACGTCCTGCCCCCTGATGAATTTCCCACACAATTTTGGGATAAATGTCCATAACTACCACATTGGAAACAGCGCGGGCGCCCCCGCCCCTTGTTAGTACAACTTCTTACGAAATGGCCTCGCTGGCCGCAGCAGAAACATCTCCCATTGGTCGTGGGTCTCAAACTGGGACTCTTTTCAGCATTAGTCTTGGCTGCCTGCGCCATCATTACAACCGGTTCCCTCAGGTCCTCCTCATCTCTGATAATGGCTCAAGCACATTCCAACAAATGTTCCATGGGCGTTACAGATATGCTGGTGGAAGCCCTCAACAGTTGCTTAACATGGGTGGGAAGGCCGGCCACAAACGCATACGCCAGTGTCTGCTCTGACACTCCATTGCCAAATAGAACTGCATGTTTCTTCAGCTCCGCGAAGAAGACGTCCACGGTTTCTCCTGGCATGAGCTTCCTAGAGGCAAATGTTTCGTAGGCTGTGCAGGGATCCATGGCAAATGCCTTGTATAAAGCATTTTTTATAGAGGTAACATCAGCCTTCTCCACGGCACTAAGTTGCTGATACACACTCAGGGCGCCTCCAGCCAATCTCAGGGGAATCATGGTATGCACCCCCTTTACTTCACAGAGGTTGCAGGTCAGCTCAACCCTTTCGACCCAGTCGACAACAGAAGTGGATCCGTCGAATTCGGGTATCAGTTTTAAATCAAACTTTGCCCCAGCCATAATTGTCCAGGAAAAGAGACAAAACGAAATCGCCAAAATAGCTTATGACCTTCACCTTCACCGAGGTGCACAACTTATATGACCTTCACCTTCACCGAGGTGCACGACTTGACACAAAAAAAACAACTTCTTAATCAACTGCTAATGCACGCGTCACTGTAACGTCCAATGACAACAACAACAACCTTCTCACTCGACCTGCCTTTTATACCACTCTTTCAATCCCTCCTCTTGCGCATGCGCCAAGAGATTCCTGACAACCTCGAGACTTCCGCTTATAAAAACCCAAGTTTCGTTGTCGCGCATGCCTACACAAGGCACAAACACGTGGGCGTTTGTTTTGTTGGTAAGTACTACAGTTCCTTCTTTTTGCAGTCTCCCTAATTCATCTTCTATTTTCTTCTTTAGCATATAGGGTACTGACCTTGGTTTGAAATACCTGGGTTTTGCCTCTGGATCTACATACAAACTGGCATATGTTCCTTTCACTTGACCCAACTTCCCATCGAACACAACCTTATGCTTTGCTAATATTTCTTCCAGTTTTTCTTGGTCTGCCTCCTTCACTGTTTGCATCTTGAAAATCTCTTTCCATGGCAATCTCATGTGTTGCAGCCAGTTTCTGCTCAGGAGTGTGGGTGAATCCCCCTCTACCACAATTAACGGTAATTCCACCCGATGACTGTCCAACTGCATGGGACTTTTCGTTTGTCCAATCACCTGAATACAATTTCCCGTATAAGACTTAAGACGTACTTTTGTGGGCTCCAATAACTTTTTATTGCTTATTTTCTTCCATGTTTTCAGTCCCATTATCGTTACAGATGCTCCTGTATCTATCTCCATAGAAACCCTCTTGTCACAAATGTTGATATCTACACAATAGGGGTCCACTCTTTCAAGTGGTGCTCTGATTCTATTTATGGTATAAACTTTCTCGAAATTATCTGAGTCTGTGCCTTCCACTTCTATTTACCTCACCAAATTTTTTTTTCTTTTCTACCCTATTGGCGGGTTTCTTTTTCATGTTTAATTTGAAGTATTTATCCGCTATGTGCCCTCGTCTTTTACAGTAGCGACACATGGCATATCTAAAAGGGCACTTACTTGCTTCGTGTGTTGCTCCACAACAGAAACACTCTTTTCTGACATTTCATGCGGTCTATTTTCATGTTTTATTTTTTCAGACTGCCCACATGATGGTGCAAAAATTTTGTTTACTTCCATTTTTTTTGTTTGAATGTCCTGTAAATGTTTGGAAACCAATTTAATGTTGACCGCTATGGTGAAAGCTTCGTTAAAGGTCTCTCTGCAAGTAGTCTCCTCTGAATGTTGTTATCGTTTACTCCTACTATGCTGGTGCTACCAGATCAGGCTGTCTATTGGCTTCCTGAGACAAAATGCATCTACATCGACTTTCGGTCTTTGTTTTCTATTCTCCTCTAGTGAAACTTAATTATGTTCTGCAAAAACAAAAACAAAAACAGCAGCCCCCTCCCTCCTCCCCTCCCCTTTCCTTTCTTTTTCCTTCCCCACTTCCAACCACGTCGATGGGGCATTAGAATACACCGATTACCCCCTGCAGAGAGTAAATGTCCCTCAATGGGGCCACCTGTTGGCCGTGGGTGGCGATGCGTGATGCCTGGTGGCTGAGCACCTGATACCTAGGAAAAATAAAAGTATTGGGCACAATAGTCCACTTTGGCCTTGTACTAGGCTAGACGGGCAGTCGGAGGAGCTCAATTAGATCAATCGGCTGGTCATGTCAAGCCCCACCATATATAACCCATACCAAGCTTGCAAGTAACCACTAATATTCCCATCCCAAACCCATATCAAACCCACTAACAAATATACCCAAAAATATGGTGGAAAGCGGTGGCTGAGGGTCAATCATATTTGAGAACCAAAAGCTTACTCCATACATATCGGATTTGTCTTGGACTAAAATAGAAACAAACGTTCCAGAACATAAAGATGAGTAGCCGCGAGGAAATTAGCCCAAAATATGAGTATACTGGCTAAGGTATACCCGTCTCAACCAAGGTGAATGGGAACTCCCCCTTGGTAAATTCCCAATAAAAATTGGACTCCGTGGAGGGTGGCGGAGCCCAGAGACAGTGAATTAAAATAAAAATAATAATATGGAGAAAATAAAAAAAAGAACCCACTCTGATGTCTCGGACATTTCTGACTCAGACGACGGATCAGAACCACAAGATACAAAAACAAGGAAATTACCCTAGTCTTACCTACCCTAAATATATAGTGATAGAACCTACTAATAAAGAATCCTTCGCCAAAATTTCAAATAACTACAACCAATACAACTTTATACACAATACTGGACAGAGGGTCTCCGGAGGTGTATCGATTCTAGTTAGAAACGACATTCCTCAGAGCGAAACAACTCTAGACACTACATTACAAGTAATTGCTGTGAAAACCACTTTGCATAAAACCATCAACATTTGCTCCATGTATATCCCACCACATGACCCCATAAATGAAGCCGAAGTCAACAAAATAATAGGACTACTTCCTAAACCATACATCCTATTAGGAGACTTCAACAGCCACAACATCATATGGGGAAGCAATAAAACAGACCCAAACGGTAAAAAACTAGAAAATATCATCAACAATAACAATCTGTCCCTCATGAACCAAAACTCCAATACATACCTCCACCCTACCTCAGGTACATACTCAGCCATTGATTTGTTGCTATGCGACCCAGCCACATTAATGGATTACAGTTGGCAAATGTATGATGACTCATGTGGTAGCCATCACTTTCCCATCATACTTGAAAACTCAATCTCGATTGAAGATAACCTCCCTCAGATGGAAGCTAAACAAAGCTAATTGGGAAGAATATAAAACTCAATGCAATGCAAAACTAATAGACAAAGATGAACCGGAGCACTCTATGGAGCACTTCACTTTGATGTCAATAACTGGGGAATGTATACCCAAAGGCTCCAAATCCAAAAAATATAAAAGACCTTGGTTTAATGAAGATTGCCAAAAGGCAGTAAGATTACATAAAGCTGCACTGCGAAAATTTAAAAGTCGTCGCACTACCCACAATCTAGACCAATTTAAACAAGACCGAGCAAAGGCCTATAGAACAATTAAGGAGACCAAAAAATGTCATGGAGAGTCTATATCAGCAAACTGAACTCTAACACCAAAACAAAACAAATCTGGAATATGGTTAAAAAGATAGCTGGTAAAAATTAAACAACACCGCTAAAACAATAAAAAGATAATACAAAAATAACTAGCAAAAAAGATATAGCAAATGTACTTGCAAAAACCTTCTCACAAAACTCCTCTAGCGAAAATTATAAAGCACAATTCAAAAAAAGTCAAACTAGATGCTGAAAGGAACAAACTAAACTTCAACTCAGACAATGTAGAAGAAACCTTTCACCCTATCTGAATTAATCGATGCCATAATCAGTTCACACAACACTGCAACAGGGCCAGATGAGATCCACTACGAGTTCTTGAAACAACTACCTCAAAAATCCTTAATCTACCTCCAAAACATCTTCAACGACATTTGGATCAGGGGTGAACTCCTTGACATATGGAAACAAGCAACAGTGATCCCCATCCCAAAACCCGATAAAGTTAAGTCTGATCCCAAAAGCTACCAACCCATAGCATTAACAAGTTGCATATGTAAAACATTCAAAAGAATAGTGAACAAAAGACTAACTTGGTACCTTGAATCGAATGGTCTGATTACAAACCTCCAAAGTGGGTTCCGAAATAAAAGAAGCATCATTGATAACCTGGTATGCTTAGAAACCTTTATCAGAGAGGGATTCATAAAAAAGAAACATACAACGACCATTTTCTTCAATTTAGAAAAGGCCTACGATATAACGTGGAGATACGGTATCATGAAAGACCTACACAATCTTGGACTAAAGGGAAGACTACTCAAATTAATAAAAGATTTTTTGTCTGACAGAAACTTTAAGGTCCGTGTAGGATCCACCCTTTCTGACCTCGAAAACCAGGAGGAAGGGGTCTCACAAGGAAGCATACTATCAGTCACTTTATTTAATATAAAGATTAACAATATTACCCAAATGCCCAAGTCCTGGAACCGACTGCTCCTTATATGTCGATGATTTCTTGATCTGTTATAGATCAAAAAATGTTCAAACAATAGAGCGACAGTTGCAGCTGAACCTAAACAAAATAAACCGGTTGACCACAGAAAATGGGCTTAAATTTTCCGAGTCAAAAACGAAGTGCATGCACTCCTGTAATATTGAAAAAATGCACAATGATCCAACCCTCAAACTTGATGGCAAAAAAAATTAATATTACTGATCAATATAAATACCTAGGGATCATTTTTGACAAAAAATTGAATTTTATTCCCCATCTGAGATATTTAAAGCAGAAAAGCCACAAAGCACTACAATTATTAAGAGTTGTCGCCAACACAGACTCGTAACTCATAAAACTATACTCTAATTCATTCGAAACTGGATTATGGCTGTTTCATTTATGGATCAGCAAGGTCTTTCTACATAAATATCCTTGACCCTATTCACCATAAGAGACTAAGACTAATCTTGGGAGCATATAAAACATTCCCCAAAGAAAGTCTATATGCAGAAGCCCACGAAGCACCCTTAAAGCTTAGACAGGAAAAACTTGGCTTACAATACTACTTGAAACTAAAGTCTTGCCCAACAAACCCTGCTTATCAATGTACCTTTGACCCCAAATATAGAAACCTATTTAACAGAAAAGAAAAAGCCATAAAAACCTTCGGACTTTGAATGGAAACCAGTATAGAAGAATCTCAAATTCCAATAACAAATATCCACCATTCTATAATATCCGAAAGCTCACCATGCACTATGAGACAACCAGATGTAATACTCAACTTAAATGAAAATCAAAAATCAAAAACAAATCCTGCCATATTTGAAGAAGAACTTGAAAATATCAAGCTATGCTACTCTGACTATGCATACATATACACAGATGGCTCGAAGGATAACGATAGAGTTGGATGTGCAGCTACCTACAATAATACAACTATTACATGAAGGGTTTTCTGTCCTTCTATTTATTACTTATTTATTTATTTAATTATCATTTTCTTTTTACTGTATTCTTTTACTTCGAAGAGTACTTTTAAAGTGTCTGTGTGTTCTTACATAAATGTTCTTACTTATGTGGGTTTGTGTGTTCCTATCCTTACACAGTTCTTTTGCCTTGAAAGTCTTTGAGACGTGTACGTGTACCTTTTGTGACCCCACTAAATTCGCTGATGGGAATCGAAAATATACTTACTATTTCTACAAACTACCTATATAGCATTTAAGCTGGGATTCCCAATGCTACATCTCCTACCCCATCATCTTATCAAAATGTATGGTCTGAACATACATTTTCAACTATTCCCATTGCCTTCTAAAGGGAACACCTATATCCATCCGGATAACGAAGAAAGCTGTCGCCATAATCCTCAAATTCTCATGGCCTACAGCCAGTTCGTTACATGTCAACGATCTCCATCCTCTCATCATACACCAATCACCATGGTAATACATGATTTTACTGTCTTCCGCCTCAGCTACGTGGTGGAAACACACATCTCCAAGTCTGGGAATTGCAAACCATTTTATTAAGCCGTAGCACGTGGGAACAAGGGCGTTCACCATAAGCATCGCTAGTCCGTTCTAGGTACCAGAGAAACGTTCTTCCCCCAAAAAAACAGCATAAACCTAGGAATCCTCATGTACTTCTTATTTCACCGTCCGTAACGAATCATCACCAACAAAAATCTCCTATGGCCTTCACAGACAAGCCCTTCTTCCCGGATTACACACAAACTCATTACTCAGGTCCCCACCCCGTCTGTCATACTCTTCACTGACACACCAATTATACAGAGGACTAACAGAAAACTCCTCCCTTCTGCTTCACTGAGGTCAGTTTCTAGTGCTGAGATACCCTCTATAATTCAGAAAATTCGAATCTCCCAGGTTTGCGACGTTTCAACCGCTGAACAATTCATGGAGGTAAGATCGACCACACCCTAACTTAACTAGTGGATCAGAGATGGATTTCTATCTAGCGGATTTTCTATCATGTGGTATCTCCATTTCTGTGCCAACCGCTTCAGCCAACCAAATCTCTTAAATTCCCTAATAAGGTATCTTAATCTATTTCCCCCCCCCCCATGTGGGGCAACTCAACCGGGCAATGCTACTCAGGTCGTACTTAATAATATTTACAACATATAACATTTAACATATAATTTATATACATATCTGTCATTGCTTCGGTCTGAAATTCGCCTAAAGGACCCAACTTACCGACTTCTACCTAATTCACTGACCTTTGTAACCTTCACATCATAGTCTGTTTGTTTTGTTGTTTTTTTTCTTCCCGGTAATCACCTAAAAAATGTTAAAATTATACTTTAACTTTTATACTAATTATTTACTAACAAAATTTAATGTTTACTCCTAAACAACCATGGGTCCGACCCCCCCCCCCCCGTTAGTACATTACAGACAATCTCAATACAATGTGTGCAAAAAACAAGGCCGATAGTCATTAGTCGCGCGCTCTCGTGTAATGAATGAATGCGTGAATGTAGGATTGACATGAAATTCTTAAAGATAAACTAAAATGACCGAAAAATGGGCTGAAATGACTTAAATAAATAAAAAGTAAATGACTTAGAATGATTTTAATGAACTTAAGGATGAATTGAATGGCCTTAAGAATGACTTGAATGCTTAAAAAATAACTGGAATCCTTCAATAACAACTTGAATGATCTGGAGAATGACTTGAATGGCTTTGAGACTGACTGGTTGTAAAGTGCGTGATCATTTTACATTAAATTAATACAGAAAAGCGATCCCACAATCACAATAAGTACAGCATGTAGTAAGAACAGATACTACACTTTGAGATATCAAATCTTTTATTCAGGCAAAAAAATGAATATGAACAAAAAACTTAGGCACAAGGCCAACTCAAAAGGGGGACAGATGGGGGTCGTTGGTCATCCTTGTCACTCTAGAACTAAACAAAAGTTTCTCTTAGCTAGAATCTTCATTCACCATAATACCACATTCACCCTTTCATACTTGGGGACGTCCTACTTGGCACCCAATTGTTTAAAACATTTTTTATTTCCGTGTAAAAACAAAAAAGATAACAACAATGATGATACGATAATTCATTTGTGTCGAGGGCGGGGGAAGAAAAATACAAAAGTGGTTAGTAGGACCCTCCCAACCCCGTCTAGTTGATAGACCGTCTGTTCCACTTTGGTTTGTAAAGGAACCTGATCTCCTGCAGACCAGTTTACGAAAATTTGGGGTTGTCACCAAAATCCGTTTTTCAAAAGGAAAGAAAAAAAAGGGGAAAAAAACATTTATGGCAAATTTCTCAGAAAAGAGTAACTAGTGGAAATGAGCAAAAGAAATACAGACCCGAATAAGTTTAAAATGATCCAAATTTATTAAAACAAAAAGTTATCGATTACCTTTATTTCCCAAGGCTGGGGTTAAAAAAACCCTTAAGGAAACATTTAAAAATACATACAAAAAAATACAAAAAAAAGACGTCAATCCTTACTTGCAAGAAAGTTGCAACATCATCATCAACGTTCTGATCCCCATCTGGCATCAATTAAAATGAATGGCTCTCGTCTTGGGGAGGCCTCAAGTTTTGACAGGCTTCTGGGCTTGACCTTTACTCCGGTCTTAAATGGAATACGTACATCAAATCTGTTGCCAAGGCCGCTGGAAAAATGGTCGGATCCTTCTATCGATCCAGTAGATATCTCACTGCTGATGCAATTCTCTATCTATATAAGAGCCAGATACGTCCAAGGATGGAATACTGTTGCCACATATGGGCAGGAGCTGCTAGAAAAGACTTGTCCTGCCTTGATAGGGTTCAAAATAGACTTTGTGGCCTGGTGGGAGATGTCCTTTTCTCTTCGCTGCAACCTCTATCTCACAGAAGAGATGTTGCGAGTTTGTCTCTGCTTTATCGTTATTTTCATGGAAAGTGTTCGACTGAGCTTCAATCTATGGTCCCCCCTCGCCAAACTTTCACAAGAAATACTAGACTAGCTGAAAACATTATCAATAATTTTCCCCACTCTTTATCTGTGCCTAAACCTAAACATAGATTCCATGATCAAAGCTTCTTTCTTAGAACTGCACGCCTGTGGAATTGTCTTCTGTTTTCCTGCTTTCCAGCTGTCTATAATATGGTTGTCTTCAAGTCCAACGTGAACAAGTTTCTGATGAGCCGTTCCACTGAAGTTAACAAATTTACCGAACTTCCATTACTATTGATTACTATATTGTCCTTTTGACTACTCTACACTCTTTAACCCTTATCCTTGAGTGGCCGATCGGCCTCGATAAGTGGTGACGCTTATGTAAAAAAAAAAAAAAAGGGCTGAAAGAAAAGAACATATAAAAAACGGAAAACAGTCCTTGTTTAGAATTCAGTCCTTTTAACAAAATGTTCAGTCTTTCTTTGACAAAATGTTCTTTTTTTTTCTTTTCCGAAAGGACAAACAAAAAGTTTCTTTGACCTAAAATGGGAAAAAGAAGTAATTTCCTTTGTGAAGGCTCATGTGCCTTTTAATAAAGCCGCTTTGGTAGGCTTTATGTGTACAAATACGGGGTAAATTCTTGAATTATGGAAGATTTCCTTTCTGAAGAAAACTTTGGTTGAAAAATCTTTCAAAGAGGGGATTTCCTTTCTAGGGGCGATATTCTGCTCGTCTCATCGGCGAAATTAATTTTTGTTCTTCTTAGAAAAGAACTCCTCAACACACGGTAGTTTCCTTCGTTAGTCCTTTGAGAATAATAATTTACCAGTTGTAAGACTCGTTTGTCTTTTAATAACCGGTATGAATCTTCCAGTTGTAAGACCTTGTTGTCTTATAATGACTGAGAATAAAATAACATTAATAGTTTAGTACCAACCAATGAAGTTCTAAACAAACGTCTTTCTCCAAAGGAGGAGAGAAAAAAACCGTAGCATTTAATGTCAAGAATCCTTTTTGATGGAGCCGAATAGCGTCCTTCTTGGCCAGCTAGATTCGAACTGACGAAAAAGGGCAAAAGCCCTTTCCTCCACCTCCTCCTCCTCCTCCCCTCCAGAGGGTAGGAGTGGAGTTGGCTGCTAGAAAGCGAACTATACCGATGCTGATGATGATGGAAGTGACCTGCCGGTCAAGGAATGCGTTCCTTGACCCAAATGGTGACATGTTGAATGTGTATAAATAAAAAAATAAATAAAAATTATTTCTCTATTAAAAATTTCAACATGGTCTCTAAGTGGAGATGCTCTATAGATGGGACGAAATGGAGAAAAGAAAATTTTGTGGGTGGGGGATGGGGAGTTAGTGATTGATTTCTTTCTCTCCAAGATGGGTGGAATTTAGAGTGAGGGGTGAAAAGAAAAATTGCAGATAGGAGGGGTGGGGATCTTGGAGGCTTCCTAGTTGGGGAAGGATGAAGCATTCACTCAGCTAGCTAAGAGGCTGAAAATCGATTATGCTTGGTTATTTAAAGAAAACGATCATTGTCCTGCAACGGGGACAAGCAGGCGACTCCAAAAACCCAGAACTGCATTGTATGTTGTTAAGTGGAAGTGCATTTCGGGCCAATCGCCAGGTCAGAGAGAACTCCAAATTGTTCAGATGACTCGAACCTTAGCAGGGTCAAAAATGAAGTCGAGAAAGGCGGCAGTAATCGTGGGGTGCCACGGTTGATCTTCTTGAAGGTGGTGGCTCAGGAAAGCCAGCCTTTCAGCATCTCGATCACACTTCAAGTCTGGTATTCCCAAACCTCCCTCACACGGACATTGGAAGCAGACCTGTCTGCTCACCCAGTGTCTTCCTCTGTCCCAAAGAAGCGAGGACAAGAGTTCGACAAGAACTTTTAGGTGTTTTGCAGGCTGGGGAAGTACCGCCAGTCGGTAAAGGATGAGAGGGAAGATGTATATGGCGCACGCTTCAGCTCTACCTTTAAGGAAAGTTTCTTAGGAAGCCATACGTTGACCACAGCCTCCACCTTTGACCGTATCACTGACCAATTCTTATCAAGTCCGAACCACATGCAAAGGATCTGAACCGGGCCATCCGTCCAGCTGAAGAGCGCTGGGAGGTTTGTGTTGCCACTCCAGGCGCCAAACCGCAGTCCGACAGACTTACTGCGGTTTATCTTGGCCCCCGTGATTCTTTCATGCTGTGCAAGCACCTCTGACACAATTTCGATGTCTCTGAAGCTCGACACGAAGACCTTGACATCATCAGCGAATGCGGATACGTTGGCAGTTGAGCCGCCAAACAGAGCCATTCTGAGCAGGGCCGAATTTGTCTCCCCCACGTCTCAGCTTGCAGAGCAGAGGCTCCAAGGCCAGGACGTAAAGCAGGGGCGACAGCGGACAACCTTGACGAACTGACTGAGAGATAACAAAGGGTTTCGAGTGCTTTCCATTGACTTGCATGATAGCCATGGGCTTTCGATACATCACGGAGATCCACTTGCAAAAGTCCGGTTTAAAACCGGTGGCCTCTAAAATAGATGCCAGGAAACGATGGTCGACTCTATCAAACACTATGGACTGATCTAAGTTGATCAGCGCGGCTTCCGTGTCCCCATCTATTCCCCCCTCTAGGATCGTGCAGATCAGGTGCAAATTGTTCTGAATCAATCTCCCCTTTACAGCGTAGTTCTGTTCCGGTTCAACCAACTCGTCGATAACAACCTGCAGCCGATTTGACAGGATCTTGGCCAAAATCTTCGACTCTGTGTTTAGCAGAGTTATGGGCCTGTAGTCGTCTAACCCTTCCCCTCTATGCCCGTCACCTTTCTTCAGCAATGTGATCACTCCCTTGGTTACCTGCCCCGGGATGGATCCCTGAGCAAATCAATGGTTGAACACATCCATCAGAAGAGGCAGAAACATGGGCGACTGCCTCAAATACAGTTCGTATGGCAGACCATCGAGTCTCAGTGATCTGTCACAGCTGACCTGCTTCAGCGCAGTAAAAACCTCTTGCTCCATCAGCCAGCCTTCACAACTAGCCACCTTGAGGCGGGGAGAGTCAGCCAAATAGTCGCTAAACTCAAGGACTGTGTAGAATATTGCTAGGGTGAGCCAAATAATCCAATGAAAATGTTGTGCTGAATGGATGCGATAATTGACTGAGTGTAGTTCCTGGCAGAAGTCTAGAACAGTAAGACCCCTGAATGCAAGAGCAGCTGGCATTTGTAGAGTGGCACCTGCCCCTCCTGGCATGTTTAGCCAATCAGGCGCCTCAAAATAGAACAATCCACCATCCGACTAATTGTAGGCTGGTCCAATGGCAATTAACATACCACTAATTGCTACAAAAAATATGTTGAAATTAGTTAAATGGTCCATAATGGTGGAGAGGGAAGGTAAGCACATTCTTGATTCTTGATTCTACATCTCCCCTCCCCCATCACATGGGGGTAACAACATCCGAGGAGGAATGAGCTCCTCACGGCCAGGTTGATTATGTGGGAATAGCCTCGCAAGTGCCCACGCCGACTTGGCTGGCATTGGTCTAGGAGGTTCAGGTACTTCTTCTGGAGTGATGTTCCCGCCGGGTTGCTGTGTCCGAAGGTCAAATTGAGGGTCTGGTACGACAGGGCTGTTTGTCTCTGTCACTCGGGGTATGTGAGGTGGGGCCCCTGGTAGCATGCTTGGGATGGGGTTTGGAGATGTGGGAGTCTCTCAAGTTTTCTGAGGAACCGCCTATTCCGCAAGGTGATTCTACCAGAGCCATCAACTCTGATACAGTACTGCCGATTAGGGAGGGCTTCAATCACCCGACCAGTGATGTCCCAGAGACGATTGTTTCTTTATAGTATGACCAAGTCCCCACTTTGTAGTGGGCGGAGAGAATGGGCCGTATGGTTATACATCTCTATGAGCCGCGTGTTGCGCCGAGACAGGGTTATCTCGCGCTTTCGAGCCGCGGCGATTCATTCCGGATGTAGCTTGTAAAGGGTCGGGTGAGAAGGGAGGTAGTCTCGAAGTCGCCTGTGGAGTAGAAGCTGTGCTGGGGATAGGCCAATACCCTGTATAGGGGTATTTCTGTATTGTAGGATGGCTCTGGCAGCCTTGTCATTATCTAAGGACCCTTGTGGTCCTGTGTTGCCATCTACAACCCTCTGGGCTGCTTTGACAGCTAGCTCCGCTCGACCATTGGATTGTGGATAGGCCACAGATGATAATCTGTGCTTTACAGACCATTTCTCTAGAAACTGCTTGAATGGGAGGGATGTGAACGGCGGGCCACCATCACTGCTGAGTTCTTCTGGGGAACCATATGCTTGAAATATGTCTCAACAGATTGAGATGAGCCGAGAGATGGTTGCCTGCCCTTGGCTTAGCTGGTACAAGATGAGCCAGCCAGTTAATCTGTCAGTGCAAGCAAGGTATCTGTGGTCACCAACATGGAACAGATCCATGACAATCTGCTGGAACGGCCACTCTGGGGACTGTGGCAATGTAATTGGTTCCCGGGGCTGGCTCGGTGCGATCCTTGTACAAGTCATGCAGTTCTCCCTGGTATTGCGGATGGAGGCATTCATTCCAGGCCAATATACGGATTCGTTTGCTCAGACTTTCATTCCAGTTATGCCCTTATGTGCTGAATGCAGGCAGCACAGTATATTTCCTCGTTCACCTTTTGGAACGACTATTCTTCTGTCTAAGAGCACCAGGTCATCATGGGTGCTGAGGCGGTGCCGTACTTCCCAGTACTCACGGACTTCGGGTGAAGTGAGAGTTTGTGTTTCAGGAAAACCTTGCTGTACCATACTTATCAACTTTTGGTACTGTGGGTCATGACGTCCTGCTGCCTTGATGGTGCCTGGTGATGTGATCGCTACATTGTGATTGTACCCAAATGTTGATATGAGAGCAGTAGATTCAACTATGCTATTGAGGTTCTCGGATTCTGAAGTGTCTGATTTGGAAGGCTGGAAGGGAAATACGTCAAGGAGGGTGTTCATCACGGCCGTTGGGTTACGGGAGAAAGCGTCGGGCCCCTTATGCCATTTCCCAGGACAATGTTGTATGTTGAAGTGGTATCTCAGGGTTTTTTCCTTCAATCTAAACAATCGGGGGTTCTGGATCTTGCTTAGATCTCTATCACCAAACAGGCCCTTCAGTGGCTCGTGATCCGTCACCACTATGAGATTAGGGCAACCCATAACAAACACACAGCATTTTTCTAACGCCCATGTGATTGCTGCTGCTTCGCCTTCTATCGGCGCGTACCTGCGCTCTGCGTCAGTGCAAAATCTGCTACCAGCGAATACCAGGTGCCAACCTTCTGGGCAGCACCCGGGGGCCTTTTCCATGGTACACGAACAGTGTTTCTGAAGGAGCAGGAAGCCCATTCCTTCTTTGCTCCAATCAGAGGCTAGGCAAGTGGTTCGATTCTTGTCAAATGTTGCGACACCCTTACGAACAAGGTCGACAATGGCTCGTTTCGACTGCTTGAATGCATTCTCAAGGTCCTGGTTCCACGTGAAATGTGAGTCCTTTTTCACAAGATCGCGGAATGGTAGCATTACTGGTCCTAGCGAGTATGCCCAGGCTACCTGATTGACAAGCCCAAATGAGGATCTTGCGTCAGTGATGTTTTTTGGTACTGGGAAGTTGGATATTGCGTCTAATATTGGTTCCGAAGGGATTATCCCGGAGGGTGTAATTTGGAGGCCGCCAAATTGCACAACGTCTTGGCAAAATTGAAACTTGTCTTTGTTCAAGACGATTCCATTCTTTGCATAATGTAGCAAGAAATCGAATGTGTGTAGGAATGATTCCTTGATATCCGAGTCGTAAAGTAGAGTGTCATCGACGATCTTTATTTTGCGGGGGATATCCTCAATTATTTCATTAAATCTACGTGTGTAGGCATCTCCAGACGCTAGATACCCCTGGGGGGTTCGGAGATACATGAACCTCCCCCATTCCGTGATGAAAGTTGTCAGTGGCTGAGATTCTTTGTCCAACAGGATTGAGTGATATCCATCAACGGCGTCCAATACCGTTTTTTTTTTCTTGGGCGGTACCTGCGATGTCAATCGAAAGGGTGATTCAGTATGATGTGTTTCCCGTTTGCACTGTGTGTTAAGGTACTGATAGTCGATGGTTCGTCTCGGCTTAACATTCTTTTTCACAGTGATCACCATGGTACTGCACCAGTCAGTCGATGTGCCGACGGGCACTGGAGCAATGATGCCCCTCCCCACATCGTTCCAGAGGTCTTACTTGACCTGTTCTTTCAAATGGTAAGGCACCGGGATTGGGTTATGTCTGGCTTTTGGAATAGCCCTTTCCTTCAGGTGAATGTGTGCTGGAGGTCCAGTCATGGAGGGAAATACTCCGTCGTTCTTGAATGCAGTGTCCGCAAAACATTCTAACAGCCAGTCTTTTAATTTGCCGATGTTGGCTTCGGTGGCAGGGAAAGGGAGGCTGTCTAGACGCGTCGGCAGGGGTTTGACCCTGTTTTCTGTATCCTGCACTTTATTTTCGACTTCTAACAACTGCATAGCCATCGATGGGTTTGGGAATTCCTTATGTAATATCCCAACATCAATGCAGGCCGCCTTGCTGAAATAAAGCCGTTTTATCCTTTCACAAATGTAGAGGGCTTGTTTGGTTGTGTGTCCCCCCACACTGAACGTCACCGGCAACCAACCCTGACATTCAAGAGTGGAATCCCCGACTGCTCGAACAACTCTCCTCAATGGGATCAGGTTGCCTATGGTGAGGCCCATGTGTCTCAAGTGTATTGTGCCACCCAGACATATAGTGGCACCACTGTCAGGGAATATCATCATGTTGGTGCTATTATTTTCAGGGATGTTGTTTCTCTTCCTTGGGTCCGGATTGGGTGAAAATATGGTTACCGTTGTCTTTATTTCGGTAACTTGCTCTATTGGTGTGGACGAGTACTTGTTTGTTACCTGATCAAATGTAATGTGGGTGATCATGCTGTCCATTGCTGCCTCGTCAAGTTCAGCGCTTTTGACAGTAGCTCTGCAGCGTTCCTTCTTGATCGACCGGCACACTCGGGCAAAGTGGTTTGATCTTCCACAATTGCTGCATGTTTAGCCCCATGCTGGGCAAGATAGGTGGCGAGGTTTCATCCCCGGGGTGCCATGTTGACTGTTTCCACAACCGCTGCAATGAGGTGTTGACCCCATGTCATTGTTGTAATTGCAATTTGAGTGGGGGCTAACGCGAGTCTGGGCTCCTTTTAGTGGGGACACGACGCTTCTTTGTTTTCGATATGTAGACATCTGGAAGGCAGATATGTCCAACATGTTGCTCATTGTAGTCTAGTCCCGTATTGCAGACTCAAATGCCTCGGCATGGCAAATATTCTGCTCAAGTGATTTCAGTGAGCCGGCTTTAGCCAGTAGGTCCGTCTGGAGTGCATCATTCCCCTTATTAGCTGGTCTTTTATGTAAACATCGGATAGGTCATAGCTGCGGCAGGGGCAAGAGAAGTCACAATCCAGTGCTGTCGCTCTGAGACGAACCAGGTACTGCTGGATTACTCTCAGTCTGGAACATTGATGCAAATGTGATACGGTGTACCATTGGGTTAGCTTTCTGGGTTACCAGGGCCTCGATCATGTTCAATAATCTGTCTGAATCAGTGGTAAAAAAATTTCAGGTTAGTGTTTATGATTGCATTTTGGACCAATTCATCTGCACAATTGTATAATTGAATATTGGCCTGGTGTTTTGGCATGTCAGTAATTTTAGTAAATACCTCCCAATCGATTCGGAATTTCCTAAACTGTTGGGGTGTCATGTTGGAATGGAGCTGAGGGAGTTTGGCGGTTGGTGCCTTAGCATAGGCAGTCTGTGAGGGGGGGGGTCCCTGGCTTTTCCGAGGATTCGCATTGCTTCATCCATAGTAGTGATGCCTAATTCCTTTAACAGGGATCTGTCCATCATGTGTGGTTATCTGTGGTGAGTCTTTCTCTGGCAAATGTGGTGGCATAGGTTTTGGCAGACTCAGCTGTAATTCCAGCTTTGAGAAAGAAATCTTCCCAATCCTCAGGTTCCATTGTTTGTAGCGCCATGTAGAATATTGCTAGGGTGAGCCAGCTAATCCAATGAAGATGTTGTGCTAATGGATGCGATAATTGACAGAGTGTAGTTCCTGGCAGAAGTCTAGAACAGTAAAACCCCTGAATGCCAGAGCAGCTGGCATTTGTAGAGTGGCACCTGCCCCTCCTGGCATATTTAGCCAATTAGGCGCCTCAAAATAGAACAATCCACCATTCCTGACTAATTGTAGGCTGGTCCAATGGCAATTAGCATACCACTAATTGCTACTGAAAAAATATGTTGAAATTAGTTAAATGGTCCATAATAGTGGAGAGGGAAGGTAAGCGCATTCTTGATTCTTGATTCTACAGACTGGAAGATCGGGCTGCTGCGTAAAACGCTCCTTAAAATGTTCTCAAAACCCCTCGCAGATCTCCCGAGTCGATTCCAGGGTGCGTCCATCCGGATGTCTTACCTTTGCAATGTACTTGTCCAAGCCACGCCTAGAAATTTCATGATGGACGTCAGTGTAGAAGTTGACTGCTTCATTGCCTATCTTTCTAAGCCTAGCTCTGACTACTTGACCTTCAGAACGCTTGCTATTCTCATGCAGAAGGTCCTGCTTAGCTAGTTCCTGACTAACCCTATCACCCTCCCCCGTAGCCCGGGCTAGTTTCTGCTCTAGCTTCTTCTTCATCTTAGCCTTATCTAGTGCGAGGCGCTGGGCATACTTGACGGAGAAGGTTCTAATTTTGGCTTTTAGACCTACTCACCACTTACTCCTGGTAACCACCCCCTATAGTGCTTTTTGAATTAATTCTATTAGCTTATCTTGATAGTCTTGCATCTCCAGAAAGGAGATTTCCAGTAAACCACTAACTTAGGCCTATTTCCCAGCTTCAGCTGGGCCATAACTAGTTTATGGTCTGTCCGGCCTAGCCAAGTGAACGTGGGACAAGATAAGAAGTTTGCTTTGTCTCTCCTAACTAACATCCTGTCCAAGTAAGTGTTTGGATAGGAGGAAATGCTATTGGTTCACGTCCACATCTCCTGCCCCGGATGCTCGACCTAAAACCTGTCGACCAGGCCGCATCTAGCCATCAGATCAGCCAGGCTGGACTCGTACCTCTCCGATCCTCTAGCATCGCCTCCTACTTTATCTATCTCGGGGTCTAAGATGGCATTCCAATACTTCATTAGCACTACCCGCTTCCGACAATCTACAAATGCCTCAAGCTGACTGAAGAATGAAACCCTCTCATGAGCAGTGCTGGGCGCATGAACCGCAATCACCCGAAACACAGAATCTTTTACAGCAAATTCGGCCACAACCAGCCTGCCCACCGCATCCCTATGAACAACGTCGACCATTGCAGACAGGGTACATTTAACCAGCATGGAAACTCCCTTCCCCGCAAGCTGCTATATGCTGAGAAAACCTCAAAATCTCGGGCCAGCACCTGACAGTCAACAGAGGAAACGAAATGCATCTCCTGAATCGCAGCCACATCCACTCCCAGGGACAAGAGGTCGTGCCAGAGGCGAGCCGCCCGGCCTGATGATCTCAAGCAGTCAAATCCAAAACCATGGTACCTCCCTATAGGGTGTGTCACACTCAGCTCCGGTCAGCCGGGGAGAGGATGCCAACGTTATGTGCCATGCTCAAGGTGGTCAGGTTTTTCATATCCTAACCTTCTCTTGCAATGCCGCCGACGTCCAAAGGATAAATTAATTTCATGGCTCTGTAGAGTGACGGATGGACCAACACTGGGACCCTTCCCTTGCATTGTTTTGACAGTTCATCAAGAGAAGGGTCATTTTTCTTAACCAGTTTGATTCCCGGAAATGCCCTTTCAGCGGCCTGCATCCTTGTCCACAAGTTGGTCTTGCAGGCCTCTGGAGTTAAGCTTAAAAAGCTAAGAACAGCATCTATTAACAACAGACCTTTGATCTTAACGAAAAAGGCCAAGCACAAAAGTGTTATGGACAGACAGACCGATGGACCGACTTATAGAGTCGCTTGCACGCGACTAAAAATATACAATTTTTTTTTTTTTTTCTATACAAAAAAAACAACATTCAATCACAATGCCGCCCGGTCAGAAAAACAATACATTTACAATGAAAATTATTCTGGGATTTCTCAACAAAATAATAATTAGAAAACAATTAAATCCAATACAATCGGTCACACTCAACATTTCTTACACAAAATTAATCCGCACATGTTCACCTGGACCCCTATCTGAAGGTTAAATCCTTTTAGACTGAAGGAATCTGAAATTTCACATTCACACAGTTACAATTTTTCAAAAAAATATTTTAAACTAATCATTCAATTGTTTTTTTTACTTACATAACAATCATTATCTTTCAAAAACATATACCTCCCCTTATAGGAGTATGCGGCAAAACTACAAAAGTAAAATTTAAAAAACACAAAAAAAATATCCCCCGAAAACAATGAAAAGAGGGGTGGACAGTTCTCCCCCATCTTTCTTTCTTTTCAAAAAGAAAAAAAAATGCATATTACGAAAAATCTGTTAAAAAAAACACGGTAAATGTTTTCAAAACAAAGACAAAAAAATGTCTGCGCCCACGCATTACCGCCTTCAGTGTTCAATTCTGCGACAAAATCAATTATTTTTAAAGTCAACAGTCAGTTACACATTTAAACGAACGTCTCAAACACAATAATAACACAAAAGAAAAACAAAAAACATTTGCAACTTTCGATGGAAGCACATGGATTTTTCTTTTTTTTTCTTTCTTTCTTCCCCTTCTTTTTTTTTAAAGTCAAGTCTTAAACACGTAAAAAAACAACAATAGCACGAAAACAAAAAAAACATTCGCTTTTTCCCCACGAAAACTCTCGATTTATGCACGTGGATTTTTTTCTCTTTCTTTCTCTTCTTTTCTTTCATTTTAAACGATTGCGTTCCTTTCTTCTTTTTTTCATTTTCAAACGCGTCATGCATGTCACATAAAAACAACAAAAGAAAACACAACTTGTATTAGAGTTTCTATCTGTCTTTACTCTATCAACTAAATAAAGTCTGCTTGTGTGTGTGTGTGTGTTTTTTTTCTAAGCGGCATATCAACCGATCTAAAACTTTTCTCGCTATTTGTTTTGTTTGTTTGTTTTTTTTTTCTTTAGATGATGCATTACGCATCCGTACAGGAAATACTCAATATACAGTTTTTTTCTTGTTTTGTTTTGTTTGTTTTAGTTTTTTTTTCTCTTCTAAATCGTCGTCTAGATGTTGTTTTTTTCTTTTAAGGACCCCCATTCACATCGTGATCCATCGATAATACAGTTTATTCACGTATTGATGATACGAACTGGTCAATATTCCTGCATAGTGTTACATGAAGGGTTTTCCGTTCTTCTATTTATTACTTACTTATTTATTATTTATTTATTTATTATTTATTTATTTATTATTTATTTATTTATTAATTACTTATTTATTTATTACTTATTTATTACTTATTTATTACTTATTTATTACTTATCTATTACTTATCCATTACTTATTTATTTTTTACTTATTTATTACTTATTTATTTATTACTTATTTATTATTTATTTATTACTTATTTATTATTTATTTATTACTTATTTATTATTTATTTATTTATTACTTATCTATTACTTATTTATTACTTATTTATTTTTTACTTATTTATTACTTATTTATTTATTACTTATTTATTACTTATTTATTTATTACTTATTTACTTAATTATTACTTATTTACTTATTTATTACTTACTTATTTATTTATTACTTACTTATTTATTACTTATTTATTTATTTATTACTTATTTACTTAATTATTACTTATTTACTTATTTATTACTTATTTATTTATTTATTACTTACTTATTTATTACTTACTTATTTATTACTTACTTATTTATTACTTACTTATTTATTACTTACTTATTTATTACTTACTTATTTATTACTTATTTATTTATTCCTTATTTATTTATTACTTATTTATTTATTCCTTATTTATTTATTACTTATTTATTATTTATTTATTTATTCCTTATTTATTTATTACTTATTTATTTATTCCTTATTTATTACTTATTTATTACTTATTTATTTATTTAATTATCGTTTTCTTTTTACTGTTTCTTTTACTTCGAAGAGTACTTTTAAAGTGTCTGTGTGTTCTTACATAAATGTTCTTACTTATGTGGGTGTGTGTGTTCCTATCCTTACACAGTTCTTTTGCCCTGAAAGTCTTTGAGACGTGTACGTGCAATAACATAATCGTGCTACTTGCTTGCCTTGGCCAACGGATGATATCTTCTGGTTGCTGGTCTCCACCTCATGGGGAGTGGTCACTGCTGCAGACAGACGCATTAATGAACACAAAATGGGATTTGAAGCTTCAATTGTTTTATTAAAGGCAAGCCTATCATCTCGAACCCTGGTTGTCGCGGAGAGACTCTAATCTTCCCGTTTGCTTCATCTGCAGCCCAAAATCAACTCTCACATGTCGTCGTCAACTGGAAGCCTACGACCACAATTCAGTGTCACCCCTAATTTCCGGTGCACATCACCCCTAATTTCCGGTGCATTCTATCTAGGTTGACAAAAGATGACTTGAATTTGACATCTGTCAAACCCAACCTTTTGTGACCCCACTAAATTCGCTGATGGGAATCGAAAATATACTTACATAACTTATTTCTACAAAGTACCTATATAGCATTTAAGCTGGGATTCCCAATACTACACAACAATTAGCAAACGAGTTCCGAACGAAGCCTCTATATTTAGTGCTGAAACCAGAGCCATAGATTTAGCACTGGATATCATTGCTGAGGAAAACTCAGAAAAATTCATTATATTCTCTGACTCCTTATCCGTTTTAACAGCAAAAAAAATAGAAAACAGAAGAACCCCATAATTATCAAACTCTTAAACAAAATAAATCTCATTACCGACCAAAAGAAAATAATATTCATCTGGATCCCTAGCCACACAGGAATCCGGGACAATGAAAGAGTCGATGCTATGGCTAAGGAGGCAATGAAGTTGAACGTTTATGGGCATAGGACCCCTGATCAACAGCTATATACTTGGGAAATGGCAAATCCAATGGAATAAAAATATAAATAAATTATGCAATATAAAACCCACACTTGGAGAGTGGAAGCGGGATTATCAAAAAACAAACAGAAAACAAAATGTCTTTTTAACAAGATTTAGAATAGGTCACACACACCTAACCCATTCTTACCTCCTAAAAGGAGAAACTCAACCCCAATGCATTCCCTGTCAAGCACCACTTACTGCAAAATATCTACTAACTGAATGCACAGATCTTTCACAAATTAGGAAAAAACACTACAAAGAAATAGATCTTCAAAAAAATCTTCAAAAAGAACAACACCAGGAAAATCTTCTCTTACATTAAAGAAATAGGACTCTTCCAAAAAATATGACCCCCAAAAACCTTATATTCTGCAAAAACTGAACATTTCCCAAATTATATTTGCATATTATCTGAACTCAAAAACACGCAGCTTTCTTGTATTTTTATTTATTTATTTATTTATTTTTTCTTAAGTATGCATTACTTCTAGCTAAAGTTAATACAAAACCTTAAAGGTATTACTTCCTAACCAGCGTTTTAAATGAGTTAAAAATAACCAGACTTTTATCAAATTGAAAAAGTCTGGTTATTTTTAACTCATTTATGGGGTGGTCGAATATTCTGGCATAAGATAGATAATTCAATGTTGAATTTAAAATAAATAAATAAAAATACAAAACTCAACAAGCCCCCCCCCTCTCACCGCCACCCAACATACTCTTTAAATATCGGCATAAAAGCAGACTGACCGAGTGGCTGTCACTCGTCCTCTTTAAGCTATCGCCTCCAAGCCAAGTTGAACGCTATGGTTCCCAAAAGCTAAAAAACATTTCTGTTCGTAACTTTTGCAGCCTATTAATCTAAAAACACATGTCTAGTTTTTTTTTTATTTTTCCTTATTACAGGTTTGACTTTAATCCTGAATATTTGTCTTGGTTTCTTATCTTTCTCCTAAATGTTTTTGTCAAAAATACCATTATTAACCAATATTTTTTTTCTTATTTTTAAAACGAAAAAAAAAGTCTCCCATGGAACTGAACATTTCCCAAATTATATTTGCATATTATCTGAACTCAAAAACACGTGGCTTTCTTGTATTCTTATTTATTTATTTTTTTTTTCTTAAGTATGCATTACTTCTAGCTAAAGTTAATACAAAACCCTAAAGGTATTACTTCCTAACCAGCGTTTTAAACGAGTTAAAAATAACTAGACTTTTTCTATTTGATAAAAGTTCCATTATAGCATATTCATTATGGGGTGGAGCTGGAACGGTTGAACATCCCAGCTCGACCTAGATAAAAACAAAATATCCATGCATTAACATGGGATGGGAGACTATCTTCAAGTACTATCCTAAGCCGGGAATGGGTAAAGGACTTATACTAAGTAGATATTAATAAGTCCTTCTCACCTTTTTTTTTCATTTTATTTCTTACTTTAGTTTATTTATTTATTTTTTATTTTTATTTTATTTTTTTTTCAATGGACAGTAAATGCATGTGGATGTGTTATCGGCAGCTCCAGTAACTCTCGCTTCTCCTTTTTTGTCCTTCAGTCCCCATTTCCAATGAGTGATTTTTCTGACAAAGGGTGAAGAAAAAGCTGTTTTCCAGGCCGGTAGTACTTTGTAAAGAGTAGCCTAAGATGTCGGAAAATTTCTATTTCTATGTCTATCCTTGTGGTCATGTCACTAGTAAGGGTGCTAGAGGTAAACGTTTCATCTGGGTTGACATTACCCACCTGATAGTCAGGGACCCGAACCTTGGATTAACCACTAAGGAGGCTGTCCTATCAGCAGGTGCAAAGTATCGGGGCTGCTGTATTGCCATTTGGTGAATGGATTCTGGGCCATACAGTAGTTTCTAGTAGGGCCTCTCGATGCCATACTAGTGGGTAATTGTTACAGCTTTACCTTATCATGTGCCACAAAAAAAAAAAAATCTTGTCTTTTTCTCTCTTATTTTCCCTCTCTGTCTTGCTCCAACCAAGTCTACCGATCTGCTCCACAAACCCCAAAACCTCAATCATGACAAATCTCCAAAAAAGAAACACGAATAAACCTAGAACCCCATCCACCAATGTAGACCCCTACTACCAGGTCTCCTTCTCCAACATCAGGGGTCTTCCAGAGGTTGAAACACAATTACAGGAGACGAAACCGGACATATTCTTTCTAAGTGAAACTGGCATAGGGCCAACCACTTCTCTAGACGAATTCATAATTAAAGGTTACTCCAACTTAACATCTATATCTGACCCCCAAGATCGCCATGGGCATGGAATATGTGCCTACATCAAAGATGGCTTTCCATGTGGTAGGGATATCTCCAGAGAAGACCCTAATTTACCTTATATGTGCTTTTGGGTTGCACTTGCTTACACCACCGCATTTATATTTGCCCTCTATCACCCTCACAACAGTGGAGTTACTATCTTTAAGAGTATATCTGAGAAAATTGACCACATCCTGTCTGCTCATCCTTCGGCTAACATTCACATTTGCGGTGACTTCAATGTCCATAATGTGGAATGGCTGACCCACTCAAATAAAACCGATGATGAGAGGAGGTTTTGTCATGATTTTGTCATTGCCTATGAACTCACTCAGATTGTTCGCGAACCTGATACACCCGGTCAATATGCAAGCCTTCTAGACCTTTTCCTCACAACTTCCCCTGAGCTGTGTTCATGTTCCGTTCTATCCACTCTGTTGTAGCAGTTAAGATAAAAATGCAATGTAATAAGTCTTCAGATGTACCTCTCCACCGTACTGTATATCGATACTCTATGTCTGACTGGGATAGCTTCCGTACATTCATATCTGACCTACCTCTGCATTCCACGTTTTAAATGGATATGTCCTCTATAGTATCAGAGCTGACCGAATGGTAAATTATAGGCATAGACCGATTCATACCATCGAAAAAATTCCAGCAAAAACCTAACAGCCAGCCATGGTTCTCTCCTGAATGTGCTGCTGCCATCGCGCACAGAAATCACTTTTTCTATAGCTACCAATGTAATAGATGTACTGAGACTAAAGCTGCTTTCAGGACTGCCAGCAACCACTGTAAAAGAGTAATAAAACATGCAAGAGAGCTATATGCTCAGTCTGTTAAATCCAAAGTAGCTGAGCAGCGGCTTGGTTCCCACCAGTTTTGGCAAATAGCAAACAGGATCTTGAACAGAAGCGTGCGTTCTATCCCAACTATCATCAATGGACCTGAGGTCATCTCGTCAGCATCAGACAAGGCCAGACTATTTGCCAAGAACTTTGCAGCTAATTCTACCCTATGCGACAATGACCATCAACTCCCTGTATTTCCTCCTATAACAGACAACACGCTATGCAACATACAAATAGCTGTGCGTGAGGTCGCCAAGCTAATCAAGGACCTTGATTCCAGTAAAGAACTTATCCCCATACTTACAAAACTGTTTAAGCATTGCCTTAAGGAGAAGTGCTTTCCAACACCCTGGAAAACCTCATCAGTATGCCCCGTATTTAAGAATTCAGATGAAAAGTCATCTCCCTCTCAGTACAGACCAATAAGTCTCCTGTGTGTCATGAGTAAGTTGTTGGAATCCATATTAAATAAAGAAGTAGTCAACCACCTCAACAGAAACAACCTTCTTAGTGACACGCAATATGGTTTCCACTCTGCAAGATCTACAGCAGATGTGCTAACGGTTATATCAAACAGGATTAGTGAATCTCTTGACAAAGGTTTCCTTGCCAGGGCAATTGCTCTTGACATATCGAAGGCCTTCGATAAGGTATGGTATAAGGGCCTACTTCACAAGATTTCCAGCTATGGAAATGTTTTCTCAATCATTAAATCATTTCTCTCTGATAGGTTCATAAGAGTAGTGGTTGATGGGCAGAAATCAGAGGCCCACAGTATTAATGCTGGAGTCCCTCAAGGGTCCATCCTGGGTCCAACTCTCTTCCTGATCTACATCAATGATCTCTTAAAACACATACTTAAATCATTTGTTGACTTCTATGCTGATGACACGACCATCTATGGCAACACATCAAAGGCCGTAAATGACAAAGTTCTCTCTAATTCTCTCTCCTCTGATCTTGAGCATGTGGTACAATGGGGGAAGAGGTGGCTGGTCACTTTTAATGCATCCAAAACCAAGCTTCTATCTTTACATTATCAACGCTCTGATCCCCATCTGGCATCAATTGAAATGGATGGCTCTTGTCTTGCAGAGGTTCCATGTTTTGACAAGCTTCTGGGTTTGACCTTTACTCCTGATCTAAAATGGAAGACGTACATCAAATCTGTTGCCAGGGATGCTGGGAAAATGGTGGGATCCTTCTACCGCTCCAGAAGATATCTCACTACTGATGCAATTCTCTATCTTTATAAAAGCCAAGTACGTCCAAGGATGGAGTACTGCTGCCACATCTGGGCAGGAGCTGCTAAAAACAGCCTATCCTGCCTTGACAGGGTACAAAATAGACTTTGTGGTTTAGTGGGGGATGCCCTTTTCTCTTCCCTGCAACCTCTCTCCCGCAGAAGAGACGTTGCAAGCCTGTCTTTGTTTTATCGCTATTTCCATGGCAGGTGCTTGTTTGAGCTCCAATCCCTCGTCCCCCCTCGCCAATCTTTCACAAGAAACACCTGTCTGGCTGAAACTACTGCCAATAATTTTCCCCACTCTTTATCTGTGCCTAAATCCAAACGTAGATTCCATGAGCAAAGCTTCTTTCTTAGAACTGCACGCCAGTGGAACTCTCTGCCGCTTGCCTGTTTCCCACCTGACTACGACTTGGACGTCTTCAAGTCCAGCATAAACAAACTCCTGACAAACCGCCTCCTTAAGTAAGACACTCTATCAAAACCCCCAATACTAATGATTACTACAATACTATCTCATTGATTACTGTACACGCAATACCCTTATCCCTGAGTGGCTTTTGGGCCTTGATAAGTGGTGACCCCCATGTAAAAAAAAACCCCCAAAAAAACCCCTGCCTTTTCCCACTTTTCCATCCTCCCATTTATGCTTTCTCTTTCTATCTCCCCCCACCCAAAATGTATCGATCAATAATACTGTAACCTTTTCCCCCTCTCATTGCAAAACCCAGCCATATTCTGCAAGACAGAACAAAAATGATAAAATCCACTATAAAACTAGATAAGTACAATTTACTTTTTAGAGTGTCGCAATGACCAAGGGTTTATTGGATATCTGAAGGAAATACAAAAGAGTGTTATTTACATGGCACAGATGTGCATATCAAGCAAAATGAATAGTAGTTCTCTACGCCCCCCAAGTCTTTGGTACTGTAAGTGGCGAAGACTGAGTGGAGATAAAATGCACTTAAATGTGCCTAAAAAGTAACTGAGGTTATAGTCTTTGGAAAACTAATCGCTTTTCAATATGGGAGCATGGTGTAACAGACACTTTGCTTCAAAAAGTCACATGGTCCGGTCGCGTCGTTGACGACGCAGAGGTTGAAGTTCATGGGGACCAGCCTTGTTATGGGGGAGCAACCTGGCCAAGGACCGAGGGAGTTTCTTGGGGGTTTCCTTCGATGGTGTAGCACCCTGTTCTGTGGGGATATCCGGTGATGTCGCTGGAGAGCCCGGGGGTAGATGACCCTTATTATGTGGCTGAGTGGGTCCAGGAGTTGTCGCCTGCTGTGGAGATGAGCCAGCTGAAATTGGCTTGCCTTGCGGGGCTAGCGTAGGTTTACGTTGGGAATCAGGACCAGCTGGGTTCGGGTAGTGCAATAAGAGGGGGCCAGGAGACGAGATGATTGGGCCCCTCTCCGCTACCGGTGTGTATCGACGGAGGAACTGCCTGTTTCTGAGTGTGACACGTCCGGAACCATCAACTCGTACCACGTATTGATGGAACTGACAAACTTCTATCACAATCCCAGTCTTATCCCATTTGTTTTGGTAAGGCCCGACTTGGTTCTGGATTCGGACAGTGTCCCCAACCTTGAGGGGGGGTAAGTTGACTGTGTGTTCTGACAGCCTTTCAGCAGCACGCATGTGTCTGTTGCGCAGGGACTCTTCTCTGCTTTGTAGGGTCTCCTGCCACGTGGGATGGGGTCTGTATTTTCCCGGGTGTATCGGGATGAAGTCTCTGATAGGGCGTCCAAAGAGGCACATAGCAGGGAAGAAGGCAGTGTCACGATCTGGTGTATTGCGATATTGGAGCATGGCCCTTTGGAAGGAGTCAGTGTTTAATGATCCAGATGCACTTGTGTTGTTGACTAACAGTCGTTTTACAGTTTTTACACCGATCTCAGCTCTGGAATTACTGTGAGGGAATGCTACTGATGAGTGTCTGTGACTCACTCTCCAAGCATTTAAGAAGCGCTCAGTTTTGGAGGCGGTGAATTCAGGGCCATTGTCAGAAGAAAGTTCCTCTGCTATCCCATAGGTGACAAATGTCCTGCGCAATGCCCTAATGAGTCCTTCTGCCCCATTAGACGTTTCCTCCACGATTGGCCAGTTGCTGTAGCGGTCCACAATGACGAGGTAGTGATGACCGCGGAATGTGAAGTAGTCAGCAACTATGGCTTAGAAGGGGTAGACTGGCTGTATTGGTGGAGTCGGTGGCATGCATGGTTGGGAAGGGGCCATACGATTGCATTCAGAGCACATCTCTCGCATGTTGCAAATGGCAGGGTTCATGCCTGGCCAGAAGAAGGATGACTCAGCCCTGGAACACATTTGCGTAACACCTTGGTGGGCCGAATGGAGAGACTCTAACACTCTGTGCTGCAGGGGTTTGGGGATGACTATGCGGTCGTGGTATAGTATCACACCGTCGAAGCTGCTCAAATGATCGCGGTACTGGTAGAATGGTCGGATGTCAGATGGAAGTTCTTGTTTAGCTGGGAAGCCATTATCCACCATGTCTAGAAGCAGGACCATGGATGGGTCACTGGCGGTGGCAGTGCGGATGTCATCCCACGATATTGATTCGAGGATGGTACCATCGTTGATGTCCTGGGAGCAGACCTCATGGGTTGGTGGTTGCTCTGCATGGCGAATGTATTCAAGGATAGACAGAGGTAACTGAGTGGTGTACAGAGCTGATGCTGAGTCATCAGGTAGTGGCAAGTGTTGAGCCATGCTGACTGGGTGGCGTGACAGAGCATCGCTGGCAGAATGTTGGGCGCCTGGGATGTGAGTGACCCGGAAGCGATACCGCAGGGTTTTTTCCTTCAAGTTGCGAAGACGTGGGTTGGGTATGTTATCCAGGTGCCTGTCACCAAAGACTTTGAGCAGTGGTTTGTGGTCTACCGCTATAATGAGATCTGGGCACCCGATAATAAAATGTCTAGCTTTGTCCAAAGCCTCTACTACTGCCAAAGCCTCCCCTTCGATGGGGGCGTAGCAGGACTCTGCTGATGATGTGAACCTGCTTCCTACCAGGGCAATCTTCCATCCGTTTTTGCAGCAGAAGGGTTTGTGAGGTGCTGGGCAGAGACAGTGTTTTTGGAATAGCCAGAATCCTATGCCGTCTTTGCTCCAATCGGTTGCTAGACAAGTTGGCCTGCGTTTGTCAAAGATCTCCACACCATGTTTGATCTCGTGGATAATCCGTCTTTTTGCTTCTTCAAAGGTGTGTTGCATTTTGTCAGTCCAGTCAAATTTGACACTGGGTTTCAGGAAGTCTCTGAATGCTTTCATTTTCTTTGTCGCTGCAAATGCATACGAGACTTGGTTCACAAGTCCAAAGAAGCTGCGTATATCCGTGATATTTCTGGGAGTGGGAAATTTTTTTATTGCTTCCACGAAGGATTCACATGGCCCCACAGTTGTTTCCCTGATTTGAAAACTGGCGAACTCCGTTTCCTTCTTGGCAAATTCAAATTTGTCAGGATTGCCTGTGATGCCATTGTGACCGCATAGATCCAGCCACTCGACTGCTTGGAAGAAGCTTCTCTCAATTCCATTGTCACTCTGGTATGTTGAGGTCCACAAGAGGGTGTCGTCGATGATTTTCGCTTTATTCGGAACATCCATAACTATCTCATCAAACCGCCGTGTGTAGGCATCGCCTGAAGCTACGTACCCTTGTGGGGCCACACAATATCTGTATCTACCCCATGGGGTGATGAATGTTGTATAGTGGCGATCCTCATTGTGAAGTGGAATGCTGTGGTAACCATTCCAAGCATCGAAAACGGTCTTCCGTGTGTGTGGAGGGATGGATCGGACTTGGTGGAATGGGGACTGGGTGTGATGCGTTTCTCGAGTGGCATACCGGTTGAGTGGTTGGAAGTCCACTGTGCGTCGGGGTTTACCAGATTTTTTGGGGCAGACAACCATTCGATGACACCATGTGACTGGTGTGCCAACAGGAACTGGCTCTATGACACCCAGTCGAACGTCTTGATCAAGGCCTGCTTTCACTCCCTCTTGCCAATGTATCGGCACAGGAATAGGGGTGTGGTAGGCAACTGGTTCTGCATTCGGGTCGATCATGAGTCGCATGGGTGGGCCTGACATCATGGGTAATGGTTGGTGCTGGCAGGTGTTGAATGTGCTGGAGGCGTAGTGATCCAGTAGCCAGTTTTCTATTTTCTCCCTATTCTCCTCTGTTGGTGGGTATGGGATTGTGGTCGGGGGAGGAGGGGGTGTCTCACGATCCGGACACTTACATGGTCTTTTGCTTCCTTCCGTGGGAGGATATGTGGCATCACAGGAAGAAAGTTGTGAGGCTGTACCAACAGATGGGAAGTTTGCAGGGATCATGCCGAGAGCCACACACGCATGCTTAGATAGGTAAAGGCGCTCTGTGGATGGTGTGAAATATACGAGCTGCCGTGTGCTGCAAACAGTTCCATTGTCAGATACGCCCGATATGTGCAGTGGAAGGGTGCCTGCGATTTCAATCGATTTGTCATTGGCAGCTGACATCTTCATTGTGCACGGAATGAGGTCACAGACTGTCAAGCCCATCTTATGTAATACTGTGATGCCACCTAGGCACGACTGGCATCCTGTATCTGCCATAGCTGTATGCGTCACAATGGCAGTGGGGCTGTGGAAGTGAGGGGGTATGCCAATGTCAGCAATGTCAGAAGGGATGACCTGTATATCAACCTTTATGAATGGTTGTGGATCGGACGCACGACGTTCCCACACTCTACACAGGTCATTGTATATATGGTGTTCAAGGACAAGAGTGTGTGTCTCAGAAATAGCTTCTGGATCTGCGTTGGAGGGAGGGGGTGTTTCGACGGAGCAAAGGGCATCAAATAGAACCACAGGGTCGTCATCGAACACAGTGATGGCATTATTGCTTGCGGTGGGAGTGCAGCTCTGTGGATTGCGTCGGCAAACCTTTCCAAAGTGATGGGGTATGCCACAATGGGAGCATGTGTTATTATACGCTGGGCAAATTTTCATTCTGACTGCTCTTGATGTAGGTATCTGGTGAGATTGTCCGCAGTAACTGCAGGGTGGGTTGCTTGGAGAAGGGTGTCGGTTATGCCGACGAGTAGAGTTCTGGTTGGAGGTAGTATTTGATCCACGATTCTGTAGACGACTCCGCTCTTGTCTCCTGTATGAGCTGGTAGCTGCAGCAGTAGTGGGCTCATTGCTGTTTATGAGAAGGCGGCCAGCGGAGCGCTTCCCACTTTCTTTGGCCTCGATGAGGGAGACAGTTTCCTCAAGCGATTGCTCTGCTAGTTGGGGTTGTCCCAGTATGTCCAGTCGGATATCATCGTCGTAGATACCCCGGATGACACAATCTTGGATCACGCTGTCACTGTAGCTAATTTGGCTCCCACAGTTTGTACAGCCCATCAGGTACCGACACACACCAGCCTGCCCTTTGAGCCTTGCGGCGAACGCACGAACCGGTTCGTCCCTGTCCTGCTTCATGCTTTGTAGTTGAACTCTTGCTACCACAACATTCTCTTGTCGTACAGCGAGAGTTTTTATTTTTTGTAGGACGGTTGTCTCGTCAGAATGTGCTAGAGATCCGAACGCCCTTGTGAGGTCTTTTGTCAAGGGGTCGTCACAGCACTCGAGGAGTTGAAACACTAGATCCGTTCCCTGTAAGTGGCAGGCGGTTTTGTAGTCGTCCCATCTCTACTCAAAGTAGGCGAAGTCAGCACTTGAACCTGCAGCCGATACCGTGGGTCGCTTGACTTTCTCTGCCTTGGCTGGTGATGCTGTAGCTGCGGCAGGTGCGGGCGAGGGATGAGGATTTCCGGTGTCAGCGTCAAAGGTGACTTCACAATCCGGGGCTGTGCAACTGATTTGTGGCATCTTCCGGTTGCTGGTTTCCAGAAACTCTTGGTCATAGATAAGTACAATTTACTTTTTAGAGTGTCGAAATGACCAAGGGTTTATTGGATATCTGAAGGAAATACAAAAGAGTGTTATTTACATGGCACAGACGTGCATATCAAGCAAAATGAATAGTAGTCCTCTAAAAACAACCAAACCAAAAGCTACAAACTAACGATTGAAAATACAAAGAGCTTGAAGAATAAAAATCTCCTATAAAATAACTGGATACAACATCAAATACTATTCCCAAAATAACTGGATTCGGCATTAAATAACCCAGAAAGGGTTGATATGCCGTAAAACAAAAAACAACCAACCAACTACTACGAATTTATCCCATAGCATTTCGTCCAAAAATGTTCCAAAACGACAATCTTTACACACGCTACTAAACTCTGCCACATAGTCTGTGATCGACTCGCCCAGTTAGCAGTTTCTTGTTTAGAACTTTGTTCTCTGAATGATCACAGACGGCTTTGGGCTGAAGTAGTTCTTCATCAGTGTGACAAATTCATCAAATTCTTTATCTTTCAGTTTTTCTTGGCCTAATAAACTTGATACTTGTTTGTACAACAAACCGCTAAAAGTATAGCTCGTCTCTTCTTCACGTGAGCAGTATCCTTGGGTATATCGTTTACTTTGAAAAAGTTTTCCAGACACTCGATATATTGGTCCCATTGTTCACTTGAACTATCAAACGATTCCAACCGACTGAAGGTAGCCATAATTCATTTCTTGTTTGAATCATTGTCGCCAATTTGTAATAAACTTACACAAGCACAGTAAACGAGGACTTGTTTTTATTTGCCACTATTTACAACGATGTACAACTGTCATGGCGTCCACTAGGTGTGTCAGAAATTTCGTGAAAATAGTGAATAATTCCACCCCATCTTTCCAAGCTTATAACTCCTCGAAAAATGTAATTCAAGCCCTAATTTTTTTTTCAATTAAAAGGAGCAAGGACCAAGGTTTCATTAAAAAAAACAAAAAAAAAACGTGTTTTTTTTTTTTAAAAGATTTTAAACTTCGGACTTTACAGGTAAATTTCTAAAAAACAGTTCTTTTTTTGTTTTAAATTTGAATATATTATTTATTGACCTTTTCTCTTCAATTTGTGATATATAAGACTTTGGTACATAAATTAATTATTTACTTTTTAATAGATATTTCAAAATGGGAGGCGTGAATTATTCGACCCCCTGTCTTTCCAAGCTTATAACTCCTCGAAAAATGTAATTCAAGCCCTAATTTTTTTTTCAATTAATGGAGCAAGGTTCCATTAAAAGAAAAGAAAAAACAAATAACGTGGTTTAAAAAAAAGGTTTTAAACTTCAAACTTTACAGGTAAAATTCTAAAAAACACTACGTTTTTTTTTTTGTTTTAAATTTTAATATATTATTTATGGACCTTTTCTCTTCAATTTGTGAGTAAATTAATTATTTACTTTTCGGTGAGTAAATTAATTATTTACTTTTTAATAGAAACTTGAAAATGGAGGGGGGTGAATTTAAAAAGAAACGTTTGTCTAAAATATTATATTCAGTTTATTGGAAAGAGCATAAAATTTCACATTGACCCTGAAAATATCGTAAAAATAGAATCAATAGAAAAATTTTGATAGATTTTTAAAGTTTAAAAATTGAAAAATATTGAGTTTGGAAAATTCATTACTGTTTAAAAAAAAAATATTTCTATTACTTTTAAAACAACTTTAATAGTTTATTTTGGAAGTATAATCCATAAAGAAAATAAATAACCCACTTTTAACAGAGAAATTACGAGATTTTTATATTTTATTCGCAGTTTCGTGTTAGGGGTGTCAAAAATTCCTACAAAAATTCTGATACACCTAGGCGTCCACATATGTGAGGTGAAAACCTGGATGTTAGTTGGTTTCTTAGTTCAAGGGAAACTACTCTGTCTGAACCTTATTTACATACATTACAGGGAGCTAGTTCTGGTCGAAGCTTTTTAGCACTATGATAAGAATTCCGTCAGAGCCAGTTTCTTTACTGGAATCAAGGTTTTTGATTAGCTTGACAACATCATGCTGTTACGGTTTTTCTGTCCTTGTCTAGAGGAAACGGAACGCTACAAACATATTAATTAAAAATAAAAAGAGTGAAAAAAGAAAATAATTTCAAAAAATAAATTTTATTACAAAAAAAAACGAAAAACAAAAAGTAGAAAGAAAACGAATTGCTATCAAGCTTTTTACAATCGTAACAGAGGGGAATAAATCTCTGTTTTTTAGTTATTTCCATTTTTATTAAGGTAATTGTTTTTTATAGTAATGTTTTTGTTATATTTTAGATATAAATGCTTTTGGTTAAATATAATTTAGGAAAATCTATATTTATTAGTTATTGATGAAAGAGATTTTTTTCTTTGTATCTTGTTGTCCAGTTCATCTGTTATTTAATGACTCGAATTTGCTTGTGATTTCTTCAGTCGGAGTTATAAGGTCTGGTCGCCTACGAACGCATCCCAGTGCTGTATTATAACTGACTATAAATACCAACCGTTCGCTATTTATAGTCATTGCTAGAGAATGTTCTAGAGAAACAGAAAAATAATCTTTTTCTGTTCTATGTTTTGAAAATCTCCAGAGATGCTAAAAAAAAACGTTTTAGATTCAAATTTTTAAGTAATACTTTTTATATTATTTTATATAATCTTTTATTGTTATTTCTTTTAATTAAGTAATTTATTATATTTTATATTTTACATTATTATATAATATTTTTAGGGAATTTCCCTAATAAAATAAAATAACACAATTCTATGAACAATGACAAACAACTTCTTCAACTTAACAAGGGAAAGGTTTATTTGCAAAGCGTACTGAAGGAAGAAAGTAGAGTCGGGTCTCCACTGCCTTACGAGGTAGTTACAACCCGCGGCTGTCGTCAATACCTTTAGTAGGAGCAGCGAAGAGAACAGGCGTCTAGCACCGACGAAGGCTGGTAGCGTAAGAGAGAGTTTTCTTCTGGGACCGGAAGCTGTCTGGTCCCTAGGGGTCAATTTGTATTCGTGCGCAAGTCCTCAGATTGGACAGTCTAGCGCCTCATCACTCACTCAGAGGAAGCGAATGCGCGAGAAGAAAAGGGGTCCATTTGTGTCTGCTACATAACCCCCTGCTTAGGCTGAAAGCCGACAGAGAGAAAGGTAGCATAACAAATAGCAGAAAGAAAAATACAATAAGAAATGTCCGTCTCTTTAGGTTATTTTCTTGCAGAAAAAAATGTTCTTACTTTTCTGTGAAAAGTTGGAATATTTGCAGAAAACGTTCTGTTCTAAAAAGGAGAGAAGAAAAAATGTTCTTTTTCAACAGAAATACACTGTTTTGCAAAGTCTCTTCGGCCAATGTACCCGTCGACCACTACGTGTAGTGGTCACATAATTGTTCTCACGTGGAACATTTACCTCAGGTGTATGATTATGCTGTGTGTATGTTGGAGGAATGTGTGGCTCAGGTGTTAATGTGTCCAGAAAGGCTCTTTTTACCCTATCTACCGATACTGTCTCTTTTTTACCACTAATGTCTAGGATAAAAGTTTTATCAGTGCGTGAAAGCACGCGATAAGGGCCAGTGTAAGGTGGAGTTAGGGGGGCTTTTACTGCGTCCTTTCTAAGGAACACGTGAGTCCATGTCGCTATGTCCTTCGGAACCAAAGATTTAATGGTCTGTTCCCTAGGGTGCATCGGCGGTAGCTTACTGAGATAAGCTCGTAGTCTGTTGACATATAGAGCTGTGTCAGTTGATATATCCTCTATCGGGGTCAGCATCTGACCTGGCAACGATAGAGGTGCTCCATAGACCAGTTCGGCTGCGGAATATCCCAGGTCCTCCTTGATTGATGCCCGACAGCCAAGAAGGATGACCGGTATGTACTCGCTCCATCGCTGTTGATCAGGGTAAGCGCGTAATGCAGCTTTCAATTGGCGATGGAAGCGTTCTATCATCCCATTTGAAGCAGGGTGATAGCTTGTTGTCCGAATGCGAGTGATCCCGAGGATCTTCAACAGTTCCCGGAATAGGTGGGATTCGAATTGTGCACCACGATCAGTGGTGATTGTAGTGGGAACTCCGTAGCGCGATATCCAGCCTGATATAAGGGCTCGCGCTACAGATTCAGCCGAAATGTCACTAAGTGGGATGGCTTCTGGCCACCGTGTGAAACGGTCTATGCAGGTCAGGAGATAAGTGAATCCCTGACTGACCGGCCATGGTCCAACCAAGTCAATGTGAACATGGCTAAACCGAGCGTCTGGGGTGCTGAATGTTCCAAGGGGTGCGCGGATATGCTCGTGCACCTTTGATTTTTGGCAGGATACACAGGAACGTGACCAAGCAATGATGTCACGCCTCATGTTAGGCCAGAAAAATCTAGCTGTAATCAGCTTTACTGTGGCTTTGCGTCCGGGGTGTGCCAGGTTGTGTAGAGTGTCGAAAACAACTCTACGGTGGGTCGTTGGAACGAATGGTCGAGGTGAATCCGTTGAGGTGTCACAGATGATCTGCGTGTCAGAAGTAGGCACGGGCAGATATGCGAATTTGCAAGTCCCGAATTCAGGTGACGATGGATCCAACGTGTCCAGACTTGGCTGGTCTAAGGCCATCTGTTGCAAATCGATATCCGATGGTGAGGACAGAGAATTGATGGGCAGGCGAGACAATGCGTCTGCTGCTGCGTTCTGCTCACCCGCGATATGTCGGATATCACTAGTAAACTGCGAAACAAAGTCCAAATGACGTGTTTCGCGGGAAGAATATTTGTCCGGCTTAGCACGCAGTGCATATGTAAGCGGACGGTGATCGGTGTAGATCACAAATTGTCGGCCCTCGAGTGAATGTTGGAAGTGTTTCACTGCGAGGTACATTGCCAGTAGTTCGCGGCCAAACGTGCTGTAACGTTGTTCGGCCGGTTTCAGCTGTCGCGAAAAGTATGCTAGAGGTTGTAACTGTTGTTGGTGCTGCTGTTGCAGCACTGCACCTACAGCTGTGCCCGATGCATCAACAACCAGTGAAAACTGGGCATCGGGTACAGGATGTGCAAGCAAAGATGTCGTTGCTAGTTTATTTTTCACTTCAGCAAATGCTCTAAGTTGGATCTCATTAAGTGAGATCTGCTCGTTTTTCTTCTTCCTGTTACGTAACAGGTCGGAAAGAGGAGCTAAGAGATCCGCACAGCGTGGGATAAAGCGTCTGTAGTAATTCAACAGACCAAGGAAGTGCCTAAGTTGGCGAAGTGAAGTGGGCGGTTGAAGGTCTTGTAGAGCCTTCACCTTTTCCGGCAACGGAGATATACCGTCTGGGCTGATAATGTGGCCCAGGAAAACTAGTGACGTAACACCGAAAACGCATTTACCAGGGTTAATCCTCACTTGGTATTGCTGAAACCGTTCAAAAAGTAGGCGGAGGTGAGTGACGTGTTCCTCAGGTGAGGCACTAGCCACGAGAATGTCATCTATATAGTTATAGAGGAAATCTAAATCACGCACTACTTCATCCATAAAGCGCTGAAAAGTACTGGCAGCGTTGCGTAGGCCGAAAGGCATAGTAAGAAATTCAAACGCTCCAAATGGAGTTGTAACCGCAGTCTTGGGTATGTCGGCCGGATTCACCGGGATCTGATGGTAAGCCTTAACCAGATCTAGCTTAGAGAAAGTCTTACAGCCATGCAGAGAGGAAGCAAAGTCCTGAATATGCGGGATTGGGTAACGATCAGGTACCGTCATGGCATTGAGTCGTCTATAGTCCCCAGTTGGACGCCAATCTCCGTCTCGTTTTGGAACCATATGCAGAGGGGAAGCCCAAGGACTGGACGAGGGGCGTATAATTCCCAACTGTAGCATATGATTAAATTCTGCCTTCGCTGCTTTAAGTTTATCCACAGGAAGGCGACGAGGGCGTGAGAACACAGGAGCACCTGTGGTCTCAATATGATGTTTTGTGGTGTGCGTGGGTTTGCTCACCACAAAATTTAAATTGGTTAACTCCGGGTAGGAGTGTAGCACCTCATGGTATGGGTCATTTGCAGCGGCAATGAAAAATACCGGGCTGATAGATGGGGCATTAGATAACGAGCCAGGGACGGAAAGTTCCGTGCTAGCGTCTATCAGCCGGCGTCTGCGCATGTCGACCATTAAATTAAAATTATGCAAGAAATCCGCGCCTAGTATGGGGTACGGTAGATCTGCTACAGTGAAAACCCACGTAAAGTCTCTCCGTAAATTCAAGTCCAGAGAACGTGAAATTTGACCGTACGTGGGGATAGGTGAATGGTTCACCGCTTGCAGTGTTATCAATGACACTGGTGGCCTTTCTTTAAGTAGCCTAAGTGGCCATATACTACAAACAGCGCCAGTGTCTACCAAGCAACGTGCTTGAGATTTTACGTCAGTGACGAAATAGGCACGGTTATTTGCATTTTGTGGAAAGTTTGCCGTGCTCGTCTTTCCACAATTTAGTTTCCCTGGTTGTTAAAAGTGCAGGGCATTTTACAATTCCGTGCGTCAGCGCCATAGCGACTATGATAAAAACATAGTCCCGGCATGTTTGCACGGCGACGGTGGTGCGGGGAAGATGAGCGGCTTTTGTAGCGGCGTCTGGGTGAGTGCGACCTGCCCATATTGAGCTTGCTCACCTCTCTAGTGAGGCGTTCGATGGCCGTTAGTATAGCCACCGATGTAGCATCCTGTCTTACATTTGCGGTGCCTGCGGGTACCTCAGCAGGCTGTTGTGGAATCGCCGCGGTGGTAGGCCCCCTCACAAAGTCCATGACCTTGTCCGCCGATGCTGCTACTACATCGACGGTGTGTTTTTCAAACATTGGCGCAAGTATGGCCTTTACCTGCGCCGGCAGCCTTGAGAAAAAGAGCTGCTTAATTAAGGCACTGTCAGGAGGGACGTCCTCTGCCAGTTCCCTCATTCTACGGAGTAGTTCCGTCGGCCTGCGGTCACCTAAGTGCTCGTCATGGACCAGCGTTTGAAAACGCTTTTCCGCCGACACGGACGTCCGTAGTAGCACCTCCCGTTTTATGCTATCGTAAGTGGAGTTTAACGGGGTGTCCGTTATTAAGTCCTTGACCGCAGGAGTCAATGACGCGGGGAAGGCACTGAATAAAATGTGCAGCTTCGTTTGCTCTGACACGTTGTTCGCCGCAAAATAAGACTCGAGTTGAGCAAACCAGACCCGGACGTCCCCAGCGAAGGCAGGCAACGTTGTCATCGTCACTACCGAAAGTAGATACCAAATATTTTTTAAAAAAATATATATATATAATGTATCCGAAATCTGAAAGGACGCCGAATATGGACCACGTGGAGAAGAAAGGAGAAATATGGAGAAAATCTTTAAACAGAGACAATACAAAAAAAAAATTTTTAACAGGCTAATGGGGGAGGAGAAGAAAGAAACAAAATTACCATGAAATAAAGCTAAAACAAAATTATATCAGGAAGAGCCGTGAAGCAAAAAAAAATGTGGACAATATGGGTTTTTTTTTTTTTTTTTTTTTTTTTTTTTTTATAAATGTGTGTGAACCTGAAGATAAATGAACTCTTTAAGTACTTACATTTTGGCCGAAGAGTGCTAATGCGGAAAAACTTCGTGAAAGTTCTTTTTTTTTTTTTTTTTTTTTTTTTTTTGTCGAGTTTTTTCTTTTTCGTACACCAAGAAAGTGTCACCTCTTTTTGTAGGTTGGCGTTCTTTTTTTTATGTGTAGCCCGCCGTTGTGAAAGAAAAGGGTGTTTTTTCTTTGTTTTTTTTTTGTTTTTTTTTTATGCTCCTTAGTTTATAATATATATATATATATATATATATATATATATATATATATATATAACGGGAAAAAAACGATAAGGAAGAGAGGGAAATAACGTCTTTTTTTTTTTTTTAAGTTTTAAATGTGCTCTCCCGAATCCGTTGTCTGTTTATGAGTGTGGTTGGAAACCATGTGCTGGTTTTTAAAATGCGCGCCTTACCCTGTTAAAAAGCGAAAGAAGTGTCTGTTCGGAAATGTGTTATCACGACGGAGTCACCATTTTAGGGAATTTCCCTAATAAAATAAAATAACACAATTCTATGAACAATGACAAACAACTTCTTCAACTTAACAAGGGAAAGGTTTATTTGCAAAGCGTACTGAAGGAAGAAAGTAGAGTCGGGTTGTAACTACCTCGTAAGGCAGTGGAGACCCGACTCTACTTTCTTCCTTCAGTACGCTTTGCAAATAAACCTTTCCCTTGTTAAGTTGAAGAAGTTGTTTGTCATTGTTCATAGAATTGTGTTATTTTATTTTATTAGGGAAATTCCCTAAATATTTTTAAGTATTTTCATTTTGTTATAATTATTAATTATATTAATAATTATTCCTATTATATTCTATTTTTGTTATTGTTTGGATAATTAATATTATCTTTTGTGTAATAAATCATAATTCATATCGTATAGCATATTCATATCATTAGAGGAATATATGTCCTTCTATGACACTCCCCCCATTCAAAGTAAAAGTTTTGAAATCTAGATTTCAAAACTTTCAATCCTAGAATCGGTCTATGGTGTTGTAAGTAAAATTGAATGGGAAAACAGACATAAAAAGAAAATCCAATATAAAGAAATGAAACAAGCAATAGGTAGAAAGTAATTTAAAGTTTTTGTCAGTTTCTTCAATTGAGAAATGTGGATGATAATATATTTAATATATGTACATTTGTAAATTTTGTCAATTTTATATGTATTATTTGTTTTATATACATAATAATTTTTTTTGTTTCTTTTGTGTGTGCATTTAATGTTTTTATTTATTTATTTAATTTGTGAAAAGCAAGGTTATGTCCTAGATAGAGCGTCAGCAATAATGTTGCTTCTACCTTTTAGTTGTTCGATGATAATGTTATATTCTTGTATATATCCTTAGCCTTTGATTTTTATTAACCATCTTGTGTAAAAAAGTAAGTGGGTTGTGACCAATGCAGTCTAAAACAGGCTGTACAGTCACATTGAGATAAAAGTTGTGGGGTATATGCAAAATGAAAAAAAAAGGTAAGGTAAGTTCTTGTTGAGCCATCCCCATAAATAATCAAAGTCTACTCAATTTACACCATAAACAATTACTACACTACCACCTTACATTCATTAACCCTTATCTTCAAGAGGCTTTAGGGTCTGGATAAGTGGTGACTTCCAAGTACAAAAAAAAAAAACAACACTGAAGATATTTTTAACTGTAAGTAATATAGTGCTAATGCCCTCTGACGCGTGGCTACCAGTTCCTATCTCAAGAACTCAGACATCTCAACCCATTCTTGCTCCAGCGGATCTTGAATCCTGTTGCCATTCATTTTACTTTTATTTTTTTATAAAAATAAAACATGATGCACATCGTCTGTAATCGTTTACCTGTGTTTGTCATCCTTCTTTGTTGTTACTTTCCTTGCCCTGTGTCTGCCTTATTAGTTGTAGGGTCGATTGGCCCCATCATGCTTTTCGGCCCTCTTTGCATCAAACTTTAATCATAACACATCCAGTGGTTCCTACATTACCATTTAATCTATAAATAAATCCCTAAATAAATCCATATGTTTTTCTAAAAGCACTATAATAAGCTTGTATAACAACGAGATATCTGTACTGAATGTATTGTCAAGTGTTAACATCGTATCAAGCAAAGCCAGATTAGTCCCATAAAGCAGGTTTGAGGATGAGTAACCTAGATCTGATTTAATGGCAGCCGAGTAGAATAATAGGTGGCATTTCAAACCAAAACTGTGCATCTGGAGATGCATGCAATGCGACCTTAAGTTGCCTATGAAACTGCTCCACCCATTGGAAGCTGGATGATAACTGGTTGTGTGAATGTGTTGAGTACCCAAGATTCATGATAACTTGTAAAAAGAAAGGCTTAAAACTGCAGACCATGATCAGTAGTTATGTTGCATTTTGAAGCTGCACATATGCAACTGCATGCATGACAGCTGATAGCCAAATGCACTGAATGATGGGTCAGGATGTCAGAATTGATATCATCAGTGGTGAAAGGTCAACTGTTTGACGCATGCATCTGTCAAGGTGAGCAGGTCACATATATAGCTCAGATAAAAAGGCAAAAAAGAAGAAAAGCTTACAGTCAGCCGGCAAGTAGCATTGAACAAGCTTGTGGTTCTATCCACCCATCTCCTCTGTCCACATTCTGTCTCTAGCTGGGCACATGCACATAAGACAATAAAGAAAGAAACGGAAAATAAAAGTTTTTATATTTTTATACAAAAACGAAGCGTTACAAGTTTTCTCTGGCTGATGAAAAATAGACTGCAAAACATACGTTTATTTTGGTGCCGTTTTTTGACCGGCTATTCTAATAAAAAATAAGGGAACTTTGGCAAACTGTGAACACAACGATAAAGAAGGGTCCTGTGAAGTTGTGGAAAACAAAAACACAAGACAACAAGGTAGGTGACATTCAATTTATTTCTTGTGTTTTTGCTAAAAAAATATATATACATAAACATATATAAATGTGTATATGATGCACATAAGATAACAAAAAATATTTTTTAAGCTTATTTTTTCTCTCTCTTTCATGTTTCATAACAAAATTGGATTTTGAGTTGTATTGTTATCTTGTCAGTAGCATACCATTGTTGTAATGGAGCAGTAGCTATTTTCAAATTTCATGCAGGGACTGACTTCAGAATTGAAAAAGGCAGTGGGGTCAGTAACATGATCGATAAGGAAAATCGAAGGAATTTTCTAAGGAAAATAGTGCCATTGGAAAATAGAAAGGACAGTGACTACAGGAGGTGGGTGGATGATATAGAGCTGTATTTTAGGGTGACTGGAGCAGTGAGTGAAGAAAAATGTTAGATAGCTCTTTTAACCACAAGGGACCTGGTCAGACAATTCATAAACAGACATATTAAACAATGAAAGTTTAACATGGCCAGAATTGAAGAGGGCCCAGAGGACTACTATGGAATTATTGCAACCCTAACAAACATAGTTGAATTAGCGAACATGAGATAAGGTAGGTTAGTGGGATACAGGATTATATGCAAAGAATAGTTAGATTAGCAGATGGCGCTTATAGTGAAATAGACCAGGAAAGCGAAAAACCAGGGAAGTGAACTAGTCAGAAAGCAGGTACCGGAATTCTTTATAAAAGTTTGTCACATGAGAGGCGGATTCCAGTTGAGGTTATGGGTCCAGCCAGTCCACTAAGATATGGAGGTAGACGTAAAAGAGGAAACAAAATAAAGTCAAATAGAGAGTAGGGGACTAGTATTTAAAACTAGAGAGAAGGGAAGGGGCAAGAAGGTAATTAAGTGCTACTGTTGTGTAAGATGGGCGATATACAGAGATTCTGTAAGAAGCATATCCAGGCAAATGGGGACGCTTCATTTATGCGATGTCCAACAAACAGAATAAGAGCATATCAATGCACAGTAAGTAACATGGGTGCATCAAATTCTATGTCGATTAGAATTGAGAGAAAGAATTATAGAGATCTAGTGGATATGACAGCAGAGGTGTCAATCATAAGTAGCAGTGTTTTTAAGGCACTTAGAAAGGGACTTGAATTATGTGATAAAAAAATTAGTTTAAGAATAGCTAATGGGTCCCCATTAATTGTAGAAGGGTTCACTCGATTAATAGTAGGGATAGGAAGTCAGTCTACCCACCAGGAATTCTTTGTTGCACTTTTGAACACAAGTGTAATACTAAGCCGTGACTGGCTTAAGAAAAATTGGAGTATGGATGTACTACAATTTAGGAGCGATAAGAATGGGTGACGAGTATATAGCTTTGGAAGATGATGCCCATATTTCATCAATAGTTAGGTTAGCACAGAAAATCATAATAAAACCCCAGCATCTGCATACATTCATGGCTTGTGCGATTTTTAAAAATGGTCAAGGATTAGAATATGAGAACTGTTCTATCCTGTTTCAATGGTATATAATAATATGACAAAATACGCCGAGTGGGATGTGTAACAAAAAGAAGGTTTATTAGTACTTCGTAATAATACAAATACAAAATGGCTACTTGCTTTTGAAGTTAGATAAATGTAAATGAAGGTAAAGAAAAAGGAACTTAGTGTGTGAGAGCTAAACGCTCGTCCCTGGGAAGCTTGGTTAACCGGAGTACACTTGTAGAGTGTAAGACACGAGACTGCTAGGACGCAAGGCTGCAGAGCAAGACTGCAAGACTAAAATGTAAGACTAGACTACAAAGCAAGACAAGACGCCCCCACCTTAAAAATGGTAGCTCTTTTATATCTTGTTTCGTATCTGGTTCGATACATAGTTATGTCCCTTATAACACCTCCCCCTGAAGTTGAAATCTTCCTGAGTTTAGCTTTAATACCGCTTCCATTTAGGATCAGGGCTCAAACGCCTGATGACTTTCCTTTTACGTGTGCTTTTTCTTTTGGTCAGAGTTTCCTGCAGTAAAGAATTCTGTCCAGCCCGTATGGTAGGCTTAGGGGATACATTCATGGGTCCGTGTATACACACTGGTTTTGGAATGTCAAATGTGTCACACAACATTTCCATTGGGATTTCCTCTGTATGTTCCAAAATTATGGAACGGATTTGATTAATCTCTTTTACAGACAAAACTTGGGCCTTGACTAGTATAGACCATGTTCCCAATTCTTTTCTTAATGATACCGTCTGTGATAGTATGAACCATTACCTCCCCTTAAAGAACTCTTCAGTAAAGAAGTCTCGGATATACCTTCACTTCCGTTTGGCATGGAACTGGAGTTCAATAAAAAATGGAGACCGTATTCCGCTTCTCATAAATGAATCTCATGTTTTGGTATTCTTTTACATAATGTTTCATGGTGGCAAGCGGTGGTGTTTCCCATTTGGGAAACCTTACGAACAGGTCGTCCCTATTATATACACACGACAGTAAAAGAAATATAAAAAATAAATAAATAAATAAATAAATGAATAAAATTGGCCACGTTCAGACCGCATGGGAAAAATTAATACTTGTCGCCAAGCTTCAAACTGTGAGTAAGCATTGTTTTTCGTGTTTCATGTTTCAAATGCAACGAAAATAAATAAATATATATATATATATATATATATATAAACATTACTGTCATTAAAAAAAATATATATATATACATATATTAGGAAGTATATGTATAAGTTCTCAGATGTTTAAGTTTTCCACGGAAAACACATATACAGGTACATTTGTTCTGTCAGTTTATTAAAAAAAATAAAAATAAATAAAATAAATAAACGGAAGACTGAATTTATATCGTCTGGAACTAAACGAAATAAATAAATACAATGGCTACAAATGAACCTTCGATGAATTGATCGTCCACAGACTTAACCGAAGCATTTCGATTATTTAAGCAACGTTGTAATCTTTACTTCTCAGTTAAAAATATTTTGTTGGAAAAACAGATCGACCACATCCTGCTACTGTCCGGAAAAGAAGGCCTTAAAAGATACAACACTTGGTCATTTGAAAACGAGGCCGACAGGAATAATCCAGAAATAATTTGGGAAAAATTCGAGGAAAGACTGCAGCCGCAATTAAACTTCTGAATTACTCGTTTTTACCTGCGCCAGTATAATCAAAAAGAATCAGAGAATTTCAATGACTTTCTAGCCCGGTGTAAATCGCAGGCATTGAAATGCAAGTTCCGGGATATCCAGGAAATGGAGGAACGCCTCATCAAGCAGGTTATATCAGGAACAAAGCACCCAGAACTCCAAAAGCAGCTTCTAGCGAAAGGCGAACAATTGACACTGCCGGAAGCTATAAACTGTGGTAGGACACATGAAGTTTCCATAACCCACATGAGACAGTTGGCTGAACTAGAGCAGAATAAGCATGAAATAGATGCAATCAAGTACAAACAGTGTAACAGATGCGGAGGCTCCTATCCGAGGCAAAAATGTCCAGCATGGGGTACCACATGTTCCACGTGTGGACAACAAAATCATTGGGCTAAGGTCTGCGCAAGCAAAAATAAAAACGCAGCAGGACGTTTTCCGACACGCACAACATGGAAAGATGGAGGTAATAAACCAGGACATGGAGAAGCACAAAGGGACCAGTACAAACACTGGAAACACGGCAACCGTATGCACTCGGTAAATACATCTCAGAGGGACAATGAAGGGATTTATAACAAGTTTGAACAAATGTCTTTCGACTCTATTCAAGGACAAGGCAACAGTCGGACAGAGGTTTTCACAGACCTTGTAATCAAGCTTCCCAACCTCCCAGGCACCCATTTTCTGAAAGCTAAGGTTGACACAGGAGCCAAAGGCAACATACTTCCATTACGTACCTTCCGGAAGATGTTCCCACACCTAATAAGTGCAGCAGGGCAGCTACTCCCCGGTGCAATAAAGGGTGAACCAACTGTTCTAACAGCCTATAATGGTTCTCATATTACCCAACATGGATCCATTAAAATGGCTTGTTCACACAAAGGAATACGGAAGACCATCAAATTCTTTGTAGTGACAACAGAAGGGACTACCATTATAGGACTACCTTCAATCAGAGACCTGAGACTGGTAACGTTCACTGTGCAATCCAGGAAACACCAGTCTCAGTACGTTCAACACAGGATCTGGTAAATATGTACCCAAACCGTTTTGACAATATCGGCAATTTTTAGGGTGAATATCACATTGTTCTGAAACCAGACAACACCCCTGTCATACATGCACAAAGAAAATGTCCTATACATATGAGGGAGGAAATCCAGACCGAATTGGAAAATATGACAAAACAAGGCATCATACAGAAAGTAACCGAGCCTACACCATGGGTCAGCAGCTTGGTTTATGTGCGGAAAGGCAATGGAAAGCTCCGTCTGTGTTTAGATCCAAAAGATTTAAACAAGGCCATCATGAAATGCCATTACAAGACCCCAATAATGGAAGAACTTGCACATAAACTCTCTGGTGCCAAATATTTCTCCAAGTTGGATGCCAAGAATGGATATTGGTTCATCAAACTAGACGCAGCCTCACAACTGTTGACTACCTTCAACTCCCCTTTTGGAAGATTCTGTTTCCAGTGAATGCCTTTTGGTCTGGTGATGTCTCAGGATGTGTTTGCCCAGAGGATGGACATAATTCAACTTAGGGCTAGTTGACGATGTCATTGTCTTTGGAAAAACCAAAGAGGAGCATGATAAGAACCTCCACAATCTAATGAGAATTGCTCAAAAGGAAGGACTGTGCTTCAACCGCAAAAAGTGTGCCATCAATAAGAAACAAATTTGTTTTTTGGGCGCATCTATGATCAGAATGGTATGCACCCTGATCCCAGCAAGGTAACAGAAATAAAAATGTTACCTAATCCAGCAAACTCTACCGACCTGCAGAGGGTGTTGGGAATCATCACATATATGGCACCTTTCATTCCACACCTGTCTGATCTCACAGCACCTTTGAGAGATCTAAAGAAAGAAGTGGAATACCAGTGAACAGAAAGTCACCAGAGATCTCTCCAGCAAATCAAGGATCTAATTTGCAAAGACATGTTGCTATCATACTTCGACCCTTCCAAGCAAACTGTTATCCAAGTCGATGCATCAAGTAAAGGACTCGGCACTGCACTCCTGCAAGGAGGTAAACCCATAGCTTTTGCATCCAAGTCCTTAACAGAAACTGGACAACGCTATGCCAACATACAGCGGGAGCTCCTTGCAGTTGTTTTCGGCTGCGAACGATTTCGGACTTATATCTATGGAAGTGCGTTCCAGGTGGAAAGTGATCATAAGCCCTTGGAAATGATCAACTTAAAAAATTCGGTTGCAGCTCCACCTCGCCTCCAACACATGCTACTACGTTTGCAAGGGTATGATATGACAATTGTATATCGCCCTGGAAAAGATATGGCACTAGTAGATGGATTCTCAAGGTCACCAAATAAAAAAGCTAAAGAAGCTATTAACTTGGATCTGAGGGTGGATTTTGTTCAATTTTCAACCCAAAAGCTAGCTCAGCTAAACCAAGCAACAAGTGAAGATGCCACACTATGTGAATTGAGGGACTGTAAGAGTATCTTGTGTAGGAGACGGGGGTCTCGTCGTGGGCGACGAAGCGTTTCACTGAAGAACCACAGCAACACACAGCAAACCAACAAACAATGACAGCCACGGCGCGAAGGTAACTAACAAAGCTCAGCTGACTGCACGAATAGAAACGGAACCCAACGGTCACTGTACTAATCGCCACGAACGTCAGAACCCGACTGCCTCGCACCTCCAATGGACCGATTTTTATTCCTCAAGATGGCTTAGCTAATTTGCGATCCTGCGAGATTCCATCTCTAATAAAAGCAGGCAGGCGCCATCTTGAAACTCTTTTTTCCGCTGCCCCGACCACAGGATCAGCCACCACCCCACACGCCAGGCACACACGGACCCTCTTGCGCCGAGGGCTACGGTTAGTTTCACACTCCCCCCTGGTCTCCAGATCACATACGTGACACGGCGGACGTGGCCGTTTGATTCGAGCACTCCTGCGGAGGGGTATTGCCGGGACTTCCTCATCGGAGCTCTCAGAAGTGGCATCGGAAGCATCAGCATCAGCATTAGAGCTCGCAGTTGAGTCATCAGGTCCATGGGGCACAGGTTGGATCCATCGCTCATCATCGGATGACTCGCTCCTTCCACTGCTCGCAGTTGAGTCACCAGGTTCGTAGGGCACGGGTTGGATCCATCGCTCATCGTCGGATGACTCGCTACTTCCACTGCTTGCCGATTGGTCAGCGCTTAGAGCAGGCCAGACATCCCTTACGTGGCGCGGAGTATCATCGACTAGTATGGCCTGTTCACTGATGACGCCGGTGACCCGCCCCCTCCAAAAGCTGCTGGTGCACCGGCCGCCGGGTGGCTTCACCCAAACGGTGTCTCCCACTTGGTACGTCCCCTGGGGTTCTCGTTGGTCGGGTAGACACACTTCAACGTCCTTGACGCGCACGTGGTAGTGATGAATCGCATCAGCAGGCGCACTGCCGCCAGTCACGGTGTCCTTAGGCGTTGTGTTGTATCTGTAAACCGCCTCCGCGATCGTACACTTCTTCCTGGCCGCGATCTTCTTCACGGTTCGGTGGCATCGCTCCGCTATGCCGTTGCCGCTTGGCACATACGCGCATCGGTGTCGAAGGCGGATCCCCCAGTTGTCCATAAAATGCCTAAATTCCCTGCTGCAGAACGCCGTGTCGTTATCCGTGAGGATCTCCTCAGGCGGCCCCCTTTCGTAGAATATGGATTCCAATTCGTGGATGACACTGGTGGAATCCTGCCTCGCTAATTGGCGCCAAATCGCGAACCTCGTTGGCCCGCAGTCTATCAGCGTGAGGAAGTGTTGGCTGCCGTAGTGGGTTATATCCATACCCAACCGACTCCAAGTCGCGTCCACTCCCAGCTGTCCTTTCCGCCACTGGCTGGGGCGGGGTCGATGGACTGGCACGTTTGGCACTCCCTGACCACTGCTCTTACTGCGCTTTTTGGTATTGATGGTCTAGCCAACTTCACAAAGTAGTAGGTCCGTTGTACTCCGGGGTACCCACTGTCGTGATGTATCTTCCTTATTTCGTCCTCCTCGACGGAGGCAGCACACAGAGGCAATGGCTTAGCTTCTTTCTTCATAGCCTCATACCATCTCCGTGGTACCCGAGTGAGCTTGTCGGCGAGGTTGTAGTCCGAGGTGACGAGCACTACTTCTACGGACAGGTTGTACTCGGTCACCAGTTTTTTCACAGTCTCGAGCCTCCGTCTTATCAGCATTTCGCTGGCTGCCTTGGTGCGTGCCCTGGCCTTGCTCGTGAGTGTGTCCGACACCCAGTGGTGCACGCAAAGTGAGTCAGTGTGCACACGCAGTTTCTTCACTTCCCATTGAAGTGCCAGGTTAATGCCCTTTATTACAGCGTCGAGTTCTGCCAGGTTGATATGGGCAGCATCATTCGCCGGTCGCAGCCAGCAGGCATCCTCAACTACGGCCCCATCTTTCTCCAAAACTACACCGATCGCTAGAGAACTTGCGTCCACCCACACGCTCAGTTCGTCTCCCTGCACGCACCAGTCCCCTGTGGCGGGGTCATTCTTTTTCACACTAGCGACGGTCTCCTTTAACATTCGAACCAATAGTTCGTCGGTTATCTCATCGTCCCAGCCTTTGGTGACCGCATTTGCCCTCCTTTTTATGACGCCTGTCGCTGCACGAACCCATCCGCATACTGGAAGGTGCCCCACAAGTTTCCCGCACAGGGAGAACACGGCACGTCTTGTGTAAACGTCGGGTACGTCGGGAACTGCGGTTCCACGCTTCCACTTCAGGATCCCTCGCTCCTCTTGAACGCTCAAGCCCAATACGCGGGCACCATCCTCAAGCCGCTCAGAGTCCTTGCAGTTTAGACCAAACTCGGCAAGTTTGGATCTTACGCGCGAAGAGGACACGATATCTTCGTTCACGTATATATCGTCAATATACGCCGATGTTCCCTTTCTGATCCATTCTTCTTGTGACAACACGGCATTGACGATAGCCTTCATTATCTGGGGTGCTACGTTTAGCCCAAATCCGAGTCGCGTAAGACAGTATCTCTTCCCGGAAAACATCACTGTCTGGAAAGGCCACATCGCCTCGCCGATCCGGACCTGCAAGTATGCTTTTCTCAAGTCCAGTAGGGACACATTGGACCCCTGCCGGCGCCACTCTCGCAGCTTGCTGGCACAGACGTCGGCGTCCGCTGTGAACGCATCAACGTGCGCATTCAACTCACGATAGTCCATTACCGGCCTCACCTTTGACTTGTATGGTTGGGCAACTGCCATCAGTGGTATCAGGCCCTTGGGGGGTCCAAGTTTGTCATAGGGGTATGGAATCAGCCAACCGTTCTTAATCCATTCACGGAGCTCGCTTTTGTATGCAGGCCTTATCTGGTCGGGCATACGGTACTCTGCCACTTTGTTTTGTAGTTTGGCCGGTTCCTTGTCTTCTGACCACCTCCAAGTGGCGGTCCACGCCTTCTGTTGGTCGTCGAATTCCGCACTGAAGTCCGGCTGGTCGACTCTTAGTGCTGCGCACACCGGGGGCCTATCCTGAAACTCTACAACGCCAGCGCGCGTTATGCGCACGCCGCCCAGGGCTTTGATGGCATCGTAGCTTAGCAACAGGTCGAAACTCAGCGGCTTTTCGCGTGTCACCAGCGCTTCGACGTTGGCAGAGTTCCCAGTTCTTGTGCGAATGTGTACCACACTCACGCCGCAACACATTCGTATTTTTCCAGTAATGGTAGTTATCCTGACGTTCTTCTTTTTCCACGCCCGACAGAAGTCCGCACACACTATAGTGCGGGAGCAACCGGAATCAAGGAGGGCTGAACATAACGTGTCATTAACTCGGACCTGAATGACAGGGAGCGCCTTGTTTATTTTCTGTTCGGGGAAGAGGTCGGCACTGGCACCTTGTCCCCGTCCCCGTTTCCCGCACAGTCTCGGGCCATGTGCCCAGTCTTGTTACAGCGGTAGCAGCGAACAGCCGTCGACCGCCTTCTACAATTTCTTGCCATGTGGCCCCGCCCGTTGCATCTGTAGCAGATGACATCACCTTGCGGGCTGGGTCCCTGAGACGGTCCTTCGCCACTTGGTGGGGCCTGTGCGACGGCGACTACCGGTTCCTGCACCGTCGAGTCATCCTTCATTATTGTCCTGGCTCTGTCCACTAGGTCACTCAGCGGTAGTGAGGACATGGTAGAGGTTGCTCGCAGGAGCTGCTTTGCTCCAGCGGGGAGTCCTGACAGAAATTTGTAGGCTAGGGCCCTCTCGGGAAGACCGCTGAACAACACCGTCAGCTTCTTAAGTTCGGCGAGATACACGTCCACAGTTTCGCCCAAGCGTATAGACCTCGTCTCAAACTGCTCCCATGCAGTGGCGGGGTCAGTGGCGAACGCCCTGTACAACGCGGCCTTGATACTCGAGTAGTCACACTTCTCCTCAGCACTGAGTTGCTGATATACAGCGAAGGCCCCGCCGGTCAGCCGCAGAGGAATCACGCGCTCGACATTTTTCACGCCGGACAACTGACAATGTAACTCGACCTTCTCAACCCAGCTGAGTACCAGGTCGGATCCGTCGAATTCCGGTATCAACTTTAGATCGAACCTATCCGCCATTGAAGAAAAGAAAACCAAGTTCAGAGTGGGGGGGCCGAAATAGCTTGTAAGAGTATCTTGTGTAGGAGACGGGGGGTCTCGTCGTGGGCGACGAAGCGTTTCACTGAAGAACCACAGCAACACACAGCAAACCAACAAACAATGACAGCCACGGCGCGAAGGTAACTAACAAAGCTCAGCTGACTGCACGAATAGAAACGGAACCCAACGGTCACTGTACTAATCGCCACGAACGTCAGAACCCGACTGCCTCGCACCTCCAATGGACCGATTTTTATTCCTCAAGATGGCTTAGCTAATTTGCGATCCTGCGAGATTCCGTCTCTAATAAAAGCAGGCAGGCGCCATCTTGAAACTCTTTCTTCCGCTGCCCCGACCACAGGATCAGCCACCACCCCACACGCCAGGCACACACGGACCCTCTTGCGCCGAGGGCTACGGTTAGTCTCACAGGGACATTATTCTGAGAGGTTGGCCCGACACTCTCAGAGAAATGGGCAAGAATATGAAACCTTATTGGCCCTATCAAGACGAACTGAAAATGGCATATTATTGAAAGCAAACAGAATAATAATACCTAAATCGATGCAAAAAGAGGTATTACAGAAAATACATTAAGGGCACCAAGGGATGGAGAGATGTAAACTCCAAGCCAAAAGTTGCGTTTTTTGGCACAACATTAACAAAGACATCGACAACATAGTACAGCAATGTACCATTTGCCAGCAGCACCAAAAAATGCAAAGTGCTGAACCCCTGATGCCCCATGAGATTCTGGTGAGGCCATGGCAGATAGTGGCTACTGACTTATTTCACATTGAAGGTCTCAACTTTATGCTCATTGGGGACTATTATTCCAAGTTCCTATTTGTGCGAGTGTTGAAGGAGTTCTCCAGTCAGGAAATTATTAAACTGACAAAGCAAATATTTGGAGAACAAGGAATTCCAGAGAGAGTGATAAGTGACAATGGCCCACACTTCAGCTCGATACATTTCAAGCAATTTGCAAAAGAATGGGGTTTTGAACACCACACATCCTCACCTAAGTTTCCGCTTTCAGCTTTGCTGAATGCTGTATCCAGGGAGTGAAATCTGCATTCAAAAAAGCTGCCTCAAGCGGTCATGACTTGGATATGGTACTATTATGCTTGCGTTCGACTCCTTTAGATCATACCCTTCCCTCACCAGGTGAGCTTACATACCAAAGGAAGTTAGCAGGGAACATCCCAATCAAATGCACCAACCAAAACGCTAACAAGGAGAAAATAATGGAACGACTGTATCAGAAGCAAGAAAAACAGAAGATGTACCATGATCAACATACAAAAGAGCTGCCCAGACTGCCCATCGGACAACCTGTACATGTGTTAAATAAAGAAGCAGGTGAGTGGTCTCCTGCAGTTGTCACACAATTTGACCAAGAACCAAGGTCGTACATAGTACAGACCCCCTCCGGAAAAACTCTTCGTCGAAATCGACAGCATCTTAGAGTAATCCCCTCCAGAAGCATAGCACATCCAGAGATACACTCCACTGAAATTCCTCAGGAATCTACCAGGGACGGTTCATCGAGTATAGAGACGGACAGCACACAATGTCAACAGGCACCTTTCAAACATACACCCCATGGAGTGCCAGACACGGGCACCTATAGCAACCATACGACAGTTCAAACCACCAGATCTGGACGTGTCATCAGACCCCCCAAAAGATTCAGAGATGAGACAGTTACTAACTGACTTTTTATTTTATTTTTTATCTCATCATTGTAAATAAATTCCTTTTTTTTCTCTTTCCATTTCAATTATTGAAAGAAGAGGGATGTGATAGTATGAACCATTACCTCCCCTTAAAGAACTCTTCAGTAAAGAAGTCTCGGATATACCTTCACTTCCGTTTGGCACGGAATTGGAGTTCAATAAAAAATGGAGACCGTATTCCGCTTCTCATAAATGAATCTCATGTTTTGGTATTCTTTTACATAATGTTTCACCGTCCACCCAATGATTTTTCTCATTTTGAAAATAAACTTTATTTCCTGGGGAATAGCACTTTACATTAAAGTTTTCTTTTCTAGCAACTTTCTTTTTATCCGGTAGGAGTCTATAAAAAAAAAATGGATCTAATTTTTATGGCGAACATAAGTTCTGCAGGGAATGAATTTACATTATTGTTTGGATTTGGGGTTACTCTGTAGATCGCTAGAAATGTTTGTATTGTTCGCTCATCTGTGTCAATGTTCATGTTTTTCTTTAATGCCTGCTTAAACGTGTCCACAAATTTCTCTGCTAATCCATTCGACCTAGGATGCTAAATAGGTGTCGTGATGTGTTGTATATCCAGTGAGTTGCAGAATTCTTTAAATTCGTAACCTGTGAATGATGTACCATTGTCACTCACTATGGTCTATGGTACACCAAACTGGCTGAAAATTTTGTCAAGTGCACTTACAGTGTTCTTTGATGTTGGATGTCTGATCTTGAATATCTCCGGCCATTTGGAGAAAGAGTCCACTACAATTAAGTAAAAAAAACAAAAACAATTAGGTGTCCGGCATAATCAATATGCAGATGTGATCAGGGCAAGTCTATCTTCAGCCACGGGGTCGTTTTTACCAGAGGATCTCGGGCTGCTAACTGACATCCTTTGCGCTCTTTGACACAGTTTTCCACCTCTTTATCAATACCAGGCCAATACACGGAACCTCTAATTAGGGATTTCATCCTTGAAATTCCAGGATGACCTGTGTGAAATTCCTTTAGCATTTTTCACCATAATACCTGTGGAATTACAATTCTGTCAGCATACATTAGTACATCTTCGCAAATGGAAAAAGGTGTCATTTGTCCTACCTTTTTATTTCTTTCCGTCCGTCCTACCTGATTTTTCATTTTCTTTATGAAAATATTTTTTGCAGTTTCTCTTTTAATTTCTTCTAGAGTTACCGGGTGTTCATGGGTCATATTGCACATTGAATTTGAGCATTCGCTTTCATCTTTAAGAGCTGCAATTACCGTCTTTTCGAAACTTTCATTTCTTTTTGGAATCAACCTTGACAGTGCATCCATATGTCCTAGCTTTTTTGATGACACATGCTCCATCTTAAACTGATAGTTTAGTTGCTGTAGTCAATTTGTGGTATGCATAGAGATGCCTTTCTTTGATCCAAATATCATGATTAACGCTTTATGATCCATCTGTAATATGAAGTTTCGTCCATGGAGAAAACGGTTAAGCTTTTTGACTCCAAATATTATCGAGACAGCCTCCTTTTAAATCTGGCTGTAGTTTTTCTCAGCGGCAATCAAAGTTCTTGACGCATGAGCGATTGCTTTTGTTGTTCCATTCTCATACTTATGGAGTAATGCAGCACCAATTCCATAATCACTGGCGTCCGTTGCTAGTACCATCTCCTTTTCTGGATCGAAATGCGCTAATGCTAGATCTGACAGATGATATTTCTTAATTTTCTGGAAAGCAGATTCACATTCCTTTGTCCAATTCCATCTACTGCCTTTTTTTAATAGCTCATTAAGAGGAGCTCTCAAATTATGCACATTAGGGATGTATAATGCATAATATTGTACCAATCCCCAAAATGACTGTAGTTTTGGTACTGAGTCTGGGGCAGGCATCTTTTCGATTGCTTCGGTCCGTTGTGGATCTGCCCTTCACCCATCTTCGTCAATTATTTGACCCAAGTATTTGGTACTTTCCATGAAGAAATCGCATTTCTCCGGACTTTATCTGGAACCAAACACCTCTATTCTCTTAAGTACTTCTCTGACATGCTTCTTGTGCTCTTGCAAATTACTGCTCTTTATCAAGACATCGTCAGTTAAGGTATGCCATTGCAAATTCCAACCCTGTGAGCATCGTATCCATTATCTGTTGGAAGAGAGCGGGGGCGACCTTTAAGCTGAAAGGAAGCCTCTTTAACTTGAAGATACCCTTATGCGTGTTAATGCACAGGTACTTTGATCATTCATTGACCTTGATTTGCTAAGTACGCGTCCGAGAGGTCTATCTTGGAAAAATTTTTTCCTCCATTTGGTTTTGAGAATAGATCTTCTGCTAATGGAAGGGGATATTGTGGTCCTTTAAACAATCATTCAGGCCCGTTGAGAAATCAGCACAGATTCTGATTTTGTTATTCTTTTTCTTCACATATACAGTCGGGCTGGTCCAATCTGTATGGTCAACTTTTTCAATGACATCTAACTGTTTGTCATAGGAGAACATATTTTCTCTTATGATTGAATTAAGAAATATATAAATATTTCTTATAATATATAAAAATGTTTATTGATATATTAATTAAAACATAAAGACGTTTCTAGAATGTCGTTATTCATAAACATAAATAATAAGCGGCGTCTATAAATATAAAAAGGCGTAGAACGCCTTTTTGTTCTTTTTTGGAGTCTCTAGAACGTTCCAGTAAGTTCCTTGAAAACTCATATAAAAGAAACGCTATTGGTGGGTAAAGGCAGTTCGTGACATATTTTTGGGATGTACGCATCGCATGACGCATAGGCAACCAACGTCCGAATTCCGGCTTCCTCATAACGGCCGTAAAAACAAAAACCTCACTGAAGGAAGAACTGCTGTTTGGATTCGGGTAAAGTTTTTATTTGTTCTTTGAGTTTGTTGACCGAAAAGCACATATTACGTATAGAGCAAACATTTCAAAACACAATACATAAAGAAATACTTTCTTTATAATCTAAGGGAGACAATTTTATTAGCGAGTTCGCCCTTCAAAAATAATAATCTTTTTCTTTTTTCTTGTTAATTTATTTTTTTAATAAATTTCTTTTTCATTAAATCTTTTTCTTTTGTTTTAATTTTATTACATGTGGGTGCTGGTAAATCCCTAGAACATACGAGCTATCATCAGCACACATATGTAATAAATGGGGGCTCGTAAAAACAAACAAACAAAAAAAAAATCCATTTAGTCAACAATCTTCCGATAAATATATATACAAAAGGAAAATTTATACCAAACTAAATAATAATAAAGAGATTCGTTCTTTCCTTTCTTTACTGAGATAATGACATAATATTTATTATTAACTGTGCGCTATTAATATATATATATATATATATATATATATATATATATATATATATATATATATATATATATATATATATATATATACATTGGTCTAACGATAGTTAAAAAAAAAAATAAAAATAAAAATAAAACAATATATACATATATATAAATTTATAAAGAAAAAATAAAATAATAATAATAATAATAATAATAATAATAATAATAATAATAATAATTTGATTTGCTTACGTAATTTCAGATAAATAAAAAGTAAATAACATCTAAAAATATTACAAATATAATTAAATAAAACTATCCGGCAAACCAGACGCTAGCCTTCAAAAAAAAAAAATTGATTTGCTTACGTAATTTCAGATAAATAACAAAGTAAATAACATTTGAAAATATTTCAAATATAAAAATAAAACAATCTGGCCAAAAAGACGCTAGCATTCAAAAAAAAAAAATAAAAAAATAAAAAAAAATATATTAAAATGTCTACTGAATGACATTGCACTATTTTATAAACAAATGCAAGGGAGATAACTATATTATCAAAATAAAAAAATAAAAATTTTTCGCCGTGCCAAACAAATGCACAAAAAACTAAAAACTAAAAATTAAAAATAAAATTAACAAACAATATAACATATAGATATATGTTAAATTTATATCGAAGTGATTACGTAATTTCAAAAAAAAAAAAATAAATAAATAAATAAATAAAATAAAATAAAAAAAAAATAAAATAAAATAAAAACAGACAAAAATACTATCGGAGACTCAGACGCTTTCAAAATTTTTTTTTCCCAACATAATCTAACGGAAATAACTACATTATTCAAAATAGTTGTTAACATAAGGAAACAGCGTTCCATATTCGGTTAAAAAAAAAAAAAAAAAAAAAAAAAATTTAATTAAATATAAAATATTAAATTATAACATAAAAATGCCTTTCTCGTTAGAAAATTTTTTAGGTTCCAAAACAATAAAAGAAGACTTCTTAAAATTAAAAAAATCCGAACTATTAGAAATCGCTGATTATTTCAAATTGGATATAAATCCAAATATGAATAAAGCTGAAATGGAAAATATAATCGAGGCAAAACTCATAGAAATAAATTTGTTAGACCCTCATAGTTCAAAAATACAGGACAGTACTCTGCGGTTACAATTAGAAGTTAAAAAATTAGAAATAGAAAGTAATGAAAGAATGGAATTGCAAAGAATAGAATTAGAAAAAATGAAGCTGGAATTTCAATCCAGAAACATAAATTCCTCACCAATTAATTCATCCTTCGACGTAGGACGAAATATAAAACTCGTACCACATTTTAATGAAGCAAGAGTAGAGAATTATTTCCCTCATTTTGAAAAAATAGCAGTAACGTTAGGATGGCCGTATGAATATTGGCCAGCTCTTTTACAATCGGTATTAAAAGGACGAGCTGCCGATATATATTCTGCATTAGACAACGAGGATTCCTCAGATTATGAAACTATTAAAACTGTCATACTAAATGCGTACGAATTGATTCCTGAAGAGTACAGGTTAAAATTCAGGAATTTTAAAAAATTTGAAAATCAAACTTTCGTTGAATTCGCCAGACAAAAAACGGACTTATTTCAGTGATGGCTTAGAGCAAAAAAGGTAAATGGCGACTTTGAGAAATTAACACAACTAATATTATTAGAGGAATTTAGCAGATGTGTCGACAAAGACACACAATTGTACCTAGACGAAAAAGATATTACAAACATAAATGACGCTGCGATACTCGCAGATACTCATAAGGTAACTTTACGAAAACGTTACGAAAACACAAACCTGTCCCATAAGCATTTAGATGGTTACTCTTATAATAAATCCTCAATAAGGTCTCAAACTCATAATTTTTCTCGCAATAATAACATTCATAACAGACAAAACCCTTTCCCAACTGATTCTATAGTTAAATGTACTTACTGTGGTAGACGCAATCACCTGATATCTGAATGCAGAATAAGAAAAAGAGATAACGAATCCAATAGAAACTACAAACCTCACGCATTCGCAAACACAAGAAAAATACACTCTTTCCCTCACTCATCTCTCCAGAGTTCAAATGAATTTAAAAATAATACAGATTCGATCATGCAAACTTATAAACCATTCCTATCCGATGGCTGCGTTTCCACAGGTGACATTAATAACACTACTCCTATACAAATCCTAAGAGACACAGGGGCGTCCCAAACACTTTTACAAAAAGACATTTTACATCTATCCAATTCTACCTTCACGGGAGAATACATCCTATTACAAGGTATCGACTTAAATTCTACAAAAATACCTCTACATAAAATATATTTACAATCTAGCTACATAAACGGTTTTGTTGTAGTTGGGGTTCTTCCCACCCTACCAGTAAAAGGTGTCTCCTTAATCTTAGGGAATGATCTAGCAAACGGTAAAGTTATAACAAATCCGATTATTACAGATGATATAGATTTAACAGACACAAATGAAGAAGATAACAACTTATATCCAATATGTGTACTCACTCGAGCTAGAAAAAATAAACAACTGCTAGAAAATCACAACACTTCATTACAAGACACTTTATTAAAATTAAACGAAACATTCATAGCGCACGACCTAGAAAAATTAAATAATAAAAATAAACATTTAGATATTAGCACTGTACGTAATGGAAACACCACAGGAGAAATACAAAATAATCTTATAAAAGAACAACAAAACGATAACGAAATATGTCTTTTAAAAAATAAGGCACTTCCATTAGAAGACGCAGAAAAAGGACGAGAATGTTTCTATATGATAGATGGCATGCTCATGAGAAAATGGAGACCATTAGATGCTAGTCTAACTGAAGAATGGAGGATAATACACCAAATAGTGATCCCAAAAGTTTACAGAGAGGAAATTCTCAATATAGCTCATAATACCCCTATGTCAGGCCATCTAGGTATAAATAAGACACATGACAAAATATTACAACATTTTTACTGGCTGAAATTGAAACAAGATGTAATCGCTTTTTGTAACTCTTGCCACACTTGTCAGATGGTCGGGAAACCAAACCAGAAAATTCCTCCCGCACCTCTAAAACCTATTCCAGCTTTCGGTGAACCTTTTAGTAGAGTGCTAGTTGATTGTGTTGGTCCTCTCCCTAAAACAAAAACAGGTAACATCTATCTGCTAACAATCATGTGTGCATCTACCCGCTTTCCGGAGGCAATTCCGCTAAGGAATATTAAGACAAGAACTATAGTGAAAGCCTTAACTAAGTTCTTCTGCTTAGTCGGGATCCCATCATCCATTCAATCAGACCAAGGCTCAAACTTCATGTCTGGTCTATTTAAACAAGTGATGGATGAAATGTATATAACACAATATCGATCTAGTAGTTACCATCCAGAATCACAGGGAGCTCTAGAACGTTTCCATCAAACACTCAAGTTTATGATACAAAAATTCTGCTTCGAATATAAAAAAGATTGGGATGATGGAGTTCATTTTGTTTTGTTCGCAGCAAGAGAAGCAGTCCAAGAATCGCTTGGTTTTAGTCCGTTTGAACTCGTTTTCGGTCATACAGTAAGAGGTCCTTTAAAACTTCTAAAAGAAAAATGGCTTACAAAGCGGAACGATCTGCATCTCCTAGATTATGTTTCCAAATTTAAAGAAAAATTATATTCGGCTTTCACATTAGCACAAGAAAACTTGCAAAATTCTCAGGCTAGAATGAAAACTAGATACGATAAAAACAGTAAACACCGTACTTTCCAAATAGGAGATAAAGTACTAGTATTCTTACCATTTCCATCTAATTGTTTACAGGCAAAATATTTTGGACCTTATGTCATAAAAGAAAAGATTAATGATGTAAATTACATTATACACACCCCAGATAGGAGAAAGAAAAATAGGTTATGCCACATCAACATGTTAAAACCTTACTTAAGTAGAAATGCTACAGCAACAACACGGCCAGTTTTTACTTTGAAAACTATTTCAGATATTGACACAAGCAAAACACCTTCAGACACGGAAAAAACTTTTCTTACAGTAAATTAAACAACTCTGAAATCCTACACAATTTAAACAACAAACTTATACATTTATCTTATGAAAACAGAAAAGATGTATGTGCTTTGGTCAATAGATTCAAGGATCTTTTTCCAGATGTTCCTAGGAAAACTACAGCAGCAATACATAATGTCTTCGTGGGCAATGCAAAGGCCATAAAACAACATTTCTACCGACTAAATCCCATCAAGCTCCAAAGCCTGAGAAAAGAAATTAAATATATGCTGGAAAACGACATTATAGAACCAAGCAACAGTGAGTGGAGTTCACCATGCATCCTCGTGCCTAAACCCGATGGAAGTTACAGATTTGTCACAGACTTTCGTAAAGTCAATGAAATCAGCAGGACTGACGCTTATCCAATTCCTAGAATTGCGGATTGTATAGATTCAATTGGAAAATCAAAATATGTCAGCAAGTTTGACTTGATGAAAGGTTATTGGCAAGTACCTTTAACCAACGAAGCCAAACATATTTCCACATTCGTCACACCAGATGGTTTGTACCAATACAAGGTTATGCCATTCGGATTGAAAAATGCATCAGCAACTTTTCAAAGAATGATGCATTCCATATTACAGGATCTTGACGGATGTGAGGTTTATATCGACGATGTTATCGTTCACAGCAATACATGGGAGGAACATTTAAAAATTTTAACCCAATTTTTCAGAAAATTACAAACTAACAACCTGTGTATCAATCTCAACAAAACTGATTTCTGCCAGGCAAAAGTCGAATACTTGGGGCATATTGTGGGTCAGGGACAAGTGAAACCCATCTCAGCAAAAGTGGACGCTATAAAAAAATACCCTGCCCCAACCAATAAAAAACAACTTATGAGATTTCTAGGTATGGCAGGATTTTATAGGAGATTCTGCAAAAACTTTTCCACAATAGCAAGTCCACTCACCAATCTTTTAAAAAAGGCTACAAAATATAATTGGACTGATTCCTGCCATAATGCTTTCAATAAGATAAAATCAACTCTTATTATCAACACCGGATTTCACCAAACAATTTAAATTACAGGTTGATGCCAGTGATGTGGGTATGGGTGGAATTCTCACTCAAGAAGATGAGCATGGCTTTGAAAAAGCTATTGGTTATTTTTCAAAAAAATTCAATGTCTACAAAAAAAAATTATTCCACCATTGAAAAAGAGTGCTTGGCCTTACTATCAGCTATACAGCATTTTGACTTTTACATTAATGTGACTGTGCAGCCTATTTTAGTTCGCACTGATCACAACCCACTGACTTTCCTAAACAAAATGATTAATAAGAACCAAAGACTAACGAGATGGACTCTTCTTTTACAGGAGTACAATATTATAATCGAACACATAAAAGGTAGCGACAACATTATCGCCGATGCTCTATCTAGAGCATAACCTTGTTTCTTTTCACACACACAAAAAAAAACCCATTAGAAAACAAAATAAATTCACACACTCAAGTATTACATATCTAACACAAAATTTATACAAATTAACAAACTGTACAAATACATATTCATCTATTGTAATACTTCCATATTTCTCACTTACAAAAAGAAGAAGGAACATTGACTAAAAACTTTCAGTACCTTATATATTTACTGATATTGACATTTTCTTTGTTTGCTTTCACATTCATTTTTTCCAGGTACCAGACCATAGCCAGCCTTGTGAAATTAAATGTTTTGATATCTAGATATCAAAACTTTTACCTTGAAGGGGGGGGGAGTGTCATAGGAGAACATATTTTCTCTTATGATTGGATTAAGAAATATATAAATATTTCTTATAATATATAAAAATGTTTATTGATATATTAATTAAAACATAAAGACGTTTCTAGAATGTCGTTATTCATAAACATAAATAATAAGCGGCGTCTATAAATATAAAAAGGCGTAAAACGCCTTTTTGTTCTTTTTTGGAGTCTCTAGAACGTTCCAGTAAGTTCCTTGTAAACTCATATAAAAGAAACGCTATTGGTGGGTAAAGGCAGTTCGTGACATATTTTTGGGATGTACGCATCGCATGACGCATAGGCAACCAACGTCCGAATTCCGGCTTCCTCATAACGGCCGTAAAAACAAAAACCTCACTGAAGGAAGAACTGCTGTTTGGATTCGGGTAAAGTTTTTATTTGTTCTTTGAGTTTGTTGACCGAAAAGCACATATTACGTATAGAGCAAACATTTCAAAACACAATACATAAAGAAATATTTTCTTTATAATCTAAGGGAGACAATTTTATTAGCGAGTTCGCCCTTCAAAAATAATAATCTTTTTCTTTTTTCTTGTTAATTTATTTTTTTAATAAATTTCTTTTTCATTAAATCTTTTTCTTTTGTTTTAATTTTATTACATGTGGGTGCTGGTAAATCCCTAGAACATACGAGCTATCATCAGCACACATATGTAATACTGTTGAAGTCTCTCCAACTCCTTCTCGATTGCGTCCATTGATGAAAAAGGTACATTTCTTTCAGGTTTGAGCACTGGGGTGGCGTCTTTCTTCACTTCAAATTTGGCTTCTATTTTCACACAGTGTCCAAGTCCTTCGGCAAAACCTCTTGGGAATTCTGCTTTTACATTGTCCAGGAAGCTTTCCACTTGGTTCGATTTCTCTGTGTTCAACCTATTACAAAAAGAATTAACTGGTCATTCCCATAAGTTAAACAGGACAAACCAATCCACTCCAAATAGACTTGTGTTCCTTCCTGGTACCACGTACACTTTGGACTTGCGTGTCTGACTGCCAAATGTCACGTTGTACCTCAGTTCTCCTTTGAATTCCAACTTTTTGCCGCACACGTTCTTCGCCATCTTGCTGGTTTCCATTAGTTCAGGTCGACTGATCCTTCTCCAGATATCTTCATCTATGATGCTGATGTCCGCACCACTATCCAGGAGTAATGTTACAGGATGTCCATTTATGTGAACATTGACATACTTATGCCTTTCGCAACTTTTCTCTTTCCTTGTGCGAAGCGCATTCACTTTGTCGGTCCTTCGCTTTTTCTTCTTTTTTTTTTTTTTTTTTTTTTTTACAAAGGCATCACCACATTATCAAGGCCCAGAGGCCACTCAAGGATAAGGGTTAAAGAGTGTACAGTAGAAATTGGTCAATATAGTAATCATTAGTAATGAAAATTTGGTAAATTTAATAACTTATATGGAACGGCTCATCAAGAACTTATTTACTTTAGACTTGAACACAACCATATTGTAGTCAGCCGGAAAGCAGGAAAACGGAAGACAATTCCACAGGCGTGCAGTTCTAAGAAAGAAGCTTTGTTCATGGAATCTACGTTTAGGTTTAGGCACAGATAAAGAGTGGGGGAAATTATTGATATTGTTTACAGCTAGACGAGTGTTTCTTGTGAAAGTTTGGCGAGGGGGGACCATAGATTGAAGCTCAGTCGAACACTTTCCATGAAAATAACGATACATAAGAGACAAACTCGCAACATCTCTTCTGTGAGATAGAGGTTGTAAGGAGGAGAAAAGGACATCTCCTACGAGGCTACGAAGTCTATTTTGAACTCTATCAAGGCAGGACAAGTCCTTTCTAGCAGCTCCTGCCCAAATGTGGCAACAGTATTCCATCCTTGGACGTACCTGGCTCTTATATAGGTAGAGAATAGCATCAGCAGTGAGATATCTACTGGATCGATAGAAAGATCCCACCATTTTTCCAGCGGCCTTGGCAACAGATTTGATATACGTGTTCCATTTAAGATCAGGAGTAATGGTCAAGCCCAGAAGCTTGTCAAAACTTGAGGCCTCCTGAAGACGAGAGCCATTCATTTCAATTGATGACAAATGTGAATTAGAATGTTGATGATGTAAAGAGAGAAGCTTGGTTTTAGATGCATTAAAAGTAACCAGCCACTCCTTTCCCCATTGTACTACGTGCTCAAGATCAGAGGAGAGAGAATTGGAGAGAACTTGGTCGTTTACTGTCTTAGATGTGGTACCATAAATGGTAGTGTCGTCAGCATAAATGTCTACAAATGATGTAAGGATATGATTTGGAAGATCATTAATGTAGATCAGGAAAAGAGTTGGGCCCAGGATGGATCCCTGAGGGACACCGGCATTAATACTGTGAGCTTCTGATTTTTGCCCCTCAACTACTACTCTAATGAACCTATCAGAAAGAAATGATTTAATAATTGAGAAGACTTTTCCAGCTATACCATAGCTAGCGATCTTATGAAGTAAACCTTTATGCCATACCCTATCAAAGGCTTTAGATATGTGTGAGACTAACCGTAGCCCTCGGCGCAAGAGGGTCCGTGTGTGCCTGGTGTGTGGGGTGGTGGCTGATCCTGTGGTCGGGGCAGCGGAAGAAAGAGTTTCAAGATGGCGCCTGCCTGCTTTTATTAGAGACGGAATCTCGCAGGATCGCAAATTAGCTAGGCCATCTTGAGGAATAAAAATCGGTCCATTGGAGGTGCGAGGCAGTCGGGTTCTGACGTTCGTGGCGATTAGTACAGTGACCGTTGGGTTCCGTTTCTATTCGTGCAGTCAGCTGAGCTTTGTTAGTTACCTTCGCGCCGTGGCTGTCATTGTTTGTTGGTTTGCTGTGTGTTGCTGTGGTTCTTCAGTGAAACGCTTCGTCGCCCACGACGAGACCCCCCGTCTCCTACACAAGATACTCTTACAAGCTATTTCGGCCCCCCCACTCTGAACTTGGTTTTCTTTTCTTCAATGGCGGATAGGTTCGATCTAAAGTTGATACCGGAATTCGACGGATCCGACTCGGTACTCAGCTGGGTTGAGAAGGTCGAGTTACATTGTCAGTTGTCCGGCGTGAAAAATGTCGAGCGCGTGATTCCTCTGCGGCTGACCGGCGGGGCCTTCGCTGTATATCAGCAACTCAGCGCTGAGGAGAAGTGTGACTACTCGAGTATCAAGGCCGCGTTGTACAGGGCGTTCGCCACTGACCCCGCCACTGCATGGGAGCAGTTTGAGACGAGGTCTATACGCTTGGGCGAAACTGTGGACGTGTATCTCGCCGAACTTAAGAAGCTGACGGTGTTGTTCGGCGGTCTTCCCGAGAGGGCCCTAGCCTACAAATTCCTGTCAGGACTCCCCGCTGGAGCAAAGCAGCTCCTGCGAGCAACCTCTACCATGTCCTCACTACCGCTGAGTGACCTAGTGGACAGAGCCAGGACAATAATGAAGGATGACTCGACGGTGCAGGAACCGGTAGTCGCCGTCGCACAGGCCCCACCAAGTGGCGAAGGACCGTCTCAGTGACCCAGCCCACAAGGTGATGTCATCTGCTACAGATGCAACGGGCGGGGCCACATGGCAAGAAATTGTAGAAGGCGGTCGACGGCTGTTCGCTGCTACCGCTGTAACAAGACTGGGCACATGGCCCGAGACTGTGCGGGAAACGGGGACGGGGACAAGGTGCCAGTGCCGACCTCTTCCCCGAACAGAAAATAAACAAGGCGCTCCCTGTCATTCAGGTCCGAGTTAATGACACGTTATGTTCAACCCTCCTTGATTCCGGTTGCTCCCGCACTATAGTGTGTGCGGACTTCTGTCGGGCGTGGAAAAAGAAGAACGTCAGGATAACTACCATTACTGGAAAAATACGAATGTGTTGCGGCGTGGGTGTGGTACACATTCGCACAAGAACTGGGAACTCGGCCAACGTCGAAGCGCTGGTGACACGCGAAAAGCCGCTGAGTTTCGACCTGTTGCTAGGCTACGATGCCATCAAAGCCCTGGGCGGCGTGCGCATAACGCGCGCTGGCGTTGTAGAGTTTCAGGATAGGCCCCCGGTGTGCGCAGCACTAAGAGTCGACCAGCCGGACTTCAGTGCGGAATTCGACGACCAACAGAAGGCGTGGACCGCCACTTGGAGGTGGTCAGAAGACAAGGAACCGGCCAAACTACAAAACAAAGTGGCAGAGTACCGTATGCCCGACCAGATAAGGCCTGCATACGAAAGCGAGCTCCGTGAATGGATTAAGAACGGTTGGCTGATTCCATACCCCTATGACAAACTTGGACCCCCCAAGGGCCTGATACCACTGATGGCAGTTGCCCAACCATACAAGTCAAAGGTGAGGCCGGTAATGGACTACCGTGAGTTGAATGCGCACGTTGATGCGTTCACAGCGGACGCCGACGTCTGTGCCAGCAAGCTGCAAGAGTGGCGCCGGCAGGGGTCCAATGTGTCCCTACTGGACTTGAGAAAAGCATACTTGCAGGTCCGGATCGGCGAGGCGATGTGGCATTTCCAGACAGTGATGTTTTCCGGGAAGAGATACTGTCTTACGCGACTCGGATTTGGGCTAAACGTAGCACCCCAGATAATGAAGGCTATCGTCAATGCCGTGTTGTCACAAGAAGAATGGATCAGAAAGGGAACATCGGTGTATATTGACGATATATACGTGAACCAAGATATCGTGTCCTCTTCGCGCGTAAGATCCAAACTTGCCGAGTTTGGTCTAAACTGCAAGGACTCTGAGCGGCTTGAGGATGGTGCCCGCGTATTGGGCTTGAGCGTTCAAGAGGAGCGAGGGATCCTGAAGTGGAGGCGTGGAACCGCAGTTCCCGACGTACCCGACGTTTACACAAGACGTGCCGTGTTCTCCCTGTGCGGGAAACTTGTGGGGCACCTTCCAGTATGCGGATGGGTTCGTGCAGCGACAGGCGTCATAAAAAGGAGGGCAAATGCGGTCACCAAAGGCTGGGACGATGAGATAACCGATGAACTATTGGTTCGAATGTTAAAGGAGACCGTCGCTAGTGTGAAAAAGAATGACCCCGCCACAGGGGACTGGTGCGTGCAGAGAGACACCGTCTGGGTGAAGCCACCCGGCGGCCGGTGCACCAGCAGCTTTTGGAGGGGGCGGGTCACCGGCGTCATCAGTGAACAGGCCATACTAGTCGATGATAATCCGCGCCACGTAAGGGATGTCCGGCCCGCTCTAAGCGCTGACCAATCGGCAAGCAGTGGAAGTAGCGAGTCATCCGACGATGAGCGATGGATCCAACCCGTTCCCCACGAACCTGGTGACTCAACTGCGAGCAGTGGAAGGAGCGAGTCATCCGACGATGAGCGATGGATCCAACCTGTGCCCCATGGACCTGATGACTCAACTGCGAGCTCTAATGCTGATGCTGATGCTTCCGATGCCACTTCTGAGAGCTCCGATTAGGAAGTCCCGGCAATACCCCTCCGCAGGAGTGCTCGAATCAAACGGCCACGTCCGCCGTGTCATGTATGTGATCTGGAGACCAGGGGGGAGTGTGAGACTAACCGTAGCCCTCGGCGCAAGAGGGTCCGTGTGTGCCTGGCGTTTGGGGTGGTGGCTGATCCTGTGGTCGGGGCAGCGGAAGAAAGAGTTTCAAGATGGCGCCTGCCTGCTTTTATTAGAGACGGAATCTCGCAGGATCGCAAATTAGCTAGGCCATCTTGAGGAATAAAAATCGGTCCATTGGAGGTGCGAGGCAGTCGGGTTCTGACGTTCGTGGCGATTAGTACAGTGACCGTTGGGTTCCATTTCTATTCGTGCAGTCAGCTGAGCTTTGTTAGTTACCTTCGCGCCGTGGCTGTCATTGTTTGTTGGTTTGCTGTGTGTTGCTGTGGTTCTTCAGTGAAACGCTTCGTCGCCCACGACGAGACCCCCCGTCTCCTACACAAGATACTCTTACAATATGTCAAGAGCAATTGCCCTAGAAAGATTGCCACCGTCGAGAGATTTGCTAATCCTATGCGATATAACTGTAAGGACATCTGCTGTAGATCTAGCAGAACGGAAACCATATTGAGTGTCACTAAGAAGGTTATTTTTGTTGAGATGTTTGATTACTTCTGTATTTAACACAGATTCTAGCAACTTACTCATGACGCACAGGAGACTTATTGGCCTGTACTGAGAGGAGGATGAGCGATCACCTGAATTCTTAAATACAGGGCATACTGATGAGATTTTCCAGGGAGATGGGAAACTATTCTCCTTAAGACAACGTTTAAACAGTTTTGTAAGTATGGGCGCTAATTCAGGTTGAAGTTTTTTGAGTACTATAATTGGAATACCGTCAGGGCCAGTTGCTTTACTCGAATCAAGGTTTTTGATTAGCTTGGCAACATCACGTACAGATATACGTATATCACATAGCGTGTTTTCTGATACAGGAGGAAATATTGGGGGTTGGCGGTCTTGGTCGCAAAGGGTAGAATTAGCTGCAAAGTTCGTCACAATACGCTCCCTTGTGGCCTTGAATCCACATTCGTAACATATTCTATTCCTGAACCAGCAGGTCTTTTTGGTGTGTCTCGTACTTCCGCAGCATTCACAATTTTGGTCATTGTGCATTCTGGGGGTCTTTTGTTCTTGGGTCTTGTACGTTCTAGAGGTCCTTTGCCTTTTTACATGTTGTACCTTGTAAACACTTTTTTCTTCAATGCGGGTGTTGTTTCTCTTGATATTAATGAGACGCTGACATTCCCCGGTAACTTTTTGTAAAGTTATATTTGGGTCCGACTCCATAATTGTCAGGATCTGGGATTTGATATCCTTGTCCCTTGGTGTTGTGAGTCCCTGCACAAAGATCAAGCATTTAAATAAATCCACAGAAATTTCATTTAATTTAAATGATTCACATAAGCAATTTACAATACAAGCATACTCTAGATTTCATACCTTCTATAGTATGCTGGAAGTGTAACGCCAGTATCGGAAAAGTAGTGAAATTCTGACAGAGTTTGAAATACCCTCTGCAGAAAAATTCGTTTTTTTCTCAGTTATCGAGGTTTGAATTAATTTTTCCAAATTCTTTTGCTGAGTCGACGTTTGGCGTTGAAGTATTTTTGTTTGTTCTTGTTGTGCCTCTAAAGTTTTTGTGTCATTTCTTGCTGTTGTTGTAGCTGTTTTTGTAGCTGTTGTTGTTGCACTAAGAATTGTTGTGTCATTTTTTACTGTTCCTGAATGCTAAGAGTTAGCACCTTCGTCAACTCAGCCAATTGTTCCATTTTAGCTTAAAAAATGTCTTTCCAAAATTTACAACAATGATTCTACAAAAGTTCGTAAATATGCGTTTTCGCTAATTAGCAACAATACTTCTACAAGTTTTGAACGAATAAATGTTTCAACAAAGTTCATACAATTTAGCAACAGTAATTCTACAGATTTTGCAAAGTAAACTGCTTCAACAACGTAATTTTACACAATAATACTTTTTCAAATTCACACAACTGTTGTGGACCAGGATATAAAATACCCTAACTCGCTACAAGAAAATAATGAAACGAATTGAATGAAGAAAACACAGAACTCAAATGCTGGAATAAAATAAACATGTCGTTTATTTTCTGTTGAGAAATTAAAGTCTTTGGTGTACACGTGTTCATTCAGCCGTTGACGACTACGCGCGTGGAAGGAAAGGGAATGCAATAGAGAAACGCGAAGTGGCAAGCCGTCTGTAGAAAGAAAGGGTTAAGCTCTGTGAAACGTTGTGCACATGTCTGTGTCGATGGGCCAAAACGAAAGGGAGATAGAGAGAGTAAGTCAATCCAGTTCATGGAGAGAGAAAGCGTATTAAGTGTGCTTGCGCTTGTCCCACATTACAATAACAGGGAAAGTGACGTTAGAATGTGTGGTCGGTTCGTCGACTCAACAGGTCGAACGCTGGTCCAGACGAAAAAGGGAAGTTAACAGGTTTTGTTGACTTTTATACTGGAGTTAGTGTTCTGGGTGCACATGTCTAGTTTTCACTTTAAAGGAAGTGACGTCACAGCTCGGGTGTGTGTGTGTGTGTGTGTGCACGTTAGCGTGTGTGTGTGTGTGTATGCGCATGAATGTGAGTGTGTGTATGAGGATGTGTATATGCGTGCATGCGTGTGTGCGTGCGTACGTGTGGGTGTGTATATTTGTGGGAAAACATGTTCGAACAAGACTCCCCCTCCTGGGGAAAAATATATATATATATATATATATATATATACACACTAGAGAAACGTATTTCGTTTTTGTTTTTTATGTATATATATATTTTTTTTAATAAGTTATATATTGTTTGAAATGTTTTGGCCAATGAACTTTTCGACCAGTTTTTGTTGTTGTTTGTGGTGTGTTGTTTTTTGCAATTTCTTTGTCCGTTTCTGAGTGTGTATGTTCTTGTATTGGAGTAGGAGAAACGTGTAATTGTTCGTCTATGAATGCAGGTTTAAGTCTGTCTATTGCTATAGTGTCTTTTTTTCTTTCTCTTTTTAATATCATAAAATACTTTTTACTCCTGTCTAGAACTAAATAAGGTCTGAAATAATTTGGACATAGTGTTTTTTTTACTGCGTCGTTCCTGACAAAAACGTATTTACATGTGTGAATATCGCTTGGAATGAAAATGTTCGTGTCTGGCTTTTTGGTTGGAGTAAATTTTAATTGTGACATTTTGTGTTTTAAGTCCGTCACAAAAGTTGTCGTTGGGGAAATGTCTGTATTGTTTTCGCAGAATTGTCCTGGTAAAATCAGTGTTGATCCGAAAACTAATTCTGCAGGTGTGCTTTGCAAATCTTCCTTCACAGTGTTGCGAATTGCTAAGAGAATGAGTGGCAAATTGTCTGACCAGTCCGATTTGTTTTCGTTCATAGCCAAAGATGCTTTTAATTGCCTATGTAATCGTTCCACCATGCTGTTTGCGCAAGGATGATAGGCAGTAGTCTTAATGTGCCTTGTTCCCAACAAATGGCTGAATACAGTGAAAAGTGTTGATTGGAACTGCGAGCCCCTGTCTGTTGTGATTATGGAGGGCACTCCGAAAATTGCTATCCAATCTTGTAAAATCGCTCTGGCTATTGTTGCGGCTGATGTTTCTTTCACTGGTATTGCTGTTGGCCATCTGCTGAATCAATCGACTATAGTAAGGATGTGGGTATGTCCTTTTGAAGTGGGCAAGGGTCCAACCAAGTTGATATGCACATGAGTAAACCTAGTGCCTGGTACACTGAAAGTTCCTGAAGGTGATTTTGTGTGCCTGTGAACTTTGTTTTTTTGGCAAGGAATGCAAGTTTTGGTCCAACTACGGATGTCCGTATTCATATTTGGCCAAACAAAACGTTCCGCTATTAATTTCACGGTGGCATGTTTTCCTGGGTGGGACAAATTGTGGAAGTGCTGGAAAACTTGTCGTCTGAGGCTGGGTGAAAGATAAGGGCGAGGGTGTTTTTGTGAAACATCGCAATAGAAAGTTGTTGTTCCAAATGATATCGGCATTTCTTTTAGCTTCAGAGAAGTTTTGTCCATTATAAATGGGAGTGTGGTATCGGTTAATTGCTCTTGTGCTATTAATTCCATACTTAGTGGAGTGGAATTTACAGAAGCAATTGTTGCGCAAGATAAAGCGTCAGCTACAATGTTTTCTTGTCCTTTTACATACCATACATCAGTAGAATATTGGGCTATAAAGTCCAAGTGTCGAATTTCTCGTGGACCATATTTGTCGACATGTGTGTGTAGAGCAAATGTTAGAGGTTTATGATCCGTATAAATGGAAGATTTTCTGCCCTCTAGGAGATGTTTAAAGTGCTTAATTGCAAGGTAAATTGCAAGTAATTCTCTCAAGAAAGTGCTATATTTTATCTGCGCTTTGTTTAACTTGGCAGAGAAGAATGAAATAGGGGTCATTTTGTTGTCAGAAATTTGGTGAATGACAGCTCCTACTGCTATTTCCGATGCGTCCGTCGTAAGAGTGAGCTCCGTTGTATCGCTATCTTGGATATAAGTGAGTTTGGTGAAGTTTGCCAAAGCAGTTTTCGATTGTTCGAAGGCCTGTAGTGCAGGTCCTTCCAAAACTAACTGTTGGTTTTTGGTTCGGTTTTTTAACAAGTCTGTTAAAGGTGCAAATAACATGGAACAGTTAGGCAAAAAACGTTAGTAATAGTTAATTATGCCTACAAAACGGCGTACTTGTCTGACAGATGTCGGTAGAGGAAAATTCAAAATAGCACTTACTTTTTCAGGCAAAGGGGAGATTCCATCCTTGTCAATTAAATGACCGAGAAATTGAACTTCCTGGTGGCCCAAAACATTTATCGGTGCTTAGTTTAAGACAGAAATGTGATAGTCTTTCAAAAGTTTGTTCCAGGTGTAGCTGGTGTTCTTCGAGGTTTCTGCTGGCGATTAAAACGTCGTTCACATAAGCGAATATGAACGGCAGACGTCTGAAAACTTTGTCAATCAAACGCTGGAAAGTTTGACAGGCGTTTCTCAACCCGAAAGGCATCCTTAGGAACTCATAATGGTCAAATGGTGTGGTTAGTGTGGTTTTATGAATGTCTTCTTCCGCGACTGGAATTTGAAAATATGCCTTAACGAGGTCCAGTTTGGAGAAAATCGTAGCGCCTTGGAGTCCATTGGCGAAGTCATGGATATGGGGAATAGGATATCTATCTGGAACAGTTTTTTGCGTTTAAGCATCTAAAATCTCTGCACGATCGCCATGTGGTGTTGTCAGCTTTCTGTACCATGTGGAGTGGTGATAACCAAGCACTTTTCGAGGGGCGTATTATTCCCATGTAGAGTAGGTTTTGAAACTCGGATTTTGCCAATTTGTATTTATCCGGTTTCAAGCGTCTGGAGGTTGAATAGACGGGCGGTCCTGTTGTCTTAATATAGTGCTAAGCGCTGTGTTTGATGGGGTCCGTGTTTTTAAACGGCTGGGAAAGTTGAGGAAATTTTTGGAGTAACCGGCGGACGTGTAAATCTTCGGGTAGGGCAGTGCTGATTCTGGTGGTTAAAAATTTCAAGGTAGTTCCTCTCACTGAAATCTTCATTTCATTGTCTGTCAATGTGTGATGAGTCATGTCGACACACAGGTTGAAATGGGCTAAAAAATCCGCCCCCAAAATTGGAGTAGTCATGCTGGCTATGATGAAATTCCATAAAAAATTCCTCCACATTCCAAGGTTCAAATTTAAAGTTTTTTCGCCAAAAGTCGGTATTTTTGTACCGTTGGCGGCTTGTAAGTTGAAAAATTGGGTCCCTGTTGGGTGGCCATGTGGTGTCGGTATGACGCTGATTTCCGCTCCGGTGTCTATTAAAAAGTTATATGCGTGAATTTTATCTCGGATATAAAATAGACAACCTTTTTTGTGTGCTCCAGCTACAGTCGTCGTCGTTACTGGCTGGAAGGTTCGTTTCCTTGTGCCGGTTTTTTTAAATGCGCAGGGTTTAGTGCATCTTCTCATATCGACGCCAAATCTCCTGTGATAGAAACACACATCTTGTCTATGTCGTGACGTGGATCGGTTCCTGCTTGAACTTCTTCGCCTGTAATTTTGCTGCGTGTCGTCGTGGTTTCTGTGAGAATGTTGACGCGTTTGAAGTGCGTCGGCTAGCTGCTTCGAAAGCTTCTCAACCGCCGACTTTAATTCTGCTAATTCCTCGTCTCGGTTTTGGTCAGGTTGCCGTTGGTGGGCTTATACTTGTCGGCTCCAGGAACTTTTGTGAATTCTGTCGGCTATGTCAGCAAGCTTTTCTGTTGCCGTCTCCTCCGGCATCGGAGCAAGGATTTGTTTGGTAGTTGGGGGTAATTTATCCAACCATAGACTCTTCATAATGCTGTCCAACATTTTGTTGTCTCCAAGCAAGGCTTTCATGTGGCAAAGTAGTTGAGAAGGCGTACGGTCTCCTAACTCCACTTGTGTGAACAAGTTACGAAGCATGGCTTCGTTAGAAACACTGGTTCGTTGTAGGATTGCTTGCTTCAACGTGTCGTACGGTCTTTCCTCCGGTACGTTTTCAAGGAAATCTGTGACTTCCTCTACCACCTCCAACGGCAGTTTTTCCACTAGATAACAGTAACGTGCTCGTTGTGACATTACCCGTTTAGCGTCAAATATGGCTTGTAGTTGGATGAACCATATTTTTGTATTTGTCGGGTTGAAGGGTGGAATGTTTAATGCCATGGTTTCGTTGTAGGAATCCGTCTGTTGAAGTTCCATTTTGTTTTTTTGTGTTGAAATGTTTATATTTCAATGTTGTGTGCGCGGTTTGAAATTGTCCTTCCTCGTGGTCGACAAGTTTGCTTGTTTATTAGAGAAAAACTACTTTTCGTGCGTGCCGTGAATTGGCGTGGAAGGGTTTAGCTTACACCGCATGTTTCATTCACTCTCATTCATTTCATTTGTAAAATTAAGGGGTCAGCATTTCATGTTGCGGACCAGGATATAAAATACCCTAACTCGCTACAAGAAAATAATGAAACGAATTGAATGAAGAAAACACAGAACTCAAATGCTGGAATAAAATAAACATGTCGTTTATTTTCTGTTGAGAAATTAAAGTCTTTGGTGTACACGTGTTCATTCAGCCGTTGACAACTACGCGCGTGGAAGGAAAGGGAATGCAATAGAGAAACGCGAAGTGGCAAGCCGTCTGTAGAAAGAAAGAGTTAAGCTCTGTGGAACGTCGCGCATATGTCTGTGTTGATGGGCCAAATCGAAAGGGAGATAGAGAGAGTAAGTCAATCCAGTTCATGGAGAGAGAAAGCGTATTAAGTGTGCTTGCGCTTGTCCCACATTACAGTAATAGGGAAAGCGACGTTAGAATGTGTGGTCGGTTCGTCGACTCAATAGGTCGAACGCTGGTCCAGACGAAAAAGGGAAGTTAACAGGTTTTGTTGACTTTTATACTGGAGTTAGTGTTCTGGGTGCGCATGTCTGGTTTTCACTTTAAAGGAAGTGACGTCACAGCTCGGGTGTGTGTGTGTGTGTGTGCACGTTAGTGTGTGTGCGTGTATGCGCATGAATGTGAGTATGTGTGTATGAGGATGTGTATATGCGTGCGTACGTGTGGGTGTGTATATGTGTTGGAAAACATGTTCGAACTCAACAAACAGTTCTAATTAATTTACCCAAAACAATGATGAACAAACTGTTTTTCAACTCAGTTTGCGTTTCCCAAATATTTTTGCGTCAAAAATATAAATAAAGTTCACTTTAGCTTGAATTTGTTATGACAATATCTTTCAAGTACAATTTTATTACCTTTCCGTGAGTTCTTATCGTAGAAATACGTACTTTCCACTACTTTATGTAGGAAAATTTGAATAGTTCTTTGTCGCATGTGATCCTAATGGTAGTTCAGTAATGAAATCCTTGGAAGTTTTAGTCAAAAAATCATTGAATAGTACTGTTACAAATATGTGAAAAAAATATATAACTTGAGACAATAATTACTTTTAATATTATGAAAAAAAAAAAAAAAAGTTCGAGAGAGAAAATTCTGTTTTATCGCGCTTTATATTGTCGTCTGCTCTCAGTGAATTTGTAAACATCGGGAAAAAGAAAAAGAGAGAGAGAGAGAACATACGAAAGTACAGCGAGGGGACGCCTATAAACTATAAAGAAAGAGAGAGGGGGAGAGAGAAGATATGAAACTAGAGAGAGGGAAAGCTGCAGGCATCCGCCTCGCGTGTTATTGAGCGAGTGACACGAGAGAGATGCAGGTACATACAGTGAGAGAGGGGGTGCCAAAGAGAGAGAGAAAGGTATAACATTAGAGAGAGGGAAAGGAGCGGCGCAGGGTGGCAAGAGAGTTACGATATAGCAGTCGAGGAGGAGGGTCAGGGAAGCGACATTGTTGGCGATGGTGACGGCGTTTGTGGTGCTGACGACGGCGAAGAAATGAACGATATATTTTGACGACAGAGAAAACGAAAAAAAGGCGATAATGAGGAACGAGGATGTATCCAATGGACGAAGGAATGAAATTGTTTCAAAAGAAAGGAATGCGACAGAAATATTTAAAATCCGGCGCTGAGTGAGCCGATTGTTTATCTTTCTCTCTATATATCTCTCTCTCATATATGAAAACAACTACAAAAACAAAAACACAAAAAGGATATCCTTCCATTTTGGAGTTAAAAGCAGACGACAGGGTGTGAACTGTTTATTTCTTTTGCGTGGAAATTCTCTCTCGAATCTATTTCAAGTTTGTTTGTTCATCCAGTTACACATTCTCTTTTACTTTCGTTACAATATATTTTTATATATGTAAATAAAATTGTGTTAATTTTTCCATTGGCCTCGGTATTGTTACTTGGATGTGTTTTTCCTGTCTTGTGTTTATAAATGTCTTTCGAGAAAATGGATATATCCCTCCCGTATCTAAAAACCCGGGAAAACTAATTTCTTTTAAATAATTTTTTTTTATATTTTGTATTACGACTTTTACCCCTAGACATTCTGGGTTGTAACATAAAATGGGGCTCTCGTCCGGGATTATCCTTCTCCAAAGACACAAGACAAAAAGTAACAAGAGGTGTTTAAAAAAAAAAAAAAAAAAAAAGATGGCACTGGTTCAAGCATTCCTAGAGTCACCGTCATTTGAAGAACTGTGCAAGATGAAAAAAGATGACATATTATCTACAGACCGGGTATGCGGAAAGCCAATCTAATTGAGATAGTGACGGAACATTTGGTCGATAATGACCTAGTGGACGAGTCCGTGTTGCGGATTTTGACAGAGAGCAGAGCTGAACCCCGTCAGGAAAGAAGGGAAGAATTCAACATCCCCAGAAATATCCGGCTCATGCCGATGTTCCACGAAGAAAATGTGGACAGGTATTTCCTACATTTTGAGAAGATAGCTTTGAGCGCTAAATGGCCCAGGGATGCATGGCCGATGCTGCTACAGACGGCGCTGAAAGGAAAAGCACAGGAAGTATATACCTCCCTATCTTTAGCAGATTGCACCGACTACGACCGCCTGAAACGTGCCATCCTCCATAATTACGAGTTAGTACCTGAAGCATATCAGCAACGATTTCGGTCATGCCAAAAGGAAGAAGACCAGACGTACATCGAATTCTTCCGTCAGAAAGAAACTCATTTCACTAGGTGGACCTCGGCTAAAGATGCCACCTTTGATTACGAAAAACTCCGTCAAATGATCTTGATGGAGGAGTTCAAGAGCTGCCTCCCTAGTGAACTAAAATTATTCCTGGACGAGAGGCGGATCGACACAACATACGAAATGGCGATCCTTGCCGACAAGTACGCCCTGACGCATGCATGTGAGGGAAATAAACCCCTAAAATTATCCGAGACCCGCTCGAACTCCCGGAAAACAAGTAGCGTTACCTACAGCTTAGGGCATAGTCCAGACAGTAAGATATATCGACCCCCTGACATCAGAAACAGATCCCCAAACAACTCGATCCGACCACCCACCTATCAAATGACAAAGACACATAGGCCTGTAACGTGCTATTATTGCAGGAAGGTTGGACATATTGCAATGAACTGCCCCGCAAGGGAAAATGTGAACTCGATGAAAAGACCACTTGGTAAACCGCAAGGCTTTATCACCACCTACCAACCCCCTGCAGAGAACGACGGCGATAAAATCAGGGAGGAGTTCCAACCATTTGTGTCGGATGGTCTGATATATCCGATAACTGACCACACGAATTGGCGGAAGGTAAAAATCCTTCGCGACACTGGAGCAACCCAATCGCTGGTTTTAAAACAGAGTATGCCATGCGAGTCACAGACAGCGACAGGAGAATCCGTCATAATTCGCGGAATTGGGGGAAGGTATATTAATGTACCAATCCACCGAATCTCTCTTGATTCGAACATAGTACGTGGTCTGGTGGAAGTAGGCGTAGTCGATAGCCTACCCATGAAGGGTATCTTGATGTTACTCGGGAATGATCTAGCCGGCGAAAGAGTTGTTCTCCACCCGAGAGTGATGGTGGAGCCAAACACTTCAGAAAACACTGAGATGATAGAGGAACAACACCCCGGCATCTTCCCAGCGTGTGCAGTAACCCGTGCCCAGTCCACAAAAAGAACAGCAGAGGAAAGGTTAGAGGCAAAAGATCAGTCCAGGGAAGATGAGGAAATCGACCTATCGAAATCATTCATGAATCTTGAGGGGAAGCTCAACTCGCCACCCACAGATCCAAATAATACCCATACCAACGAAACCTCCCTACAAGTTCCCGCTTCGCGGCAACTGATCATACAAGAAAGTGGAAGGATGATGGGATTTCCCCCCTCTTCGAAGAAGCACTGCCCAAAGAAGAACTGGAAAAAATACCCTCTGGATATTTTATAAAAAATGGTGTACTGATGAGGAAATGGAAGCCCCCGCAATCCCCAGCTCACGAAGACTGGGCGGTGATATACCAACTAGTGTTACCAAAGGCACGTAGGGCCGAAGTGTTGGAAATAGCGCACGGAACCCCCTTGGGAGGCCACTTAGGCGTCCGTAAAACCTATGATAGGATCACCAAACACTTTTACTGGCCTGGAGTCTGCAAAGATGTATCCAACTTTTGCTGAACTTGCCACACCTGCCAGATGGCAGGCAAGTACGAATCAGAAGATACCAATCGCCCCCCTACATCCTATACCCGCTTTTGAAGAACCATTTTGCCGCGTTTTAATCGACTGCGTGGGTCCACTTCCTAAGACCAAACGAGGAAATCAGTATATATTCACTATCCTCTGCGCATCTACCAGATTTCCAGAAGCAGTCCCGCTCAGGAACATATCTTCTGAGAAAATCACAAGGGCTCTTCTCAACTTCTTCTCCATGGTCGGACTACCGAGGGTAATACAGTCTGATCAAGGATCGAATTTCATGTCCAGGATGTTTCGACAGTCTATGAGTGTACTGGGCGTACAAACCATAAAGTCAAGCACATACCATCCCCAGTCCCAAGGTGCCCTAGAGAGATTTCACTCTACACTGAAAACCATGATCCGGACCTATTGCCTTAGTCACCAGAAAGATTGGGATGAGGGTATTCCCTTTTTGATGTTTGCAGCACGAGACGCCACACAGGAGTCTCTAGGATTCAGCCCGTTCAAACTAATATTTGGCCACTCAGTACGTGGACCCCTAGCATTGTTAAAAGAAAAATGGCTGCAGGAAGGAGTCACCTGTGAACCCATACTGGAGTATGTGTCAAGGTTCAGAAACCGACTATATGTAACCAGCCGATTGGCACGTGAAAGATTACGAACAGCTCAAGCCAGAATGAAACAACATTATGACCGAAATACTACCCCCAGGACTTTCAAAGTCGGAGACAATGTGCTTGTTTTGTTACCATTATCTGGTCATCCACTTAAGGCTCGGTTCCACGGCCCCTACACCATTGCTCGGAAGGTCAGTGAACTAAACTATATAATAAATACTCCTGATCGTAGAAAGGCGACACAGATGTGCCATATCAATATGCTCAAACCGTATTTTGAAAGGAATAAAATAAACCTTATTGTAGTCACGACTCCGTCCGCTTCCATAAAAGGACCCGAGGAGGACAGTGAAAGGATCCCGGGGAAAGACAACCACCCTCCGAGGCTATCAAACTCAGAGATATTAGCCAATCTTACTTCCGTACTATCTCATTTAACAAATAGCGAAAGAAACGATATGACCGTCCTCATTCGGAGCTATAGCAATCTCTTTCCCGACGTTCCTAAACGAACGAACATCGTGCAACATGATGTGGAAATCGAAAAGGTCATCCCCATTAAGCAACACCCATATCGTGTAAGCCCGCATAAAGCAGAAATAATTAGACAAGAAGTCAGATACATGCTCGAGCATGGCATCATTGAACCTAGCCAAAGCAGCTGGTCATCTCCTTGTGTGTTAGTTGGAAAACCAGACGGATCTGTTCGCTTTTGCACAGATTACCGCAAAGTGAATGCTATCACAAAGTCAGACTCTCACCCCATACCCAGGATGGATGACTGCATCGACAAAATTTGCAAGGCCACATACATTTCTAAGCTAGACCTACTCAAAGGATATTGGTGTGTACCCTTGACTGAGCGTGCTAAAGAGATATCGGCTTTCGTTACACCCCATAGTTTGTACCAATATAGAGTCATGCCCTTCGGAATGAAGAACTCCCAAGCCACCTTTCAGAGAATGATGAATTCATGTTTGCCAGATCTATCCGGTGTTGAAATCTATATAGAAATCTATATCGACATCGTCGTATATAATGAGAGCTGGGCTGAACACATAACGTCCTTGAGAGCCGTATTGGATAGACTTCGGCGGGCAAACCTCACGGTTCATTTAGCTAAAAGCAACTTTGGCAAGGCTGAAGTTATATACCTAGGACATACAGTCGGTTATGGGAAGGTGTCCCCGGTTGAGGCAAAAATTCAAGGCATTGTAGATTACCCTGCCCCTGCTAATTTGAAGAGTCTGAGGCGATTCCTCGGCATGGCCGGATATTACAGGAAATTCTGTCAAAACTTTTCCGACATAGCGTTACCACTCACCCAGATGCTGTCCAAGAAGGTGAAATTCTCCTGGAACCCACTTGTCAAAAAGCATTTGAGCAAATCAAATCTTTACTATGTTCTCAACCTGTTTTGAAAGCCCCTGACTTCTCACAGCCATTCCGTTTAGCCATCGATGCCAGTGATTCTGGTCTTGGTTCCGTATTACTCCAGACAGATTCAGCCGGTATTGAACATCCAGTTAGCTACTTTTCCAGGAAGTTTAATGCGTATCAAAGGGGATATTCGACTGTTGAAAAGGAGACGTTAGCCCTCGTCCTCAGCTTAAGGCATTTCGACGTGTATGTTTCTTCCTCGTGTACGCAAATACTCGTTTATACTGACCACAACCCCCTTACTTTCTTATACAAGATGAAGAATCAAAATCGACGATTATTAAACTGGAGTTTGATTCTACAAGAATATAACTTGAAAATCCAGCATATCAGAGGAGTGAACAACGTTTGTGCTGATGCTTTATCCCGTGTATAATATGGATAACCTAGAACACTTCTTGTATCTTTCAAGAAGATCGTAAGATAATTCCAAGAGACTTCAATATCACATGAAAACGTGTGGGACTGGACAAAATAAGTATGAAAAAAAAACAAAATCTTTGGAAAAGATTTTCTTTTTTTTCTAATATGGGGGGGTGTTACAAATATGTGAAAAAAATATATAATTTGAGACAATTACTTTTGATATTATAAAAAAAAAAGGTCGAGAGAGAAAATTCTGTTTTATCGCGCTTTATATTGTCGTCTGCTCTCAGTGAATTTGTAAACATCCGGAAAAAAAAAAAGAGAGAGAGAGAACATACGAAAGTACAGCGAGGGGACGCCTATAAACTATAAAGAAAGAGAGAGGGGGAGAGAGAAGATATGAAACTAGAGAGAGGGAAAGCTGCAGGCATCCGCCTCGCGTGTTATTGAGAGAGAGAGAGATGCAGGTACATACAGTGAGAGAGGGGGCGCCAAAGACAGAGAGAAAGGTATAACATTAGAGAGAGGGAAAGGAGCGGTGCAGGGTGGCGAGACAGTTACGATATAGCAGCCGAGGAGGAGGGTCAGGGAAGCGACATTGTTGGCGATGGTGACGGCGTTTGTGGTGCTGACGACGGCGAAGAAATGAACGATATATTTTGACGACAGAGAAAACGAAAAAAAGGCGATAATGAGGAATGATGATGTATCCAATGGACGAAGGAATGAAATTGTTTCAAAAGAAAGGAATGCGACAGAAATATTTAAAATCCGGCGCTGAGTGAGTCGATTGTTTATTTTTCTCTCTCTATATCTCTCTCTCATATATGAAAACAACTACAAAAACAAAAACACAAAAAGGATATCCTTCCATTTTGGAGTTAAAAGCAGACGACAGGGTGTGAACTGTTTATTTCTTTTGTGTGGAAATTCTCTCTCGAATCTATTCCAAGTTTGTTTGTTCATCCAGTTACACATTCTCTTTTACTTTCGTTACAATATATTTTTATATATGTAAATAAAATTGTGTTAATTTTTCCATTGGCCTCGGTATTGTTACTTGGATGTGTTTTTCCTGTCGTGTGTTTATAAATATCTTTCGAGAAAATGGATATATCCCTCCCGTATCTAAAAACCCGGGAAAACTAATTTCTTTTAAATAATTTTTTTTTATATTTTGTGTTACGACTTTTACCCCTAGACATTCCGGGTCGTAACAGTACACAGTCCTTTTAATACGGTAATTTATCTCTGTCAAGAGATAAAGAATCATCTTCATTCGCCAACTGTTATATCCTGTTCAATGGTATATAATAATATGACAAAATACGCCAAGTGGGATGCGTAACAAAAAGAAGGTTTATTAATGCTTCGTAATAATACAAATACAAAATGGCTACTTGCTTTTGAAGTTAGATAAATGTAAATGAAGGTAAAGAAAAAGGAACTTAGCGTGTGAGAGCTAAACGCTCGACCCTGGGAAGCTTGGTTAACCGGAGTACACTTGTAGAGTGTAAGACATGAGAAGGATAGGAGGCAAGACTGCAGGGCAAGACTGCAAGACTAAAACGTAAGACTAGACTGCAAACAAGACAAGACGCCTCCACCTTAAAATGGTAGCTCTTTTATATACTGTTTCGTATCCGGTTCGATACGTAGTTAGGTCCCTTATAACAAGAACAAATAAGCAGTGGATTCATTAGCAATTTTAGCGAAGTATCGGTAGCTAATGCAGTGGTAAAGGTTGTAGGGTCTCATAAGTTTCTGCTGCTTATAATGAACAACGCCAATGAAACAGTCACCTTGAGAACGGGCTGCCAAATAGCTAAGTGTAGCATGGCTGATAACATTATGAAGATTACCATGCCGCATGAACAAAATGAGATCAAAAATAATTTGGAAGGAATAAAAGTACCTGAAAAATTCAAATTGGAAGTTGATAGGTTGCTGAAGCAGAATAGAGATTTTTATCGTTATGGAGGATAAGAAGTTGTGCAGAACCGATACAGTGGAGATGCATATCGATACTGGAATGCATGAGCCCATACAGATATGCCCATATTGAACACTTAATGCAAAGAAAGTTGGGAGAATTGGCAATATATGCAGGCAAGTGTAATTGAGAGATTGAATAACCCGTGGAGTTTTCTAATAGTGTTAGTAAAAAAGAAAAAGATTTTGCGTAGATTTTAAGGATTTAAATAAAGTCACGGAGAAGTATGCCTGAGCATGACCGATCATTGATGATATATTAACTTTGCTCAAGTCGGCAAAATACTTCTCCAAATTACATATAAAGTCAAGATACTGACAGGTTAAATTAAATAAAGATGATAAAAAGAAAATTGCGTTTGCCTGCCACCGGGGTTTATTTCACTTTAACGTGATGTTGTTCAGACTTGCAAACGCTCCTGGAGTCTTTCAGAAATTAATGTTCATAGTTCTACAGGGACAGGAAGATTATGCATTGCCGTATTTAGATGGTATTTTAATATTCTTAGATACGATGGAAAGTCACTTAGATCACATAAATAGGGTATTTGCCAGTTTATGTAAGAACAACCCCAAGTTGAAAGACTTACTTCTTATCTCACAAACTTAGTGATACATGGACGAGATGGTCGATGTTTTTTTTTTTTACAAAGAAGTCATCACTTATCAAGACCCAAATGTCAGTCGAAGATAAGGGTTAATGAGTGGACAGTAGTCAATGGGAAAATGTTGTAGTAATCGTTAGTAGTAGAAATGTGGTAAATTGGATTACTTAAGTGGATGGCTCATCAAGAACTTGTTTATGTTGGACTTGAAGACACCATATTTTAGTCAGTTGGAAAGCAGGAAAATGGAACAGAATCCACAGGCGTACAGTTCTAAGAAAAAAGCTTTGTTCATGGAATCTATGTTTAGGTTTAGGCACAGATAAAAGGGTGGGGGAAATTATTGATAGTGGTGGTAGCTAGATGAGTGTTTTTCATGAAAGTCAGGCCAGCAGGGACCATAGATTGGAACTCAGACGAGCATTTGTCATGAAAATAATGATAGAGCAGAGACAGACTTGCAATGTCTCTTCTGTGGGAAAGAGATTGAAGAGAAGAGAAAAGGACATCCCCTAATAGGCTACAAAGTCTATTTTGAACTCTGTCAAGGCAGGATAAGCTGCTTCTAGCAGCTCCTGCCCAGATGTGGCAACAGTACTACATCCTTGGATGTACTTGGCTCTTATACAGGTAGAGAATTGCATCAGCAGTGAGATATATACTGGAGTGGTAGAACGATTCCATCATTTTCCAGCAGCCTTGGCAACGGATTTGATGTACATGTTCCATCTCAGATCAGCAGTAAAGGTCAAAACATAGAGCCTCCCCAAGACAAGAGCCATTCATTTCAATTGATGCCAAACATGGATTAGAGTGTTGATGATGCAAAGATAGAAGCTTGGTTTTAGATGCATTAGAATTAACCAGCCACCTCTTTTAATATTGCACTACGTGATCAAGATCAAATGAGAGAGAATCAGAGAGAACTTGGTCATTTATGGTCTTTGAAGTGTTGCCATAGATGGTAGTGTTGTCAGCATAAATGTCTACAAATGATCTGAAAATATGATTTGGGAGATCATTGACAAAGATCAGGAAGAGAGTTGGGCCCAAAATAGACCCTTGAAGGACTCCATCATTAATACTTTGAGCTTCTGATTTCTGCTCATCAGTCACTACTCTTATGAACTTATCAGAGAAATAATTTAATAATTGAAAAGATATTTCCAGCTATAGTATAGCTGGAAATTTTATAGAGTAGATCTTTATGTCACACTATCAAAGGCTTTTGATATGTCAAGGACAATTGCCCTAAAAAAGAAGCCTCCATCAAGAGATTCACTAATCCTATGAGATATAATTAGGCATAGAAAAGATGTATTATGCCATTAAGCAAAAATATTTCTGGCCATGTTTATCTAAGGAGGTGAATGAATACATAGGCAAATGTATTCCGTGATAAACCAGAAACCTGAGGAAGCAACAACCTCGAATGCAGAACTGCGATCTGCCTCCTTTTTCTATCGTGAAACTGGTGTTAGATATTTCTGGACCCTACCCAAGACACTTTTAGGTAACCAGTACATAGTGACGTTTATCCATATGTATAGTGATTAGCTTGAGGCTTTTGCAGTCCCTAATAAAAAAGCAGAAATGACGGTGTATCTGCTGGAGAAAATTTTCCCTAGATTCGGAATACCACTCAAGCTGTTAACAGACAATGGGCCTGAAAATGTTAACAAAGTGATGAAGAAGACATTGGAGGGCCTCAAAATACATTTTTTTTTTTACATGGGGGATCACCACTTATTAAGGCCCGGAGGCCACTCGGGGATAAGGGTTATTGTGTATACAATAATAAATGGGATAATATCATAGTAATAGTTGGTATTGGAGATTTGATAAAGTGTCTTACTTAAGGGGGCAATTAATCAGGAATTTATTTATGTTGGACTTGAAGACATCCAACTTGTAGTCAGGTGGGAAACAGGCAAACGGAAGAGAATTTCACAGGCGTGCACTTCTCAGAAAGAAGCTTTGTTCATAGAATCTATGCTTTTATTTAGGCACAGATAAAGAGTGGGGGAAATTACTGACAGTGGTTTTAGCTAGACAGATGTTTATCGTGAAAGATTGGCGAGCGGGGACCAGAGATTGGAGCTTGGACGAGCACTTGCCATGGAAATAACGATAAAACAAAGACAGGCTCGCAATGTCTCTTCTGTGGGAGAGAGGTTGCAGGAAAGAAAAAAGGGCACCCCCCACTAAGCCACAAAGTCTATTTTGTACTTTGTCAAGGCAGGATAGGCTGTTTTTAGAAGCTCCAGCCCAGTTGTGGCAGCAGTACTCCATCTTTGAACGTACTTGGCTTTTATACAGATAGAGAATTGCATCAGTAGTAGGATATCTTCTGGAGTGGTAGAAGGATCCCACCATTTTCCCAGCGACCGGGCAACAGACTTGATATACGTGTTCCATTTCAGATCAGGAGTAAAGGTCAAACCTAGTAGCTTGTCAAGACATGAAGCCTCCCCAAGATGAGAGCCATCCATTTCAATTGATGCTAGATGAGGAACAGAGCGTTGATGATGTAAAGTTGGGAGCTTAGTTTTAGATGCATTAAAAGTAACCAGCCACCTCTTCCCCACTGTACCACGCGCTCAAGATCAGAAGAGAGAGAATCAGAGAGAGCTTTGTCATTTACGGCCTTTGATGTGTTGCTATAGATGGTCGTGTCATCAGCATAGATGTCAACGAATGATTTAAGTGATCATGTGACCACGTCATTTTATCACCTCCAAAGTAACAGCAAAGTAGAAAGATTTCATAGGACGATGTATAACGTTTTAGTGAAAAAGGTTGGGAACTATGAACAGTTGTGGAATATACACATTAACCAAATCTTGGTGGCTGTCAGAATACATGTGAGCGAAATGAGGAAATTCTCATCATACTACTTGCGCAACAGAGATGTGATCCTGCCATTAGATAATATATTAATGACTCCTAGAGTATGCTATGGTGATGAGCAACACAAGATCGCTCTACAAGAGATGTATCTATATTTTACTTTAGTTAGGGATAATATTCACAAAGCTAGGAAAAAAAATTATAGAGGACTCGAATAAGAAAACAAAGTCAGTGGATTTTAAGATTGGAGATCTGGTTTATTATAAGATCCACCAGAGGCGAGGAAAGCTAGATGTATGCTGGAAACCATATTATATGGTTATAGATAAAACAGGCCCTGTCTTATATAGGACTAAGGATCGATTGACAAGCTCTATGATAAGATGCATGTTGAACATCTTTGGGCAACATTGATTGAGGAATGAGAAATTTCCAGCACGGGAAGAAAGACTGCATTGGCTGCTCCGAGGGAGTCCGATAAGTTGGATAGTGATTCAGCCATGGAACAAGCTGATATCCCAATACAGAGGAGTCAACATTGATGGGAAAGGCTGGATGACGAGTTTAACATACCGTTGAAGGAGAGGAGAGTCATGACATGTAGCATAACATTGAAACTTTGACGCGAGTTACCCCCTATTTGCATCACTTGCAGAAATTGGATGACCAAGTAAGATTGAGCAGCGACATCCCGAGGCCATTTACTGGAGAAGGTGACGTGGTTGCATGGCTTAACAAGCTGAAGTTGGTGGCAAGGCTGCAGAAGATCGAGGATGTAGCCACATTAATACCAATGTATTTGGAAGGAAGTGCTCTAGCGGTCTATCTAGAAATGGGAGAGACGGATCAGGCCATTGCTGAGAGCATTGAAAACCGGTTAAACCGCATTTTCCGAGAGCGCGCTTGAGGCTTACAACAAGCTCAAAAGAGTCACCTTGGACTGGGGAGTCTGTGGCAGAGATAAGGCGACTAGCAGGATTGGCTGGATATTGGGGACGTAGCCTTGAGAAAACTATAAAGCTGGCGCTTCTAACTGTTTTCCTGGACGACCAGTCATGAAGCAAGGCCGTGGATTTACCGGTAAATGCTTTCGATGTCAAGGGCCACACCTGATGAGAAACTGTAGGGAGCCACGGCCAGACATTATCTGCTTTCGGTGTCGCCAAGTAGGGCACATTAGCAGGAATTGCCATTCACTTCGGGAAACGAGTAAAGGGGTGCTATTGCGTCAGTAGTCACCCCTTTTATACTGAACAGGCATATGAGAGTTTGTTGCCACAGTTAGTGATCACAATCAATGGAAAGAGGGCTAGAGCTCTTGTTGATACTGGATGTACAACAACACTTATTACTATGAGCGTTGCCAACTCTTGGAATGGAACCAGCAACGTTAGAGCGGTGGATGGCAGAGAAATGGAATGCTGTGGAGAGGCTGATGTGGAGATTGTAGTAAGGAATATGCCATTGCGGCTAAGAGTGATCATGCTGGATAGACTGGTTGCAGGAATTGATGTGGTGCTGGGCCTGGACGCGATAGACCGACTGGGAGGAGCTACTATTGCTAAAGGCCAGGTGAAGTTTGGCAATCAGAGTGCACCAGGAATAACAGGAAGTGTAACCAGGGGTGATACCAACCAACCGTCGAAACCCCGACCATGTCTGATTAAGCATGATGACTTTCAAGCCTGCTTCGATGGCGAAAAATGGATGGTAGAATGGCGATGGACCGCGGAGCCACCTGTGTTGACAAATCGGGTCAGCTGCTACAAAAGCACACTGAAAGGAGCTGCGGAGCCGCAGTTTGAAAAAGAAGTTGAGAGATGGATAGATGAAGGAATATTAATGCCGTGGTCAGGGAAAGTTGAAGGAATTTTGCCACTCATGGCTGTGGTCCAACCTATTAAGAAGAAAGTTAGGCCAGTGTTGGATTTCCGTGAGCTGAACAAGTTTGTCGCTTGTCACACAAAGGACAGAATCGACGTGTGTGAAGAAGTCATAAGGAAATTGAGGAGGATGAAGCAGGCAACTAAAATTGTGGACCTGAAGTCAGCCTACCTCCAACTTCATGTGGATGAGAAATTGTGGATCAATTGGTAGAGTACAAAGGTCAAGTTTATTGTCTGACCAGATTAGGATTTGGTCTGAACTCCAAACCAAAGATAATGATGGCAGTTCTTAAGACAGTGTTGGCCAAAGACGATGCAGTGAAGAGAGGCACCTGCTCTTACATCGACGATGTACTAGTGGACGAAACAGAGGTGACTGCGTGCAGTTTTATCAAAAGGCAGACTGGGACAGACAGTTGGGAAGATGTAGTTGATCAAAAAGTGCTTCTCATGATACAAGAAGTCATTGCAGAAGTGAAAAAAATGGACCCTGTGAGATGTGGCATGTAAAGGAGGGCCATGAAGAGGTGATATGGACTGATGCTAGCAGTGTAGCATTAGGGGTATTATTGGAAATAGGAGAAGTGGCTGTTGAAGATGCTGCTTGGCTACGCAAAAAGGATGATAGCGCCCATATCAATGTTGCGGAATTCGATGCTGTGATGAAAGGCATCAATCTGGCTCTAAAATGGGGGCTACAGATAGTGAACGTTAAAACAGACTCTGCAACAGTGGTGTCGTGGATTAAATCGGAGCTGTCTGGTGATAAGCGGATCAAAACAAAAGGAGCAGCAGAGATGCTTATCAAGCGTAGACTTGGAGTGCTGGGAGACTTGGTTCGAGAATTCGAACTAAAGGTAATTATTACCTTAGTTCCGTCACAAAAAAATAAAGCAGATGGGCTGACAAGAGTCAAGAAAGCCTGGCTACACAAGGAAAGAGACGGGGCTCCAGCATCATTTTGGAAAGGAACGGACCCTTTACCTGGCAAGAAAAGTAAACCTGCACGTCACAATGCAAGACGTCCAAAAGGTGGTGGAACAATGTAGGGAATGCCAATCAATCGACTCTGCACCGGCTAGACATGAAAAAAGGGGAACTGCCTGTTGAAGAGAATTGGTGGAGATTGGCCATTGAAATCACACATTATCAACATGAACCGCATATAACTATGATTGATTGTGGGGCTGGGAGAGTAGCGATATGGCGGAAAATCAAGAATGAAACAGCAGAAGAGGTAAAGAGAGTTGTTGAGGAGGTTTTTATGGAAAGGGAGCCAGTAGAAGAGGTATTAGTGGATAATGGTACGTCTTTCCGCTCGGAAGTTTTTAGAGACTTATGTGCGAAGTGGAATGTGGGGCTATATTTTAGAGCTGCATACCGTCCAAGTAGAAATGGAATTATAGAGAGGCACCATCGCACTATAAAAGCTGTGGCATCAAGAAGCCAGATTTCGCCCCAAGAAGCAGTTTTTTGGTACAATATGACGCTGAAGGCTGGTCAAGACGAAAATTCAGTGCCGCACCGGTCAATTTTTTCTTATGAATCGCAACATCCATTGGCAGTAACACAGAGAGAATAACAGGCCTATGTGGACATCGCAGTTGGTGAAGAGGTGTGGGTGAAACCACCCAATTCTTGTTGCACGACTCGCTGGGGAAAAGGTACAGTGACTGAAGTACTCTCCAAAAACAAGGTAGCGATTGACGGAATGCCTCGTCACATTTTAGATATACGGAGAGTCTCCTTGCCATCAGAGGAAGAGGAGGTTGATGCTGATGTTGAAGTGTCTGAAGAAGAGCCTCTTCGACGATCGCACCGTGAACGAAGACGCCCAGCGTGGATGGCAGACTATGATACTAATTATTGATCTTAGAGATCAAGGGGGCGTGTGGTTAAAAGTAAAGAACCTTACCTCATGCATCGTGCGGCTCGTGTTAGGAAAGAAAAAAAAAAGAGAAAATACAAATGGCCGCCCATTGGTATTTATGGACTGAAAATCACGTGATGTGACAAGAGGGAGGAGGGGGTATGCAAATGAGATGTGGTTGAGTCTCTCTATAAAAGAGCCGTTTTCTTTATTTTGGGCGTCTGTGGAAAGTGCAGAGAGAAGAGAACAGTTGGATTTGAGTTTGTGACTTTTGATCTGAGGTTGAGTTCAAATTTAACGTCAAACCACAATTTTGCATCGTTCGCATATGGAGGCAGTGATATGAAACTCATTGCCGCTGTTTAGACACAATAAAAATTTATACAACAAATTAATACTTTCATTAAATAGAAACCACAAAATAAATTTTATGAACTGACTGTTCCTTGAAATTAGCAAAAAAAATTGCACATAAAAAAAAAATATCTTTTTTTTTTTTTCTTTTTTTTTTTTTAAAGAAGGAAACGGCTTGTATATTTACTTTAGGGGTAAAAAACACAAAATAGCTGTGTGTGTTGCTATGCTAATATCCTCAAAAGATTTTTTTTTCTTTTTTGAATAAGCCAAAATTAAGTCAACACATGCTTGGTGGTTTAAACACCGGCTTTTCAGCCTAACACGTTCGTTTGTAAGGGTATCTGTTTGTTATAGGAGTTTTCAGCTAATGTATTCGTTTGTCAGGGTCACCATTGTAATAAGTTTGTAGTTGTTCATTGTGTCTCTGTGAGAGACGTCATGTTGAGTGTGTCGTATCGACTATGTGCTTGTGGATTGTAGTGTCAAGAGTATGTAGATGTGTCTTCGTCAAGAGTATGTAGACGTGTCTTTGTGACAAATGAGTTGTTAGTGAGTTGTGTCTCTTTGTAGGAACTTTCATTGGTTCTCACCAACAGGATTGAAATCTTGCAGTCAAAATATTACTCCGTTACAATACAAAATGCACTTCAGGGTGTGGGTATATTACATGTGTAGATTATTCTAAATATCTTTTTCTGAGGTTTATTGAAAATTATGAGAAAATTAAAGATTTATTTTTTGTTTAAAACAAACCAATTTGTATTAATTTGTCATTAATGTGTCATAGATCACCGTTTCCACTCAAACAAAAACAAACAATGGCTAAACCAACACATCCAAGCATGCATGCTAACGATTCCTTTTTTTTTTTGTCTTAACTGCAAATGTGAGAAAAAACCCACAAAACAACTTTTCCCAAATAAACTATAACAGCAGACTTTTGATTTCAAGCCTAACTTAACATAAACACAATCAATATACATCTAAAAACTTTTTGATGAGACAAGTTCGGTTGGGAATTAATTTGAATCATGTGTTTGTTCACCAAGAGCGCGCCTGTTATATCTGCTTTCCCAGACTACCTTCTACAACCAGCAAACTTTGGCTGACACCAGCGCCTCCTGCAGCTTCCAGCGCCTTCTGCAGTAGTTTGACAAGTCTTTCTAGTTCAACATCTAGTCCAACCAACCATCTAATATTGTTCACGTAAATGTCCACCTGCTTGCCAGCCTATTTGACCATAATTAACTTTCTATAGGCTGTGAATTGTTGTGAGTTGCATTTCAGTGAAAAGATATGAATTTGTTTCGCAACTATGACCGTCGATTAACACACACATCAAACTTCTAAAGCTTGAATTCGTTTCACAACTACGGCAGTTGATTAACACACGTCGAACTTCTAATCACACTGATGCAGTTGATACACACTGTCCTCTATCTTCTGAACATACTCCTTTTATTGTCCAAGCGTTCATCATCAGCCAATCAGCGGCTAGGAAAACAGTCACGTGAGGGGTGACGTTATCGCTCAATAATCTTACAAAAACCACAGCTGCCATTTTTAATTTCTGCCCTCCCTGTGATCCTTCCAGCAGGTAAGACAACACACGCAGACACGTGGTCGTTTTTTTCCTTCATTCTGTTCGACTTTACAAGAGAAAAGGAACTGGAACAAATATTTGAAGGAGGACACAAACACGTGTGACGGGTATAAAGAGAAGTATATTTTTTTTATTTGAGACAGGAAGAGGGAAAGGGATTATGGAATTACAACGTAAAAGGGAGGTAATCATAAAAGGGTCTATGATAAAAGTTATCGTACTTACTTTCAACACCTCCACTTGCTCTCAGCATATTTATCTATTTTTTTTTTCCTCTTTACGAAAACAAAGATATGTGACACCAGATTAGTGTAGGGTCCGAATAAAAACTTTTTAAACTTGTCCAGCTTTGTCCGCGTTGGAGGTTTTGTCATGATGTCAGCGAACATGTCTGCTGTGGGAAAGTAAATTATTTGTATTTTGTTATTATTCATAGCTTCTCTGATAAAATGGTACTTGATGTCGATGTGTTTACATCTCTGCTGATGAATGGAGTCCTTAGAAAGTGCTATAGCGCTTTGACTGTCTCCGAATATTTTGATGGGGATGTGTTCTCGGTGTGGATCCATTCCCTTAGCTTGGTTGTACCCTTTTTCGATGAACCTGGCCTTGTATTTAGGAAACCCGTCGGCGTCTTCTGATTTTATACACCCATCTATCGCTTACTGTCGTTCTGCCTTTGGGTAAGGGTGTTAGATGGTATACATTGTTTTCCTTTAGGGAGTCAATTTCTTCCCGCATCGCTTGGATCCAGTGCTGTGTCACTGGAGAAGTCAGTTTCTCTGTAAGTGCGAGGTATGCCGTGTGTGGCCTTGTAGCATTAGTCAGTGTCGATTAATGCTTGACTGCTCCTATCCTGGACTACTGTCACAGTCTTCTAGGTAGCTGGCCATTTTTTGCTTGCGCATCGGGTATCTTCACGTACAGCTAGTTTCTACTAAAGACTCAGTTCGTTTGTCGGTATTGGACCATTCAGGGTTTTCCTTTGACTTTAAATTTTTATTAAATTTCTTGAGACAGCCTAAAAGACGCCATTTTAGGTATACACCCTAATAGAAACGGAAGCGACACTGAGAGAAATGAAGATGCTTACGCCAAACTTGTACAGTTTCTGGACGACAAAAATTTATCCTTAATAATGAGGGAAGCTATAGATAATGGGAGAAAAGCTCTCAAAATATTACGCGAACACTACGTAAGCAAAGGAAAACCAAGGGCAATGTCCTTATACACCCAACTCCCATCTCTGAAAAAGAAAGGAGATGAAAGCGTCACAGAATACGTGATAAGAACTGAGACAATTTTAACAGCTTTGAAAAATGCCGGGCAAACAGTTGACGATGCCCTAATTGTCGCCATGATATTAAAAGGATCACCAACCTGCTACGATCCTTTTTCGATTTATGTGACACACAGCAACAAAGAAATAACATTCCTGGAATTTAAAACAGAACTCTATGATTTCGACGAAACATCAAAACATAAAATCCAGTCGACCAGTGACGAAGTGATGAAATTGACATTGTCTTTTTCAGAGAATACGATGGAGAGCCGTCACCACCATGACGAACGTGAAATATCGTGCTTTAAATGCGGCAGAAAAAGACATTTATTGAAAGAATGTCCCAACAACAAGCACAAACAGCAAAAACAGTGGTGTAGTTACTGTAAAAGTAACACCCATAAAAGCGAGTTCTGCCATTATAAGTGAAAAGATACAATGAAAAAGGCAGCTGACACCGAAGAAAACTCCTTTGCATTCAAAACAGAGGACTACTACTATACCCAGAACTTAATACTGCATACAAACCTACTAGTCGATGCAGAGGCTACTTCGCACATTATAATAGATGCAAAGAAATTTAAGAATTTCGACCCAACATTCCATTCTGAAGTCAGCCTTTTAGACACTAACAGAAACTCTATTACGACAATCCTAAAAGGGGCACTACTTATACCTTGATATCCACAGGATATATTTTCTGTGAAAACTGCAACCCAAAACGGAGCGACAGTTATTTTCGAAGAAAATGGAAATATACTAAAACATAAAAACGGAACGAAATTCAAAATACACATGCGCAATAGACCTAAAAACTATGGGGGAAGGAAATGCAGAAGACAGTTGTCATCAATGCCATGATATCCACACATGGCGTAAAATACTGAGCCATTGCAATTCCGACAATATAACAAAACTACCCGATGTGGTCGAAAGGATGAAAATAAAAAATAAGACTGCAAACAACCACAAACTGCAACATTTGCATCCAAGGAAAATTTTCCCAGAAAAGAAATAAATCTCCCAACAAAAGAGTGACAAATATTCTGCATTTAGTACATTCAGACCTAGCCGGCCCCACAGAACCAGCGAATTTAAACGGGAACAAATATGCCATCTCATTCACTGATGCCTTTTCTGGCGCCATATTTGTATATTTTATTAAAAACAAAAGTGACGCCACACTTGCCACCGAAAAATTCCTTGCAGATATTTCCCCATACGGCAAAATAAAAATATTGAGGTCAGATAATGGTTCAGAGTTCAAGTCAAACGACTTCGGAAAACTACTCTGCCGTAACAACATAAAACATGAGACCTCAGCACCATACTCACCTCATCAAAATGGAACGGCCGAAAGAAACTGGCAAACTTTATTCGAAATGACAAGAAAGCGGCTTACTGAAAACACTGTGGAGCTATGCAGTTATGACATCTGCAGTTATACGGAACAGATGCTTTAATAACCGTCTAAAACAGATGCCCTACTACAAGATAACCGGGAGAAAATTGGACTTATCAAAGATGCACATTTTCGGTTTTTCTTGCTATGTCTACTTCAACATAAAAAGGGAGCTAGACCCAAGGTGCTAGAGGGGAATCTTCATCGGATATGAGATAAACAGCCCGACATATCTTATCTACCACCCAGAAAACGGGAAAGTGTGTAAACACAGACTAATAAAATTCATCACCAATACCAACGACCAACACACTCAAGCGATGATGACGCAAATTTTTGAGTTATCATACTTTTAACATGAATGCCTCCCTTAATCAAGTCTATCTGCTTGATGTCACTCTTGCTCGTCTCCAATGCATCCCCCTTCTAATATAATGGCAATAGACTTGTCAAAACATAAATCTTTTGAAGTCTTGCTACCAACCTTAACTTCTTCAGCCATGCCACTACATTTCCCTCACTAGTAAATGGCTTCACCATGTTGCTGTTTAGTCGTATTTTCGCCATGGTAACTGCTGAAATAATTTGAAGTGTTGAAATTAAAGTTTGCCTTTGAATTGTGAAATACTGTTAAATGTGTATGTAAAAAAGAAAATTCCTCTTCAGCTTGCAAGTTCTCAGCACATGCAAAAACAACAATCGTTTTTCTTTTCCTGTTTCGACGTTTGTAGAAAATTTGTATTCCTTTCTTCTCACTGACATACGAATTAACTGTACGTTCAAACGACTCAAAAAGAAGAATGTTCTCCCCAACAAAAGAAATACCGGCTTTTTATATTGCTCAAATTCGATCGTATCTTAATTTGCATATCACCTTTTTGTTTCCTATCAGTCTGGTTTCGAATTCGAGTGTCAGTAACTTTTTAGAATACACACGAACGCTTGTTTCCATGACTGTTATAACACTCTCATAGAAAAAACATTTGGTTAATTGTGCTAAAATTATATGTTTCAGAAATAGGGCCTTATTTTCTGTTAAATTTATGTGGCAAACTAATCTTCCACTCTCAATTCTCAAAGAAGTAGTTTTATATTTAATTTGCTTATAATTATCAATAAACGTTTATCAGTATATCTTTTGCTTGATGAAACTGTTTTTTATTTCATTTGTAAACATTTTTCCAGTATCTTGTAAATTTTGCATTCTTATGAAATTATTGTTGCATGTTTTCTTTCTTTTTTTTTTTTTTTTTTTTTTTTTTTTTGCCAATTCGCAATTATCAATTTGATAAAAGGTATTTCAGAGACCAGGTAAAGTCAGAGCAGCATCAGCAAAATAAAGAGTAAAACTTGTCCCAACATTGTAAATCTTATAATATTGACGATGAACTTTATGAGACACTTGCTTAGAAGTTTAGCGAATAGGTACAAAAAGAAATTTGGATACTTTAAAAGAGTTAATAGGGGCGTAGGTAAGTGAACTGTAGAATATTTGTTTACCATAATTTATTGTTAAAAAAAATTACATTAAACTTTGAGGGTCTATGCCAAATTTAAGAATGAGATTCTTAACCTGTGGTCCTTGGTCTTATGTTATAAACAAACAATCTTTTAATAAATAAATATATTGTGTTTGTTTCATTTTTTATTGTCAAGATAAAAATTTTAAATCAGAAATGATGCTAAAATTTTTCCAATTCTAAAACATCAAAAAGTTTTTCCTGATTCCTGAATCTGATTAATAATTCAAATATTAGTATGACCATTCTGAAAAATTGGGTAAAAAAAAAACAGCAATTATTTTAGAATTTAGACCGAGATGTCAATTCTCTTTCCGGCCAGATAACGTTTGAATGGCATCTAATCATTCTAGTTCTTAGAAATAGAGTATTTGGGAGGGAGGGGAGTATCTAAACTTAAGATTAATGATAAAATTAAGGGAGGGATTTAGAAGGGGTTAATTGTTGACACTTAGACTAAGGATTTGTGGTAATGGAATTATTTTGATCCCTCCAAAAATACACACACAATTCATCTCAGTAGTAAGTAGGTAAAAAAAAAAATCTGGTTATGTACTTGTTATGAAACAGATAAGGAAGAGGGCCAAGTAAAGAGTGGACAGACAAAAGGAAGACAGGAACAGCTTAAGTAAGCTTTATTTTGCAAACAAATCTACATACATATTTACAACCACTAGCGTCCATTCACTAATATGATGACTTAAAATGTAAAACAAGGGGGTACAACTCCGTGCTGAACAATAAATGGAAGTGACCGGAGAGTTCCACTAATTCACCACATTCTCTCCCGCCCAGAAAAGTCTAGTTTTGGTAGCTTCCAAGAGACCAGGTTGCTACAGTGCATCTGCTCGAACTGAAAACAGAAAAAGAAGAAGGAAGTGTTCAAAGTTGGTAATTTTCTGCTAGGTACTGAGGTTTTCGTCAAAGTCTAGAGGAGCATCAAAGAGTTGTTATCCCAAAACCTTCTGAAGGGGTCCTCACATTATCATCCCAAAGTGTAGGTTGAGGCGATGTCAGGGTGGAACATTTGGGGTTGGCTGAGTTTTCAGTATCAAAATTTTCAAGGTCCCCCTGCTGAGGAAGAGAGCCAGATTGATCATACTGCAGAGCAAATGAAGGGTCTGACTAGATAGGAGCATCTGTAGAATGTAGATGTAGCTGTGAACCTAAGAGTATAATATGGCGAAGAGACACAGACGTTTCTCTTCCATTATTCAGCATAGTTTGGATTCACATCGAGAATCTCAACTGTTTCCACTGAGGGCTCATACTGGCTAGCACATACATGCCACTTCAGGAGTGCGGATTTAGATTTAGTTAAGCATGTCAGTATGGATTCTACCGAGGATGATTTTCTTTGAAAGTTAAACATACATTCATGAGGGGTGCAGTTACAGGCAGTGGATAGCAATGAGTGTTTTTTTACTGTAGCTGCCGAGACATCAGCACAAGGGTAGATAAAAGGGAAGCATGAGTAATATTAATATTAAGTAAGTTAATATGTACCTACTGTGAGTGTTAGAAGGTAGAGGTCCTTTGAAGTCTATACTTAATCTCTCAAATGGCCGCTTGCTTTAATAAGTGGTTGAAGAGACATTTTAACAAATTTCGGTTTAATCTTGGAACATACCTGACATGACCTAGTTATTGCCTTATGCTTTCTACAGAATAGGGCATGTTCTTACTTCTAAAAAAATGGAACATTCGGGTTACTCCAGGGTTGCATAAATTCTTGTACAAATAAAACAATTTGTCAGTAGAGATGGCAGATGAGCAAATCCGAGATAAAGCATCTGTAGCAGCATTTTGTTTTCCAGGGCAATACACTATGTCATAGCTGAAACAGGCAAGTTCTAATTTCCACCTTGTAATCTTTTCATTTTTTATTTGGTTTTTACTTTTAGAGTTTAGTATGAAGGAGACAGATTTTTGATTTGTGATAACTTTGAAATGCTTCCCAAGTAATAAGTGTTGCCATTTTCGAATCGCTTCTACAATAGCATAGGCTTTTGTTTCCACTGCAGAATGTTTTTGTTCTGTAGTAGTTAGAGTTCTTGAAAAGAAAGCTACAGGCTGACAGTTTTGTGTTATAGTGGCAGCAATAGCATGTTCCGATGCATTAGTTTTGATTTCAAAAGAAGAACCAGAGTCTATACTTGCTAGAGAGGATTTAGCAATCTCCTTATTTAGGCAATGAAAGGCAACAGACTGTTTCTCAGTGAGAGGGAAACAGATAACCCTAGTTAGGGGATATAATTTTTCAGAAAATTAGATATCCACCAAGAATAGTGGGAGAACATTTCCATTGTTCGTCGAAGAGACGTGAGGTTCTTTGGTATTGGAAGGTCTATCAATTCTTTATGTCTATCGGGGTCGGGTTTTACTGACCCCTTGTTTATGGTATACCCAAGCAAAACTACGAAGATAAGTGAATAATGACACTTACTTTTATTCAGAGTTAGGCCTTCAGATTGCTATCATGCTTTGCCTGATTATGACCACATATAGTGACATTGTTGATATAGACATAGGTCCCTTGGAGATTTTCCCACTTTATAGCATCATCCATCACTCGCTAGACACTTGCCACCTTTAGTCACTCCAAAAAGAATTTGACAGAATCGGTACAGAGAGCCAGCAGTTTTAAATGCTGTATATTGTTGGTCGTCTGGTTTAATAACAATTTGGTAATATGCACTAGTCAAATCAAGGGTACTAAAAGTTTGATCGCTGGCGATCTCATTTACTATGTCCTCTATCTGAGGAAGAGGGCAAGCATCCACTAGAGTAAAACGGTTTATAGTCTGGGAATAATCTACGACAAGTCTTTTCTTGTGATTTACTGGAGATATTACTAGTGTTTGTGCTCACTATGGAGATCGAAAAGTTTCATAATTCCTTTGTTTCAGCATATGTGATATCTCAGACTGAATGAATTTTAAGTCAGGTAAGCTGTGTCTTCTGGATTTCATGGCTATCGGATGACAGTCAGGAGTCAGATTAGCAAAATGAGAAGGATAAGGAATATCATTCATGGCCGTCAGTCCACAGACAGTAAGAGATGGGAGTAATCTTCCGAAAGATATTTTTACTTCCGAAAGTTGGCGTAGAAAATCACAGCATAAGTTAGTCATGATGGTTAGCTTGATATTATAGTACTCTCTATTATTCAGGTGAAGGGATACTATAGAATGTCCTAAAGTAGTGGATGAATGGGAACTGTTAGCCATGAAAATCCTTTCCTTACTTGGTGAAATAGTTAGTTCAAGCTTTTTAACCTTGTCTGAGTGAATAAAATTTTCAGAGCTCCCTATGTCAATGAGTATATTGATGGATTTACTCTTGATTTTCCCACAATAAGTTCAATGTCTGAAGAGAAGGACCAAGGATAGACTTACCGGGATTGATAGCAACAGCAGCAGCAACTGCAGGCGATTTACAGACTCAAGCAAAATATCCTTTCTTCTTACAATTTTTACAGATAGAGTTATGAACAGGGCACTTACTCTTGCTATGTCTCTGGTTCCCACAAAAGAAACATTGTTGTCGTGAGATGGCGGTTACTAAATGTTCTCCATCATCTGTAGACAGAATCTCATCGTTCGTTTCATCCATCTAAACAGTTGCATTTACTGAGGAGTAATGTTGAGAGTAAGACACTAATTGCTTTTGAGCTGTCTCGAGTGTGAGCACTTGGCCATAAGCAGTGTTTAAATCTAGTGTCTTATTTTCTAAGAGTCTTCATCGAATATGATTTGACAAAATGCCGTTGATAAAGGCATCTCTGATATATTCATCTCTAGCCTATATTTCTATAACTGCTCAGAACTAGCAGTCCTTCGCAAGTTTTTTAAAACCTGGATGTACTGGTCTACAAGCAAAATCAATCTGGTTGCTGTTGACGAGGAGCCAGTAGGTGCCTGTAAAAAATACTAATTTTGGGCTGGACCAAGACTCCTTCTAGAACATCCATGATTGTACTATAGCTGTTGGCATCCAAGATGTGTTTAAAGATAGTTGGTGAGATTAAGTTAATGAGTAAGTTCAATTTAAGCCTGCGTGATAGAGGCGTTTGTTGGGTTTCACAGGATGCATCAAGGTATATATCGAAAGACGTCTTCCAATGTCACCAGACGTCTGCAGAGTCGGGTTTGCTTGGATCCAGGTCAGGGCATTCGGGTTTGAGATATTTATCCATATTATATTTGTTTGCAGAATAAATTGATAACAATCAAATTGAAAACAGATGAGGAAAAGGGCCGAGTAGAGAGTGGGGAGACAAACGGAAGACAAGAATAGCTTAAGTAAAGTTTATTCTGCAAACAAATCTACATACGTATTTATAACAGCTAGTGTTCGTTCACTAATATGATGACTTTTAAAATGTAAAACAAATAGGTGCAACTCCACGCCAAACAACAAGAGGAAGTTGACCGGAGAGTTCTACTAATTCACCATAATACTCTTAAAATGCTATTTGGATAGACGATCAGTCATCAAGTGGGTACTGGAACAGGTAGCTGGATGTCAGGCACTACTCTAAGTAACTGGACATCAGTGGGCATTGGTACAGGTAGCTAGACATCAGTGAGCACTGGAAGCAGGTAGCTGAACGTTAGTGGGTACTGGAAACAGGAGCTGGACGTCGGTAGGCATTACTATGAGTAGCTGGATGTCAGTGGGCACTGGAAACAGGTAGCTGGATGTCAGTGGGCACTGGAACAGATAGCCGGACGTCAGTGGAACAGGTAGTTGAACGGCAGTGGCCACTGAAATAGGTAGCTGGATGTCAGTGGGTTACAGGAGTTGGTGACTGGAAGCATTTAATCTTTATTTTTATGTCATTGTTTTATTAATTGTGTAAATGGTTTTTTCGTGGAAAGATGTGCCGAATCTATCTGGCAAGTTTCATTTGAAATAGAGCATAAATAGATATGAAAATGCTGGTTTCTTACTCCACCCCCAACCCACCCGTCCGTCGACACGTTACTACTTATAAAAGAACATGCTTGTCTGAGTAGCGAGCTATGTCATGTGATGACCGTTTTCTTTTCAAAAATGAAAATGCTGCATTTTTTTTTCAAGCAAAATCAATTCCTATTTGCAGCCACAAAGGACGTCTTATTAATGCAGTTAAGTTACGAATTTTGTAATATTTCTTTTCTAGATGCAAGTGCTAATATTATATTTATTTCAGTTTTTAATCTTTATTTTTATGTCATTGTTTTATTAATTTTGTAAATGGTTTTCTCATGGAAAGATGTGCCGAATCTACCTGGCAAGTTTCATTTGGAATATATGTTTTATTTATTTATTTATTTTTATCATAGATTTTTCTTGTTCATAAATGTTTATATTTTCCAAGTTGATAGTATAACAGATTTTGCAATTGTTTTCATTTTCAGTTGGTGAGAGGGGAATCTTTCACCTAACCCCTTCTTAAACACACCAAATGGACTTTTAAGTACAATACTTCATTTTTCTTTTTTTTTTAATGGAGAGTAGACAATGCATTGTGGATGCATTATCGGCAGCTCCCGTTACTCTTGCTTCTCTTTATTTGTCCCTCAGTCCTCATTTTTAATGAGTGATTTTTCTGACAAAGGGAGAAGAAAAAGCTGTTTTCTAGATTGGCAGTATTTTGCGTGAACAGCCGCCAGGGATGTTGGAAATTTTCTGTTTCTATGTCTATCCTTGTAGCCATGTCACTACTAGTAAGGGTGCTAGAAGTAAACGTTTTATCTGGACTGACATTATCCGCCCGATAGTCAGGGACCCGAACCTTGGATTAACCACTAAGGAAGCTGTCCTATCAGCATGTGCAAAGTATTGGAGCTGCTGTATTGCCATTTGGTGAATGGATTCTGGACCATGCAGTAGCTTCTGGTGGGGCCTCTCTATGCCATATTAGTGGGTAATTGTTACGGCTTTACCTTTTCATGTCCTACAAAAAAAAAAAAAAAATTTCTTAATTTCTATTTCTCATTTAGTTTCCCCTCTCTGGCCTGCTTCAGGCATGTCTGTCGACCTAGTCCACAAATCCCAAAACACCATGAAAGGTCTCAATAAAAAAACACACGATTAAACCCGGATCTTTAACTTCTAACGTAGACCCCCCACTATCAGATCTCCTTCTCTAACATCAGGGGTCTACGTTCTAACCTTCCAGAGGTTGAAACCTAATTACAGGAGACTAAACCAGACATATTTCTAAATGAAACTGGCATTAGACAGACTATTTCCCTTGATGAGTTTGTAATTAAAGGATACTCTAATTTAACTTCCAAATCTGACCCTCAAGATCGCCATGGACATGGAATATGTGCCTATATAAAAGATGGCTTTCCATGTGGAAGGGACATCTCCAGAGAAGATCCTAACTTACCCTATATGTGCTTCTGGGTTGCACTTGCTCAAACTACTTCATTTATATTTGCTCTCTATCGCCCCTACAACAGTGGAGTTACTATCTTTAAAAGCATATCTGAGAAAATTGACCATGCCCTATCTGCTTATCCTTCAGCTAATATTTATGTCTGTGGAGACTTCAATGTTCACAATGTGGAATGGTTAACTCACTCAAACAAGACCGATGATGAGGGGAGGTTCTGTCATGATTTCTCCATTGCCTATGACCTCACTCAGATTGTTCACGGACCCACCCGTGTTCCCAATACTGACAGCCAGTATGCAAGTCTCCTAGACCTCTTTCTCACAACTTGCCCTGAACTGTGTTCAGCTTCTGTTCTGTCTCCACTTGGATCTTCCGACCACTCAGTTGTATCAGTTAAGATAAAAATGAAATGTAATAAATCCCCAGATGTACCTCTCCATCGTACAGTATATCGATACTCTATGGGATAGCTTCAGCACATTTATATCAGATCTACCTCTGCATTCCATGTTTAAAAAGGATGTGTCCTCTATAGTATCAGACCTGACAGAATGATTAATTGTAGGTATAGACCGTTTCATAACTTCGAAAAAATTCCAGCAAAAAACTAACAGCCAGCCATGGTTCTCTCCAGAATGTGCTGCTGCCATTGCACATAGAAATCATTTTTTCCATTGCTTCCAATGTAATAGATGTACTGAGACTAAAGCCACTTTCAGAACTGCCAGCAACCACTGTAAAAAAGTAATAAAGAAAACAAGAGAGTTGTATGCTTAGTCTGTCAAGTCCAAAGTAGCTGAATAGCGGCTTGGTTCCCACCAGTTTTGGCAAATAGCAAACAGGATCCTGAACAGAAGTGTGTGCCCTATCCCAACTCTCATAAAAGGACTTGAGGTAATCTCGTCAGCATCAGACAAAGCCAAACTCTTTGCCAAGAACTTTGCAGCTAATTCTAACCTTTGCGACTAAGTCTGCCAACCTCCAATATTTCCTCCTGTATCTGAAAACATGCTATGTGATATACAAATATCTGTACGTGATGTTACCAAGCTAATCAAAAACCTTGATTCCAGTAAAGCAACCGGCCCTGACGGTATTCCAATTATAGTACTCAAAAGACTTCGACTAGAACTTGCACCCATCCTTACAAAACTGTTTAAACGTTGTCTTAAGGAGAATTGCTTCCCAACACCCTGGAAAATCTCATCAGTATGCCCTGTATTTAAGAATTCAGGTGATCACTCATCTCCCTCACAGTACAGGCCAATAAGTCTCCTGTGCGTCATGAGTAAGTTGCTGGAATCTGTGTTAAATAGAGAATTAATCAACCATCTCAGAAAAAATTACCTTCTTAGTGACATGCAATATGGTTTCCGTTCTGCTAGATCTACAGCAGATGTGCTTACAGTTATAGGATTAGCGAATCTCTCAACGGAGGCTACCTTTCTAGGGACATTGCTCTTGACATATCAAAGGCCTTTGATAGAGTATGGCATAAAGGTTTACTTCACAAGATCTCCAGCTACAGTATAGCTGGAAATGTCTTCTCAATTATTAAATCATTTCTCTCTGATAGGTTCATAAGAGTAGTGGTTGATGGGCAGAAATAATAAGCTCTTAGTATTAATGCTGGATTCCCTCAGGGATCCATCCTGGGTCCAACTCTCTTCCTAATCTATATTAATGATCTTCCAAATCACATCCTTACATCATTCGTAGACATCTATGCTGATGACACTACTATCTATGGTAGCACATTTAATACCGTAAACGACCAAGTTCTCTCTGATTCTCTCTCCTCTGATCTTGAGCAAGTGGCACAATGGGGAAAGAGGTGGCTTGTTACTTTTGATGCATCTAAAACCAAGCTTTTATCTTTACATTATCAACGCTCTAATCCTCATCTGGTATCAATTGAAATGAATGGCTCTCGTCTTGGGGAGGCCTCATGTTTTGACAAGCTTCTTGGCTTGACCTTTACTCCTGATCTGAAATGGAACACATACATTAAATCCGTTGCCAAGGTCGCTGGAAAAATGGTGGGATCCTTCTATCGATCCAGTAGATATCTCACTGCTGATGCAATTCTCTATCTATATAAGAGCCAGGTACATCCAAGGATGGAGTACTGTTACCATATTTGGGCAGGAGCTGCTAGAAAGGACTTATCCTGCCTTGATAGAGTTCAAAATAGACTTTGTAGCTTTGTGGGGGACGTCCTTTTCTCTTCCCTGCAACCTCTTTCTCACAGAAGAGATGTTGCGAGCTTGTCTCTGCTTTATCATTATTTTCATGGCAAGTGCTCGGCTGAGCTCCATTCTATGGTCCCCCCTCGCCAAACTTTCACAAGAAACACCCATCTAGCAGAAAACATTATCACTAATTTCCCCTACCCTTTATCTGTCCCTAAACCTAAACGTAGATTCCATGAGCAAAGCTTCTTTCTTAGAACTGCACGCCTATGGAATTGTCTTCTGTTTTTCTGCTTTCCAGCTGACTACAATATGGTTGTCTTCAAGTCTAATGTAAACAAGTTTTTGATGAGCTGTTCCATATAAGTTAACAAATTTACTGAATCTCCATTACTAACGATTACTATATTGTCCAATTTCTACTGTACACTCTTTAATCCTTATCCTCGAGTGGCCTCTTGGCCTTGATAAGTGGTGATGCCTATGTAAAAAAAAAAAAAAAAATAGGAGTAAGCTGGAGTAACTGCAGGAGTAATCTGGAGTCACTGGAAGCTGCAGGACTGAGCTGGAAGCGCTGAAGTTACTGCAGGAGTGAGCTGGAGTTGCTAGAAGTTGCAGGAGTGCTGGTCACTGCAGGAATGAGTTGTAACTGGAGTACCAGGCTATGAGAGGGGGTCCTAGGAAGCAAGCAGCAGTAGAGTGGAGTGTGCATTACATTATGTTCTGGTAGCTCCTGATCTGCACAAGTCAAGTCGAGATGACAGTGCTGCTTTCTCCCAGGCCAAATAAGAGATTTGTTGTGAAAGCCCGTTTGTACTGCTAGCTCCATGGCCAATGATGGTGTCACTAAACAACAAATGACTATAATTAATTTCACACCATATTGCTTACAGCTAAAAGTGTCTTTGGTGTTTATTAACTGTGTTTATTTTAATCTGTGTTCGAAATAAAAGTCATTTGTTTTTGTTTAGATTGTGAAAGATGAAGTTTTGTGTTTTCACTTTATTTTTGAAGAAAAAGTTGTTACTATTTTTAACACATGTGATTTGGGAGTGGAAGGTTTCAGCTGGTGCCATGTTTTTGTTTACAAACATGGGAGCAGTTAACTGGCGCACCATGATAAATCCAAATGAAATGGAGAAAGGAAGAGGGTAACCAATTAGAACCATTTACTTTTTAGCATTTAAATAAACATCATTACTGCCTGCATAACTTCCCGCACGTCATAAATTCTCAACATGGAAAGTACCAAATCGAGCAAGAATTAATTCTTTTCAACAAGTAATTTTGAACTGCTGTTTGCATACGTAATGAACACACACACACACACACACACACACACACACACACACACACACACACACACACACACACACAAGGCGCTTACATGTTTTAATGACCATTTCATTTTCCCTTCAGAAAAAACTGTGTGTGTTCTCACTCAACATGAAAATCTGCAATCAAGAACTTTTTGTCTTTTTTTTTTTTTTTTTTTACATAGGCATCACCACATTATCAAGGCCAAGAGGCCACTCAAGGATAAGAGTTAAAGAGTGTACAGTAGAAATTGGACATTATAGTAATCATTAGTAATGAAAATTTGGTAAAGTTGATAACTTATATGGAACGGCTCATCAAGAACTTATTTACGTTAGACTTGAAGACAACCATATTGTAGTCAGCCGGAAAGCAGGAAAACGGAAGACAATTCCACAGGCATGCAGTTCTAAGAAAAAAGCTTTGTTCATGGAATCTACGTTTAGGTTTAGGCACAGATAAAGAGTGGGGGGAATTATTGATAGTGTTTACAGCTAGACGAGTGTTTCTTGTGAAAGTTTGGCGAGGGGGGACCATAGATTGAAGCTCATTCGAACACTTTCCATGAAAATAACGATACATCAGAGACAAACTCGCAACATCTCTTCTGTGAGATAAAGGTTGCAAGGAAGAGAAAAGGACATCTACGAGGCTACGAAGTCTATTTTGTACTCTGTCAAGGCAGGCCAAGTCCTTTCTAGCAGCTCCTGCCCAGATGTGGCAACAGTATTCCATCCTTGGACGTACCTGGCTCTTATATAGATAGAGAATAGCATCAGCAGTGAGATATCTACCGGATCGATAGAAAGATCCCACCATTTTTCCAGCGGCCTTGGCAACAGATTTGATGTACGTATTCCATTTAAGATCAGGAGTAAAGGTCAAGCCAAGAAGGTTGTCAAAACTTGAGGCCTCCTGAAGACGAGAGCCATTCATTTCAATTGATGTCAGATGTGGATCAGAATGTTGATGATGTAAAGAGAGAAGCTTGGTTTTAGATGCATTAAAAGTAATCAGCCATTCTTTACCCCATTGTACTACGTGCTCAAGATCAGAGGAGAGAGAATTGGAGAAAACTTGGTCGTTTACTGTCTTAGATGTGCTACCATAAATGGTAGTGTCGTCAGCATAGATGTCTACAAATGATGTAAGGATGTGATTTGAAAGATCATTAATGTAGATCAGGAAAAGAATTGGGCCCAGGATGGACCCCTGAGGGACACCGGCATTAATACTGTGAGCTTCTGATTTTTGCCCCTCAACTACTACTCTTATGAACCTATCAGAAAGAAATGATTTAATAATTGAGAAGACATTTCCAGCAATACCATAGCTAGAGATCTTATGAAGTAAACCTTTATGCCATACCCTATCAAAGGCCTTAGATATGTCAAGAGCAATTGCCCTAGAAAGGTTGCCTCTGTCAAGAGATTTGCTAATCCTATGAGATATAACTGTAAGCACATCTGCTGTAGATCTAGCAGAACGGAAACCATATTGAGTGTCACTAAGGTTATTTTTGTTGAGATGGTTGATTACTTCTGTATTTAACACAGATTCCAGCAACTTACACATGACGCACAGGAGACTTATTGGCCTGTACTGAGAGGGGGATGAGCGATCACCTGAATTCTTAAATACAGGGCATACTGATGAAATTTTCCAGGGAGATGGGAAACTATTCTCCTTAAGACAACGTTTAAACAGTTTTGTAAGTATGGGCGCTAGTTCAGGTTGAAGTCTTTTGAGTACTATAATTGGAATACCGTCAGGGCCAGTTGCTTTACTGGAATCAAGGTTTTTGATTAGCTTGGCAACATCACGTACAGATATACGTATATCACATAGCGTGTTTTCAGATACAGGAGGAAATATTGGAGGTTGGCAGCCTTGATCGCAAAGGGTAGAATTAGAAGCGAAGTTCTTGACAAAGAGTTTGGCTTTGTCTGATGCTGACGAGATTACCTCAGGTCCATTGATAATAGTTGGGATGGAGCACACGCTTCTGTTCATGATTCTGTTTGCTATTTGCCAAAACTGGTGGGAACCAAGCCGCTGCTCAGCTACTTTGGACTTAACAGATTGAGCATACAACTCTCTTGCATTCTTTATTACTTTCTTACAATGGTTGCTGGCAGTCCTGAAAGCGCCTTTAGTTTTCATACATCTATTACGTTGGAAACAGTGGAAAAAGTGATTTCTGTGCGCAATGGCAGCAGCACATTCTGGAGAGAACCATGGCTGCCTGTTAGGTTTTTGCTGAAACTTTTTCGAAGTTATGAAACGGTCAATACCTACAATTAACCATTCCGTCAGGTCTAATACTATAGAGGACACATCCTTTTTAAACATGGAATGCAGAGGTAGATCAGATATAAATGTGCTGAAGCTATCCCAGTCAGCCTTAGCATATCGATATACTGTACGATGGAGAGGTACGTCTGGGGACTTATTACATTTCATTTTTATCTTAATTGATACAACAGAGTGGTCAGAAGAGCCAAGAGGAGACAGAACAGAAACTGAACATAGTTCAGGGCAAGTTGTGAGAAAAAGGTCTAGTAGGCTCGCATACTGGCCATCATTGTCGGGCACACAGGTGGGTTCCTGAACAATCTGGGTGAGGTCATAGGCAATGGAGAAATCATGACAGAACCTTCCCTCATCATCGGTCTTGTTAGAGTGGGTCAACCATTCGATGTTGTGAACATTGAAGTCACCACATACGTGAATGTTAGCTGAAGGATAAGCAGATAAGACTTGGTCAATTTTCTTAGATATGCTTTGAAAGATAGTAACTCCGCTGTTATGGGGGCGATAAAGAGTAAATATAAATGCCGTAGTGTGAGCTAAAGCAACCCGGAAGCACATATAGGGTAAGTTAGGATCTCCCTGGGAGATGTCCCTACCACATGGAAAGTTATCCCTAATATAGGCACATATTCCATGCCCATGGCGATCTTGGGGGTCAGATTTAGAAGTTAAGTTAGAGTATCCTTTAATTGCGAACTCTTCTAGGGAAATAGCCTGTCCAATGCCAGCTTCACTTAAAAATAAAAGGTCTGGTTTAGTCTCCTGTAATTGGGTTTCAACCTCTGGAAGGTTAGAACGTAGACCCCTGATGTTGGAGAAGGAGACATGGTAGTAGGGGTCTACGTTGGAAGTTGGAGAACCGGGTTTAATCGTGTATTTTTTCTTGAAACTTGTCATGATGAATTTTTGGAATTTGTGGACTAGGTCGTCAGATTTACTTAGAGCAGGACAGAGAGGGGAAATTAAGAGAGAAAAAGAAACAAAGAATTTTTTTTTTTATTTGTAGCTAATGATAAGGTAAAGCCGTAACAATTACCCACTAGTATGGCATCGAGAGGCCCCACCAGAAGCTACTGCATGGTCCAGAATCCATTCACCAAATGGCAATACAGCAGCTCCAGTACTTTGCAACTGCTGATAGGACAGCCTCCTTGGTGGTTAATCCAAGGTTCGGGTCCCTGGCTATCAGGCGGATAACGTCAGCTCAGACAAAACGTTTACCTCCAGCACCCTTACTAGTGACATGGCTACAAGGATAGACATAGAAACAGAAAATTTCCGCCATCTCTGCCAACTGTTCGCGCAAAATACTGCCAACCTAGAAAAACAGCTTTTTCTTCTCCCTTTGTCAGAAAAATCACTCATTAAAAAATGAGGATTGAGGGACAAATAAGAAGAAGCGAGAGTAACAGGAGCTGCCGATAACGCATCCACAATGCGTTTTCTACTCTCCATTAAAAAACAAAAAAAAAATTAAAAAAAAAAAACTATTAAAAGTCCAACGGACGTGTTTAAGGGAAAGTATGGTGATAGATTCCCCTCTCACGAACTAAGAATGAGTACAAATTCGTAATCTATTTTTGCAATCAACTTGGTAGATAAATAAACATTTATGGACGAGAAAAAAAGCTAGCATTTAATAAAACAGAAATACATAAATTAAATACTGAAATAAAATGGAGTTATTAATATTTGAATTTAAAAATAAAAAGTATGATTAAAATTGAAAACACTTATCTCAACAAAAACACGGCTGATTCCAAAATGTAAACTGAAATGAGGAAATTTAAGTTAACAGCGTTCAAAAAGATTTTTTTTTTTTTAAATTAACCGTTAAAAGAAAGCGTGATTTTATTCTGAACTTTAGCTAGTCACGTTATAAGAAATTTACGATAAAAAAGAAAAGCGTATGGGGGGGGGGGGGTTCTTCCGAAAGTTACATAAATTAAATACTGAAATAAAATGGAGTTATTAATATTTGAATCTAAAAATAAAAAGTATGATTAAAATTGAAAACACTTATCTCAACAAAAACACGGCCGATTTCAAAATGTAAACTGAAATGAGGAAATTTAAGTTAACTTGAAACACACATTAGCAAAGACTGTCTAATGAACACTAGTTGCAAAAACCTTGATGTTGAAATGATTTGATTTACCTTTTCTTAAACAGGCTAATAAATGTTATTTTATTCCAGTACAGTGATCTCGAGTTCTTATTTGAATATTATTTTTTCGAAGTTATTTGTACCTTTTAAATTTATATGGATGTGGATGTGAGTCAGTAGAACCTTTCTAGAAGTCAGAGATCCCGTGAAATTTACTTTTGATACTCTACCATTTTTGACTTATAGATATCCCTGCACCTGCAAACTATGATCTCTAATATCAACGGATTTTGACTACGAATTGATGAATGCCGACCCCCCCCCCCTCCCATATCCTAGACTGATAACCCCTATGACGGAAAGTAACACAACTTCTGCACATATATTACACTGGTGACCCTCGTGAATTCAGAATTTGATGGACACTCTGATAAAATATGATTGCACATTTTAGCCGCGCGCAAATCCTCTTCAAATCCAGAAACTGAGGACTACTCGGGCACAACATGACTGTTTATTTCATTACTGTTATTGAATAAATAACAATGCCGGAATTCAGTGAATCATAACTTCTGCAGTATACGTACTGCGATCAAGAAATTACTGAATGATAGTGACAGAGCAGAACACTGGTGCACACAAAAATGGAAAACACCACAATGTCAGCAAAGGCGATTGTGCTTGCACTGGTTAAAGTCCCACCTTTTTGGATGGATGCCACTATTCGTTGTTTTCTCAACTGAAAAAAGAAAAGAACGAATGAAACTGAATATTACTTTTCCAATCATCTAACACAATGTCAGTAAATCAATGACACACACATCTACGAACTTCCTTATGAAATAACTATGGCAAAAGCTGTGAAAATGAGGGCTTACCGTTCAAACGACCTAGGTGTGCATGTGTGCTTTGTCATCGCTGCGAAGCTAGGATAAGAAAAGAATTCCAAGATGGCGCCGACGGCGTTTTGTAAACGGAAACTCTCGAAAAATCTCATGCATATATGCAAATCAGTTGGTCTTCGACAACTATAAATTCAGGTCGTTTTGGAAGTCAAGGCAGGAGGAAAGAACGTCCGGTTGGTAATTGTGTACGCTGGATCGTGTTGGTGGCATGTCACCGTGTCTGTGTGTGTACTGATCGAACCGTTTCCTGTCCCTTGCACATTGGACTTTGAATTGGTTTACATTGGACTTGCACATTGGACTTTTAATTTGTTTAGATTGGACTTCAACTTCAAGCTATTTCAGCAAATATCTCCAGTATGGACAAGTTCGACCTGAAATTGATCCCAGAATTTGACGGCTCCCCAGACGGACCTTCGGTGGTCGAATGGCTAGAGAAAGCCGAACGCGTTTGCTGGTTGTGCAAGATAAAGGACCCAGCTATAGTCATCCTGCTTAGGCTCACCATGCTGTGTATCAGCAGCTCAGGGATGACGCGACTATGGAACAAATTAAAGAGGCATTGTACGGAGCATTTGGAGCGGACCCTTTTGTTGCCTGGTGGCAATTTTCTGGACAACGGCTTGGGCCAGGGGAGACGGTGGATGTCTATCTGGCCGACCTGAAGAAGCTTGCCGCCTCCTTCGGGGGGTGCAAGCGACCGTATACTGGCATGCGCCTTCCTGTCTGGGCTCCTGGAAAGCACCAGTCGACTGCTGCGGGCGTCATCAAGGCTCAATGAGCTTGAATTAGAGGAGCTATTGGCTAGAGCCCGAAACATCATGAAGGACGAGGAGGAGCTAGTCTTGGCGGTAGTTGAGGCATTGGAATCGCCTGTAGAGGGCCGACGATGCTATAAATGTGGCGGCCCCAACCACTTCGCCAGGGATTGTAGAAGTGACGCAAAGCGCGCCCCGGATTATGGAGCACGGAAGCGGGTGCGTTGTTACCGTTGCGGCAAGCCAGGCCATTTAGCTCGGGTGTGTCCGGGAAACGAGCAGGGGGAGGAAGCCGCGGCACCAGCACCCTCCCCAAAGCGGCTGTGAACAAGGCGCTCCCTGAAGTAATCGTGAATGTTGATGGGCGCAAACGCTCAGCGCTGGTTGATACTGGGTGCCCCCAAACCCTGATACGCAAGGGATGTTGCACCGCATGGAAAGAGCGGAAGGTCCCAGTACTAACCGCTGGCAGAGGTTCGCTGATGTGTAGTGGGATGAACGAGGTCTACGTAAGCATTGGCAGTGGCGGCCCGGTGGCTGTGAAGGCGTTGGTGGTCGACGGGGAACTACTGGGGTACGACCTTCTTCTTGGAATAGATTCCATTACACGGCTGGGCAGAATCACCATAAACGGCGCCGGTGATGTAAGGTTCTCCCAACTTGAGACACCGGTCTGCGCAGCCATCACTTTTGATGAACCCGACTTCCACGCAAAATACGACAGGGGCACGAACGCCTGGACTGTGTCCTGGAAGTGGTCGGGTGACCAGCCACCAGTGTCCCTGCGGAATCGGCTGGCAGAGTATCCCCCTCCCGCACATCTTAGGGGGCAGTACGAGGCAGAGTTCCTGGTTTGGAAGGACAATGGCTGGCTGATCCCGTACCCAGAAGACGAACTTGGGCCCTGAAAGGGGTTGATTCCCCTGATGGCTATCAGGCAGGAGAACAAACAAAAAGTCCGACCTGTCATGGACTACCGGGAACTCAACGAGCACGTTGACCCACACACGGCGGGTGCAGACGTCTGTGCACACAAACTGAGAGAGTGGCGGCAACAAGGGGCGTACGCAGGAATATTGGATTTGCGAAGAGCTTACTTGCAGATACGTGTCGAAAAATCGCTGTGGTCATACCAGACGGTTAAGATTAAAGGGACACGTTATTGCTTGACGAGGCTAGGGTTCGGCCTGAACATCAACATGAACCAACATCATGACGGCAATCATGCAGGCGATCCGCCATCAGGACGAAGCCGTGCAACAAGCGACATCGTCATATAACGATGGCATCTACATAAAAGAGAGCCTCATGCCTGCACAGAAGATTAAAGAACACTTCGAAAGCTTCGGGCTAACGTGCAAGGAGCCGGAGCGACTGCGAGATGGAATGAAGGTGCTTGGCTTGCACGTGAGCGGCAGCGCAGACGGACTCCACTTGGGAAGAGGTGGTGACATCCCGGAAGTCCCAACTAGCGTTACACATTGGTGCGTCTTCTCCATCTGTGTGACACTGTGGGCCACTTCCCCGTGTGTGGGTGGCTCCGGGTGGCGGTGGCGGCCATAAAGCGATGAGCGACTTCCATGTCAACCGGGTGGGACGATGAGCTGCGCGACCCCGCCCTGCGGAAAATGCTAGAAGAGACTATGGCCAGAGTCTCCGAGGACGATCCGGTGCGAGGGAAATGGTGCGTCGACGGGAGTGAGTTTACGGTTTGGGTGGACGCCAGCTCGCTCGCCCTTGGTGTTGCTCTGGCAGTTAACGGATCTATCATGGAAGATGCCTGCTGGGTTCGGCCAGAAAATGATGCCAGGTACATCAACCTGGCTGAACTCGATGCCACAGTGAAGGGGGTCAACCTGGTGCTACAGTGGCAGGCCAGAGTCCTGCACGTCGTTACAGACTCCACATGTGTGTATTGGTGGACGACCGATGCCTTGAGTGGAAAGGCACGATTGGCGACGAAAGCATCAAGCGAAATGCTCATACAGAGGCGGCTTGCTACCCTAACCGAAACCATCAAGGAATACAACCTGGTCATGGATGTGACGCTAGTACAGTCCTGTCAGAATCGCATGGATCAGCTGACCAGAGTGCCGCGCCATTGGCTGGATCTGCCGAAAGAAATGGAAGAACCGGCACCTGTGAACTGCGCCGCGGTGGGACGTCGATTCAAACCAGATCATGTTGCTGACGTCCATTGCCAGAGTGGGCAAACCGAACTCTCTACTTCGCTAGACTGGTCGACCCCTGTGTGTCAAGGAAGGAGGTAGAATCAGTGGTGAGGAGTTGTGAAACCTGCAAGTCGATCGATCCGGCGCCTGCCCGGTGGAAGAAGGGAAAACTGAGCGTAAAGAACAATTGAGACAGGCTCGCGGTGGACGTGACCCACCACAACAGCGGGGATTTTTTGACAATGATTGACTGTGGACCGGCTAGGTTTGCATTGTGGCGGCCACTTCACTGACAGCATGCGGCCGCTGTTGTCCAGGAACTGGAAAGTGTCTTCCTTGAGCGTGGCCCTCCTTCCGAAATACTGACTGACAACGGCACCGCTTTTGCTAGCAGGCAGTTCAAGCAGTTCACAGACGGCTGGGGTGTACGACTACGATTTCGGTGCGTCCATGTGCCTAGCGGGAATGGGATCGTGGAATGGAACCACCGGGCCATCAAGACCATTGCAGCTAGGAAGGGGTGTACAGTGCCTGAAGCACTATACTGGTACAACGTCACCCCTAAAGACGATGTCTCGCCCTCTACCATGCCGGCTGAGGTACTGCACCGGTACAATGTCAGGGTGAAAGGGTTAGAGGCCAGCCCTCTACCCGAGCCAGAGGCGACACGAGATAGTATCAAAGTGGGAGACGCACTATGGAACCAGGCATGTTACCGAGGTGATCAGCCCGCAAGCCGTGTGGATTGATGAGGGGCCCCGACATGTCAGGGACTTGCGATCGGCATCACAAGCGCAGCCACCGCTCGGTGACGAAAGTGAAACGAGTTCCATGACCTGTGAACCATCATTCTGGTATACGCCGGCTTCATCGGACGACGACAGCACTGAAATTATCAGCCTCCAGTTCACTGATCCCCAGACCGCGGACGGGAGCTCAACTGAAGATTAGGCTCCCTGTCTGCCCCTCTGTAGAAGCACCCGAAGAAGGAGGTCGCCGCCTCCCTGCCCCCCTGTGATAATGATATAAGGGGAGTGTGGCAAAAGCTGTGAAAATGAGGGCTTACCGTTCAAACGACCTAGGTGTGCATGTGTGCTTTGTCATTGCTGCGGAGCGAGGATAAGAAAAGAATTCCAAGATGGTGCCGACGGCGTTTTGTAATGGTATGATCTCGGAAACTCTCGCAAAATCTCGTGCATATATGCAAATCAGTTGGTCTTCGACAACTATAAATTCAGGTCGTTTTGGAAGGCAAGGCGGGAGGAAAGAACGGCCGGTTGGTAATTGTGTACGCTGGATCGTGTTAGTGGCGTGTCACCGTGTCTGTGTGTGTACTGATCGAACCGCTTTCCTGTCATTGGACTTTGAATTGGTTTACATTGGACTTGCACTTTGGACTTTGAATTGGTTTACATTGGACTTGCACATTGACTTTGAATTTGTTTAGATTGGACTTCAACTTCAATACCAACACTGGTCTCAATAAAATTACCGATTTTTGTTAATAATCGCTCAAAAATCGAAAATTAAACAACACAATTTCCCTACAAATTGAACTCCGATGACAGCCAATTTGCACAAAAAACATGAACTTGCTACGGATTAACGGTCCTGAAGTTGGCACATTGGAAAACCCGCCAACCAACAGGATTTTATCAACATCGTTGCTAGCGGTGATTATCAATGCCTATTTAATGCAATGGAGCATGCTTGGAGCTCACGATACAACGCAGACAAATGCTCTTATGCCAAACCATGGCTACACATTTTTTTAATTTTTTTTTTTTTTACATGGAGGTCACCACTTATCAAGGCCTGGAGGCCACTCAGGGATAAGGATTATTGTGTGTACAGTAATCAATGAGATAGTATTGTAGTAATCATTAGTATTGGAGATTTGATAGCGTGTCTTACTTAAGAGGGCGGTTTGTCAGCAATTTGTTTATGTTGGACTTGAAGACATCCAACTTGTAGTCAGGTAGGAAACAGGCAAACGGAAAAGAATTCCACAGTCGTGCACTTCTCAGAAAAAGCTCTGCTCATGGAATCTACGTTTGGATTTAGGCACAGATAAAGAGTGAGGAAAATTATTGACAGTAGTTTCAGCCAGATGGGTGTTTCTTGGGAAAGATTGGCGAGGGTGGACCAGAGATTGGAGCTCAGATGAGCACTTGCCATGGAAATAACGATAAAACAAAGACAAGCTCGCAACGTCTCTTCTGTGGGAGAGAGGTTGCAGGGTAGAGAAAAGGGCATCCCCCACTAAGCTACGAAGTCTATTTTGTACTCTGTCAAGGCAGGGTAGGCTGGTTTTAGCAGCTCCTGCCCAGATGTGGCAGCAGTACTCCATCTTTGGACGTACTTGACTTTTATACAGATGGAGAATTGCATTAGTAGTGAGATATCTTCTGGAGCGGTAGAAGGATCCCACCATTTTCCCAGCATCCTTGGCAACAGACCTGATGTACGTGTTCCATTTCAGATCAGGAGTAAAGGTCAAATCCAAAAGCTTGTCAAAATATGGAGCCTCCCCAAGACGAGAGCCATCCATTTCAATTGATGCCAGGTGGGGATCATTGATGATGTAAGATAGAAGCTTGGTTTTGGATGCATTAAAAATAACCAGCCACCTCTTCCCCCACTGTACCATGCGCTCAAGATCAGAAGAGAGAGAATTAGAGAGAACCTTGTCATTTACGGCCTTTGATGTGTTGCCATAGATGGTCGTGTCATCAGCATAGATGTCAAGAATGATTTAAGTATGTGTTTTGGGAGATCATTGATGTAGGTTAGGAAGAGAGTTGGGCCCAGGATGGACCAGCATTAATATTGTGGGCATCTGATTTCTGCCCATCAACCATTACTCCATCAGAGAGAAATGATTTAATGATTGAGGAAACATTTCCAGTGATACCGTAGCTGGAAATCTTGTGAAGTAGGCCCTTATGCCATACCTTATCGAAGGCCTTCGATATGTCAAGAGCAATTGCCCTAGAAAGGAAGCCTTTGTCAAGAGATTCACTAATCGTATGCACAATGGAGATACTGCCATTTTTTACACATGCGGAAATTAATAACGCCCCCCCCCCCCAGGGCCAATCACACTCGACACCTTCGGAACGAGCTTATTACAGGCACATCAGATTTTTAAGCAATCCTGATACATTTTCATGCATGCATAAGGGAGTTTCTTACAAGTACATCGCATTCTTATGCAATGCCAATACACCACATGCATTCATATTAATGTCATTCCAGTCATCAATAACGCCAACACCAATCTTCCAACAGATCGCAGCCAAACCACAGGAATGTGTAGGGGACTAGGATATATAAATACCCCAATCCCATTACAAGAGAATAATGAAACGAATGAGGAATTGAAGGAAACAAAGACTCAATTAATGGATAAGATAAACGTGGTTTATTTGCTGTGAAAGAAATGAATGTTTTAGTTATGATATGTCCGAGCGTATGTGACCAATGCTCGTTGCAGGACTAGTGTTGTAGCAAGAATAGGAAATGTGTTTTCATCTCAAGTTCGGGTCACTATTGTTTGTTCGTGCGTGGGAAGAGAAATAAATGTTGTAGGAAAATTGAGAATGGTAGTCCAGCGTGTGTATGCATTGATACGGAATGAACTTGAGTAGGGTAGTATAATTAAACAAAGCGTACTTATCTTTTCAGACGACGGGGGTGGTAAGTGGGCGGCTGGTCGTGCTACTTCGGTGATATGTGTCAGGCTTTTAACTTGAGCGGCGACTACATTTATCAACCTAGCAGCGCGGCGTCTTTGCCTCCTGTGTTTTTCTTCTTTTTCTTCTTTGGTTTGTGTAAGATAAGCATTGTTAGAATTGAAGGCGTCTCGGCTCATAACGTGAGAGCGGAGTTGGCTTCAGTTCACTGGTGCCTTATTTCTTCTTCTTCTTCTTCATCTCTTTAGGTCTGGTGGAAGACTGTCCGTGCGTTCATTGACGCAGCTAGGCGAATCTCTTTCTTTTCTTTCTGGTCCCTTCCTTTTATAGTCGTAAACCGGCTCCCAGCGGCTGTGATAATTTAGGCCTTTATTTTCGGCGGGGAGCTCTGCCATTGGTTCATAATTCTTTTTATGGTTTCTTATTTTTCTTTTTCCAACCGGAAGCGATGCGTGGAGCCATGTGCAAACGAAGATTTTTTATTTTGTCTCTTATGCTGGAGACGTTAGCATCCGGTAGGCATGTTCCCACAAATGACAAATGACCTACGACATTCTGCTGTCACCTACGGTATACTCTAAATGGATATGAATGTCCATAAGGCACTTCGCAAACACATGCAGCTAATTTCTTTCGAAATTACGCAATTCATCAAACCCATGCAACCATGCAACTCAAAAATTGATGACGTCACTTTTCCTTCATACTGCCATCAACTTGCAATATTTTATTCCTTCTTATATCGACTTCTCGTCTAGGAGGGGAGTAATGTAGCATCCGCTATATATGGGCAGAACAAATCTGCAACAGAGACATTCTTAAAGCAATCACCGTTTTCAACATGCACGCATATGAAGTATGTGCAAGTAATTTGCCCATCTGCACACATGTGATAAAAGGAACTATATTACGCTTCACACGCAGTAATACAACAAATAGTCTGGAATGTTCTTGAACTCTCCAATATAAGTTTTTGCATGCATAAATCAAATCAGTCAGTCCAGTCTAGAATGCAGTTCTACGAATAAACATCATCATAATTTGTGGGACATAAAATTATAGGAAGGAAATGTTGTGCATTTCTTAATAATTACTACTATAATAAACACAAGGCCAAACGGCATTGCTTTTAACAAAACAATAATAAAGGGTTTATTTAAAAAAGGCGAGATTGTATCTCAAACTGGAGAGCAAGAAAGAAAGTGTAAATGTCTGTTTGAAGGTGTCATCTGCCATCAAACTGCAGTCGTCAACAAGTAGCAGTGGGAGGGGTGAGTGAGAGAGGTCTGTATAGGTCGCTTGCTGGTGTCTCTCTGGCGATCGCAGCTGAGATCCCAAAGGGCTAAAATTAGTCCTTAAGGGGACAGCTCAAATTAATGTGCCCTGCCAAGCGATTGGTCAATGTGGCCAAAGCACTTTGGCACTGGGCATTGATCCGATTATAGTAAGTAGTTGGTTAACTGCTACATCACCCCCGCTTAGGCGAAAAGCCAATGAAGAAAAATAAAAAGGTTGCAGTCTTTAGAAAAATACAGAACACAAGGCAACGTAATGTCTGGAAGTTTATATTGCCAAAGAACGAATATATAAAGGGGTAATGAGAATAGAAAATTCCAGCTAAAATTTCCTTTTTTTTTTTTTTTTAAATAAACTGAATTTACAGGGTTTTAAACATACAGTTTTGCATACTTTTTTGGGCCAATTTACATGGCGGCCATTATGTGTAGTAGTGACATAGTTGTCATTTTCAGTATTTACTTCAGGTGTATGCTGTGTGAGTGTAGGTGGGATATGTGTGTCTTGTGTTTCTGAGTCAAGAAAAGCTCTTTTCACTCTGTCAACTTTTTGCCACTAGTATTCAGGGTGAAAAGTTTAGAAGTGCATGATAACACGCGATAAGGACCAGTATAAGGCGGTGTTAGAGGGGCTTTCACACTGTCTCTTCTCTCTTCTAAGAAACATGTGTGTTCATGAAGAAATGCCTTTGGGGACCGAAGATTTTATGGTCTGTTCCCTAGGTTTCATGGGTGGGAGCTTACTAATGTAAGCTTGCAGTCTGTTTATAAACAGAGCTGGATCTGACAATCCTAGTTCTATCGGGATGAGCATCTGACCTGGCAGCAATAGAGGTACTCCATAGACAAATTCGACTGAAGAGTATCCCAGGTCCTCTTTGATAGCTGCACGACAGCCAAGAAGGACAACAGGTATGTATTCGCTCCATCGCTGTTGGTCAGGGTAAGCGCGTAAGGCAGCTTTCAATTGTTGATGGACGCGTTCTATCATCCCGTTCAAAGCTAGGTGATAGCTTGTTGTTCAAATACGTTTGATCCCTAAAATCCTGGAAAGTTCCTGGAACAGGTAGGATTCAAACTGTGCTCGACGGTCTGTAGTAATTGTTGTGGGGACTCCATTGCGCGATATCCAGCCCGATATAAGGGCTCGCGCTACAGATTCAGCCGAAATGACCTTTAGGGGAATAGTTTCAGGCCACTGTGTGAAACGATCTATACAGGTCAGGAAATAAGTAAATCCCTGGCTGACTGGCCATAGTCCAACCAGATCGATGTGAACATGGCTGAACTTAGCCTCTGGGGTGCTGAATGTTCCCAGGGGTGTACGGATATGGTTGTGCACCTTTGACTTCTGACAGGAAACGCAGGAATGTGTCCAGGCAGTGATGTCACACCTCATATTAGGCCAGAAAAATCTAGCTGTAATCAGCTTCACTGTGGCTTTGCATCTGGGTTGTGCCAGATTGTGTAGTGTATCAAAGACAGCTCTACGATGAGTCATAGGAACAAACGGTCTAGGTGAATCTGTTGAAGTGTCACATATGATCTGCGTGTCCGAAGTAGGCACGGGCAGATATGCGAATTTGCAAGTTGCAAATTCAGGTGACAACAGATCCAACGTGTCCAGACTTTGCTGGTCTAAGGCCATTTGTTGTAAATCGATATCCGAAGGTGAGGATAGAGAATTAATAGGGAGATGGGATAAGGCGTCTGCCGCAGTGTTCTGTCCCTCAGAGATATGTCGGATATCGCTGGTAAATTGCGAAACAAAATCCAAGTGACGAGTTTTGTTATTTTATTCCAGTACAGCGATCTCGAGTTCTTATTCGAATGTTATTTTTTCAAAGTTATTCATACCTTTTAAATTTATATGGATGTGCATGTGAGTCAGTAGAACCTCTCTAGAAGTCAGAGATCCCATGAAATTTATTTTTAACAGTCTCAGTGATACTCTACCACTTTCGACTTATAGATATCCCTGCACCTGCAACCATGATCTCTAATATCAACAGATTTTGTACTACGAATTGATGAATGCCGACTCACACTCCACATGTCCTACACACTGTTGAAAGTAAGTCATAAACCACCTATGCAATTCCTACAACCTATCTAGAAAACGAATCTAGTAACTCTGACATTGTGATATGGGACAAAAGGAAGAAAGTAGCAACCTTAGTTGAAGTCGCTGTTCGTAAGAATGCTGGCTTAATTTAAAAAAAAAAAAAACTACCTGGTGTATATACTAGGTAAACCAAGTGCAACTGCGCTTAAAGGGACAGTAAAAATCTTAAAAAAAAAAAAAAAAAAGAAACTCTCTGCTGGAGTTTCTGTAATGACTGGCCTCCAGGAGGATACCCGATCCCCGGCAAAAACAAAATCCTATGGAAAAAAAAATCAATATAGCACGTATTTAATGCAATTTTAAATAAAATGTATAAATTAATTAATAAATTTCTCACATTATTTTCTTTGGTAAGGCTTCATATGATTTTTAATATATTTCGGAGATTAACGAAAATAGGCGGAATTGAACGAACTTGAAAACTAATATAATAAATTGTTCGTAAAGTCAAATATAATTATTAATACTGCATAAAATATCTTGTAAAAATTTAATTTAAAAAAAAACCCAAAACAACAGCCCCCCCCCAAAAAAAACTGTACAAATACCACTACCAATAATTTAAATATTAAAATACATCAGTACATACATATGCAAAATTCTTAGAATTAACAAGATTAATTTTTTATAAAACAGTATCATACTTAAGATTTATTATAATTAAAATTTAGCATTATATGCAAGGTTTAAATTTTTAATCGGTTTTTATGTGTATTAATAATATAAGTTTTCGTGAATCCCCGTCAGAGATCATTAATGTTCGTAAAAATTAACTTCAACGAAAAACTTACATATTTTTTAAAAATAACATTTCCTGTAACCACATTCATGCATTTAAATTTATTTTCTATAGAACTTGAATAAAATTATTGCTAAAAAAAAGAAATAAACTTATCCGTTTCCCGTACGTGATCGACAATGACCGAGTTTAAAGGAAATGCAAGCTCTCTCCTGTGTCATGGCGCAGGTACATTTTATTGGAACTCCTTGTTGTCCAGAAAAGGAAGGAGAAGGAGTTAACACCAAACGACAACCAAAAAACAATTGCGCCTATTCTGTTGCTGCAATTTGGACTCTCGTTGGATATGCATTATTTCATTAGTATGCACCTAGTGATGCTGCATCCATCTGTGCTCCAATGTAAGCTGCCCGGATAAAAATACTAGTGTCAATATTACATGGTCGAATCCCGTTTATTTTTATCTCAAGGTGTTACGGTTGTGTTGGTTTTCATCATTTATTGGTACTAATAAATAAGTATAAGAAGCAATCTATGGCTTTCCTAAAATAATTGCTGTGGAGACGAACCCCTCATCGAAGACAAATTGAGAAAAATAAATAAACAAAAATCGTACCAAATCAGATGGATATTTTCTTCTCCTGTTGATTGAACGAAAAAAAAAAAAAAAAAAAAACAAACGGAAAAATGGTAAATATTTTATTTTATACATTCTAAATATTTTATTTACATTTCTTTAACTAGATTTTATTTTTGACATCTTAATGTCATCTCTACTGAGTTGCAGGGTTTATTTTCGCTAAAGTCTTTTTGATTCATCTAAAAATAGTATTTCTACAGAATCTGAACCCTCTCCTTTTTTTTATTTTTTTTTGAACCCTACTCTAAATTTTACGCTTGGCTCGGTTTAAATTCTGTAGACGCACTACTTTTCTATTTTGCTTTAAAAAAAAAAGTACGTTTATGACCTGCCCCACCGTAGTATAAACACATACAACCTCCCCATATTAAGAACGGCTTTCGAGGGTGGGCTGTTTATCCCCCCCCCCAATCAAAAACTAAATAAAACTGGCTTAAATAAATGGATGCAAGTTGTCTGTCAATACAGTCTAACAAAATTGTTTCTAAGACCCCAGAATTAAAAAAAACAAAAACAAAAAAAAACTATTAGATTTAATGCAATGTTTTCTCCCTAACTTTAATTATATTGCTTAGTCTTTATTTTCTTAATTTTTGCCTTTCACTAAATCTAATGTTAGTCAATTTATTTTCGTTTTAGAAAAAAAAGTAAAATAAACTATCGCTATTTTAATTATTTAGAAATTCTCTTGCAACGTGTTTATAACCAACCAAGTATCCGACTACTTGTAAAATGTGAACAAATACTACTATTGCTACTACAAATAAAGTGGCGGAGGACTATAAACTTGACGTACGAGGTTCAAGTTGTAACTCATTTATGTCAGGGTTATTGCATTCACTGTTACTAATGGGAGAGGTAGGTGAAACGGCCTCCCTACGCAGGCATCCTTACAAGTGTTCATTGTTTTTAGAAACTGAAATTAGGACTTAGTTTTTTTTCTTTTGGTACATCAAGAAGGGTACTTATGTTACCGTGCAGAAATAAGTTAGAAAGACATTCTTAACATGAGGAAAGAAGGAACTTTTGTAACTATTCTGTACTTTCACCTTAAATTTAATAAAGATATCGTAAAACTTAAATACTATTAAAAAAAATATCACGGTAACATAAATGCAAAAGCAGTATCAGAATTTTTGTAGGAATTTTTGACACCCCTAACACGAAACTGCGAATACAATATAAAAATCTCGTAATTTCTCTGTTAAAAGTGGGTTATTTATTTTCTTTATGGATTATACTTCCAAAATAAACTATTACAGTTGTTTTAAAAGTAATAAAAATATTTTTTTTTTTTTTTTAAACAGTAATGAATTTTCCGAACTCAATATTTTTAAATTTTTAAACTCAATATTTTTAAATTTTAAAATTTTAAAAATCTATCAAAATTTTTCTATTGATTCTATTTTTACGATATTTTCAGGGTCAATGTGAAATTTTATGTTCTTTCCAATAAACCGAATATAATATTTTAGACAAACGTTTTTTTTTTTTTATTCACGGTTCCCCCCCCCCAGTGTCTATTACAAAGAAAATACTTAATTTCGTCTCGGATAAGTACATAATTATTTACTCACAAATTGAAGAGAAAAGGTCAATACATAATATATTCAAATTTAAAAAAAAACGGACATCGTGTTCTTGTAGAATTTTACCTGTAAAGTTTGAAGTTTAAAACCTTTTTTTAAACCACGTTATTTGTTTTTTCTTTTTTCTTTTTTTTTTTTTTAATGGAACCTTGGTCCTTGCTCCTTTAATTGAAAAAAAAATTAGGGCTTGAATTACATTTTTCGAGGAGTTATAAGCTTGGAAAGACAGGGGGTCGAATAATTCACGCCTCCAATTTTGTAAATGTCTAAAAATAATTAATTTCGACTCGGATAAGTACATAATTATTTACTCACAAATTGAAGAGAAAAGGTCAATACATAATATATTCAAATTTAAAAAAAAACGGACATCGTGTTCTCGTCGAATTTTACCTGTAAAGTCCGAAGTTTAAAACCTTTTTAAAAAAAAAACGCGTTTTTTTTTTTTTTTTTTTTTTTTTTTTTAATGAAATCTTGGTCCTTGCTCCTTTAATTGAAAAAAAAAATTAGGGCTTGAATTGCATTTTTCGAGGAGTTATAAGCTTGGAAAGATGGGGTGGAATTATTCGCTATTTTCACAAAAAATTCTGATACTGCTTTCATTTTTGACGGTATCTTTTGTTTATTAAATTGAATAGATAAAAAAAAAAAAAAAAAAGGCTCTTCTTCCGATGTTAAGAATGGGTTTCTAAATTATAATGTTATTTCAGCAGGGTCCGTATTCTGCATAAAAAAAAAAAAAAAAAAAAAAAAAATAGAAAAAAATTTTCTTCGTTCTGTCAAGGTTTGGTGAGTGTTCGTACGTAATCGCCTCGCTCTCACCCCTTAGTTTTTAGAGAAGCCGAAGCGGTTGATTTAGTCGAGTGTTGATCTACACTCCCCCCCCCCTTTTTATATTACAGGTAAATAGCTTTAAAAAGTTGACGGTAAAAAGAAATAAAACGCGCACACGCACGCACGCACGCACACACACACACACACACAAATCAATATTTAGATCGGGGGATCACTTTCGCATATAAATTTATCGTAAAATGATCATCTGTTTTCGGATCACATAGCGTTTTTAAGGACTTAATCAAATATTTAAAAAAAATAAATGGGGGAGATGAGTACATGGTGCTTGTTAATCTATAAACAAGTATACCCATCTCTAAGGCAATTTTTATCAGAAGTCATACTTATATATAACGTCATTAAACGCTCGTAGAAGATAGGTGGAAATCCTCTGTGTGGGGGTAACCCATACTATTTTGGACTGGATGGGGAGTAATTACTACTACGTGGTTTTATTACGAATAGATTCTATATATATATAGGGAGTTAAGCACAAATATAGAAAAGATACCAGGTTTTTTATTTAATGAAAAGTACATCTACCTAATTTTATCTTCAGTTTAAAATTGTTAATATTAACCGGGTATCTAATTTGGTTTAAAATAGTGTTTGAATTTTCGGGTTTGTATTACTGTACACATAGATTCGAATAAGTTGTCAAAAAACGAATATATAACAAATAAATGTTATCAAAGGCAAGATAAGTTACTTTTCTACCAAACTGGATATATTTTTCGTGTTTTTATTCAATGTAACATATTTATTCAGCTCGAAAACCATACAGTGTTTACCGATGTATTGGAAAATTCAAGATGTCGTCTGACTCCCTCTTTAACACGGTAAGTTTGGGAAAAGGTGTTATAAATAAAAAAACTGGTTAAAATACTGTTAAAAACTCGCTCAATATATGTTACCGTGACATAGCTTGACATATATTCGGCGGGTTTTTAATAGTATTTTTTTCTAGTTTTTTATTTATAACACCTTTTCCCAAACTTACCGTGTTAAAGAGGGAGTGGAGGCGCCATCTTGAACTTTCCAATACATCGGTAAACACTGTATGGTTTTCGAGCTGAATATTGTTACATTGAATAAAAACACGAAAAATATATCCAGTTTGGTAGAAAAGTAACTTATCTTGCCTTTGATAACATTTATTTGTTATATGTTTTTTTGACAACCTTTTTGAATCTTTGTACAGTAATACAAACCCCAAACCCCATATTGAATTTCAAGTGAAATAATGGTATTTATTTACTGAATTGTTATGTCGCAGTAATGCACATTTCCAAAAATTAAGAAAAACGATAAGATAGAAAATAAATTATTAATGAAGTAGTTTTCGAAGACAATTAGCGAATTTTTTTTTTTTTTTTTTTTTTTAAATGTACCGGAGAGTTCTAATTGTAACGAAAGTGTGTGTGTGGGGGGGGGGTAAATATTTTCTGAAAACTGAAAATAATTAGTAATTGTCGACCTAATTTTTTGGATATTTTTATTACTGCGACATGACAATTCAGTAGATACCATTGGTTTTCACTTGAAATTCAATATTTCAATTTTCGAATTGAGGAAGAACTGAATCACTTTCTCATATCTAAGGGAGACAACCATCATCATCGCTTGGTTCCTTCTCTCATGACTATTCACTTTCGTGAAGATCATAATAAAAATAAGTAAATGGGTATTTTTTTTTTTTCATTTCTTTGCTATCACATAAGCGATAAGCGTTACTGTTGGCAACATAAAAGATTTTTTAAAAGGAAATATCGTTTTGTTTTGTCGTGTTGATTTACTTGCTCATTTATGACGTATTTGGGGTAAAACAATTGTACTTCTATCGAATTTGAACTGAACATTTTTTCAGTTCTGAATGCGAAGCGAACTTTTAACTTTCGGCAAACAAGAATAACTACTGATTCGAAGTCTGCAATAAACGGTGCTCAGCTAGAATTTTTTCCTGGTATTAAACATCATTTGTATTATAATTTCCTGTGTGACTGATTTTCAGATAATCATTAAGAAACTATTTACGATACAATCCACGAAATGCGTTTCTCTGGCGTCACCGAGTAAAAACAAATTACTTTTACCATACAATAAAATGTTTTTAAAATCAAAAAGCAAAAAATTTTTTTAATTTTTTCATTTATTCATTTATTTATTTTTTTTAAGAAAATCAAATCGGATAATTTGTAACTGTTTAACTCATTGTTGTGAAAATCGAAAACGTGGAACAGCGTAGTGACTGATTATCGTCCCTTTTTCGTAACAGTTTCCGACTTTTCTTTTCAATATTTACTTTAAATATAATATTGACGTGTATTTACTTATATATTACAACCCCCCCCCCCAAAAAAAAATCAAGTTATTTTTATTTTATTTTTTAAATTAAATCTAATATTTTTAAACAATTTTTGGAACTCTGTACTCTTTTGACTCCCAATGTTTCGTCTGCTTAAACTTTAATCACGTGATTAGTGTAGCAATGAAATAAACCATTCGTTCAAATATAGCTTGTTACTAGGCACCGCCAAAAATGGCCGAAAAATCAAGTTGTTTTTTAAAACGAAATTACATTTATTAAAATCCATTATTTCTGAGTAACTTTTTTTCCAGAAAGATAAAACCCTGAATTTTATCATATAGAAAACAGAATAATGTAAAACTTTTTTTACTATTTTTAATTAAATTTGAAATGTTAAATTTTCCCCAAAAGTTAACAATTGACATTTTTTGTCTTGCACAAAAACGTACATAAATATTTAAAAAAAAAAAAAAAAAAAAAAAAGTTTTTGAAATAATTTATTTATTTGTTGTCTAACTAAGATTTAGGATGATTTTCTATGAGAATATGCAAAAATATTATAAGTACCTGGATTTCAAATAATTCCACATTCATATAGGCAACCAGTTACTTCGCGTCGATCTAGAGTCTAGATCGACAATGTTTACGTTTTCATTTGATAAAAAGCAAACTATGGAAGACCAAACAGGCAAAACAAAAACTTATTTTTCAGTGACGAAAATTTCAATGTGTTATTAACGCTGCTGAGGCTGGCCAGTATCAGATGGGTGACCATTTGTATGAGTTTGGTTTTTAATGTGTATGTGTGTGGGGGCCAGGCTCCCCAAAATGGGGGGGGGGGCAATTTAAAGCAGAATAAAAAAAAAATTATTTCAGCGCGTTTGGTCCACCACCGTAGTCGAAAAGCGGCAAACGTTTTCAAACGGGATCGAAAAAATGATGCTATTTTTAACACAAAGGGCACAATATTTATCGAATTTTTTTTGTATCGATTCTTCAAAGCATGCCCTGTTTAATAATGGTCATGCATTATTCGGCTCGCTAAAAAAAAATTGTTAATTCATCAAAGATTTTAAAATGGCTTTTTTTCGTATAAATATTAAAAAAATTTTTTTGTTTTGCTGAACTTAAATTAATTATTTTACTTGACATATTCACCGAATTTCACACTTCAAAACTTAAAAGCGGGATAATTAAACACAATCGAAGTTCTGATATTCAGACGTCAAAATAAGGTATGCAAACAATGTTTTTTTTTTTTTTTTAAATCTATAATTCTGTCCCTTACAACAACACAATATGTTGTGTTCAGTTTCAGATGATAATTTTAAGCATATTTGTACCCCCTCAAAACAAGGGGGGGGGGGGTTGTAAGCAAAAAAAAAATATAAATATCGTTTATGAAAAATAAGTACACTGTTATAAAGTTCATTTTTCTCTTAATAATCGCTGAAAATTTCGTATTGATCGGATAATTACCTGATTTTTGGTAGATTTTTAAAAAGATGGTCCGTCAAAAAGTACTTACCTGCCCCCCCCCCACCCCCCAGTTTTGGCGGTGCCTACTTGTTACGGATTTAGCTGAATATGATATTAAAAATCACTTTATTGATACTTATGCACTTATGTTACCGGGCTGGCGGGCGTATTGTAACTATTCTGTACTTTCACCTAACAATTTAATAAATAAAAAGATATAAAACTTGAATTTAACTATTGAATTTAATACTATTTAAAAAAAAAAAAAAAAAAATAGCACGATAACATTCACCACTTTTCCAAAGGACCATTTGAATACATTGATTTAAATTTAAAGTGTAGTGTAATTATTAAAAAAGAAATCAGTTGCGCTTGAGCGTTATTTCCTCAATTTTGAATAATTTCACAATTATGAATGAATTAAAAATCATTTTATTGTACTTTTGCACGTATGTTATCGGGATCGCGTGTTTATTGTAACTATTCTGTACTTTCACGTCAATTTAATAAACATCAATAAAATAAACCATTTAACGCACAAGTGCAACTGATTTTTTTTTTAACACAACACTTTAAATTTAAATCAATGTATTCAAACTGTTGTTAGGTACAGAATAGTTACAATACACCCACTGTAAGAAATTTCTTCTCTACACACCCAATTTCCTCCCTGCAGATAGCAAATGAAACTCCACAAACAAGAGCCATACCTTTTAAAACTCAAATTTTATTCAAGATGTATCAGTAAATAAAAGTTCTTTGGTTCACGGTAAGTCCCTTGCAAAAACAGTGGCTGAATTTGCTATCCATTGCAATGGAGCCGGTAGTTATGATTCTTCTGTGGGGAATAAGGATCCATGTTGTACATGGTTGAACATGGCGGGAATGTTGTCGCCCAACATGGCATATTTTAGGACCTCGTGGTCTCAGGAAGAAATAGGAATAATTCCTATAATCAAATATATCTTGCCGAACACTATAGTATATTCTCATAGGGTAAAATAGGTGCAGCAATTATAAATGGCGTTGGCCATGGAATTTCTCACACACTGCCAAGGAGGAGAGGAAAAGGTAATAGATAATCATTACTTTTTTCCTAATACAAGTTAATTAATAAACGGTTGGATAAACAACCAATAACAAGTTAATCCAATAAACATAAGTCTTAACTCAGACAGTTTTATAATTACAATATTTTTTTCTTTTTATTCAGTTAAATTTTTTAACCTAATTATGATTATTTTTGAAAATTCAAATTGAGATTCAAATTTATAATTTTAATTCAGTTAACTTCATATTACACTGCCAATTGATACCAGATAAGTTGGTAAACCTCACAAAGGCCAGCATAAAAGAGTGGGTGCTCATATCCTCAATAATTCCAAGTGAATTGCATGCAAGCTCATGCATGTAAAGAGTAATATGTACATTTTAACTTACTCCAACCTTAACAGAAAATTGACCGGTGAAATCCACACCGATTTGTTTGAATGGGCGAACAAAGTTTACCCTATGAGCAGGTAATATCAACCCTGCAGGTGCCTTACAAGGCAGAGCATTTATTTTTTTTACATACGGTGCAAGTACGCACAAAGGCTTTTATGGCTTGTCTCCCCTGAGGGATCTAAACTCCAGATAGCCTTAACTTACTGAGGGTTGAATTAACCCCCATGTGGCAACAGTTAAGATGAGCTTCCTTAATTGCCAGTGTTGATAAATAAAAGGGGAAACGACCTCAAAGGGCAGAATATCAGAATTCTGTATCCTACCTCTGGTTCTAATTAACCCATCTTTATCAAGGAATAACCCTAGGGGGAGGCACTTTCCCGGATGGTTCTTTCAAGTAACCTAATTCCAGAGGGAAAGCAATAATTTGGCCCTATTAAAATTGTCAGCACTACGGTGACTCAACAAATCATAAAATTTCAACACCTTTTCCAAGACGCCGATTGCCTTAGATAAGCTGGAATACTTTGTAATATCCAACGGGAAGGTATTTTCAGAAGGACGTGTCTCCTGAGAGTACAAACATGATACAATTTTTTTATTAGTTTCGTTTAGACAAGGCAAGGATGAGATTGGCCAATCGATGCCATCTCTATTTAGCCATTCCGGGCCACACATCCAGAAATTTAATAACTGGGAAAATTTAGAAGTATTGATACCTCTAGTTCGAAGATCTGCCGGATTTTCCGATGAAGAAACCTTTTAATTTCAGTAGAATGCCAAATTTAATATTAATATCTTCTGAAAATTTTTTGATCTCTGTGATCCTGTTTTCAATGAATATATTTTTCTTGGATCCTTTACTGTTGAGGATCCATGAGAAGGCAACTTGGGAATCAGAAATCAGGAAAAAATTATCAATATTAAGGGGCCCCAGAGCACTCAAAACTTGAGGGGCTACTTTAAGAGCTAAATACATGGCCAATAGTTCCAATGTGGGAAGTGACTTCCCTTAATTGGGGCCACTCTGGCCTTTGCTAACAACAGAGAACAATTCGCTCCCTGTTTCGCATACGGTGAATCCATACGCGTTTTTCAACGCGTCACAGAAACAGATAAATTCGACAGACTGATTTTCTGACAAGACACGCCTGGGAAATTCAAACTTCCCCAAGTCGTTTAAGTCCTTGGCATGGGTTTGCCACAGCTTAATGAGTTCTTCGGGTATCCGCTCATTCCACAATAACTTGCTTTTCCAGATCGAACTGACAATGATCTCCCCCTGTATCGTGACGGGGAGTGGCATAAACAAAGGGTCATACACTCCTGATATTTGCGAAAGAATCCTCCGTTTGGTATTAACCTCGGGGTCCACTAAAGTGGGAGAAAGTTTGAACGTGTCCCGAACAGGATCATATAAGTAACCCAATACCTTCTCAAAGGCAGGGAAGGGAGAACATTTTTTCTTGTATCTCAGAAGAGTTGGAATTGCAGGATCTTAAATCGAAGCCTGCCTCTGACAGTCTCTACGAACATTATTATAAAAATAGCAAGTAGGGACTGTCCGTCACAACTGGTAGTGACAAGATTATCCACATAAAAATTGTTGGAAATAGCATGTGATGCTTCATCCTTTGCATATTTTTCTGCATGGAATTTCAAAATGAAGTTCAGAATGAAAGGGCTAGCGTTGAACCCAAATATAATTTTGTACCTGTAAGTACACAATTTGTCACCTTTTTAAAGGATAAAAACAAAATGTTTTTATTCTCTTCTGACTTAAGGTGAATTTGTAAGAAGGCCTTTCTTATATTACCAAGGACATATTTATTTTTCCTGAATCTCAGCAATAAATCCAATAAATTAGTAGATAAGTTCTAAGTTCACGCCTATGTAGGCAGCGGCATTGACATCCCCTCTCGACGTTTTAGGGAATACGTGACAAATTTTTGTCGTCACTCTAGTTCTCTCCTTAATAACGGGTCTATGTGGAACCCAACCCAAATATAATCTTCATACTTCCCAGGCGGGACAAAAAACTGCTCCACTATTCCACATTCCTCATAACCCTCAAACACTTGGAGGTACTCGTTATACATTCCCTTCCTTTCTAAGGACTCTGCCACTCTGTCCATTACCTTCAAGGAAGTCACAAAGTTACTGTTTACCAGTGAGATCCTGTCATGATACCACGGTAAGTCTACGTGATATTTTCCTTCCTCCCATACGATAGAGTTTTTGAACTCTTCTATTTTTTTTCTTGTCCACAGCCGACAACTTAGCATCTTCTTCAATACCTAATGAATCGAGACTGAGCAACGTCTCAACCCCACGCTTACCCACGGACTCGGGAAAGAAAGGTTTCAAACCGTCCTCATAAGAGTGTCAGATTTAGCACCGAATCAATCAAATAATTGTTGGATTGAGGAAGCGATTTTACTATATAATTAAAGGGAGGCGATTCTACCTTATTCAAATCTTTTTTTTTTTTTTTAAATGTTGGCTCTCGCCAAATGGAATTATGAATTTTCCATGTCGCCATGCATTTCCATTGACACACAACTAGCTTGAGATCATTTAACTTGCTCAGAAGGTCCAATCCAATAATCCCCATAAGGCAGGTTCCATTCAAATTCTTATATCTGGGATATAGCCGGAAACCTTCCTGAGATAAATTAACAACTTTATTGAAGTTATCCACTTCGAATTTTAAATTTAATTTTTCGGAGAATAAAGCCGCAAATTTAAAGGGGTTTTGATTCCCCTATTTGATCGATATGTAGCAATCCTTCAATCTTAAGGAGTCACTCCTGATAAGCGTGTTCACCCCCATATTAACCTTCTTGTGGTTTATGGGTTTTTCAGAACACAATTTACTGGGAAAAAAACGAATCTTGTGATCCAGTATATTAAACAGAATACCGGTCGTCCGTGTGTCTTCATAGATATTCTCCACCCGAACATCCAAAACACTCCTATACTATTAGATCTCTCTAAACACCCCAAATCGAACACTATCAAATCCATCTATATGGAAAAAATACATGACATCCTTCATGACTATCCGGACTATGAACACATTTATACTGACGGAGCCAAAACCAAAGAAAAAGTCGGAAGCTCTGCTATTTATCGGCAAAGAAAAATCCAAAAATGCCTACCTGATAGGTCCTCCATCTTTAGTGCTGAAGCCTCAGCAATAAACCTGGCCCTTAATATTATAAGTGCTGATCAAGCAAACAAGTTTATAATATTTTCGGACTCTTTATCAGTCCTAACTTCATTAAAAGAAAAGAACATTTGCAATCCGCTAATAACTAATCTATTAAACAAACTCGATTTTCTTCATACTCAAAAACAAATCATCCTATGCTGGATCCCAAGCCATATTGGCATCCTAGGGAACACAAAAGCTGACCTAGCTGCTAAAGAGTCACTAAACTTGGAAATCTCCAACATAAAAATTCCCTGCACTGACTTTAAACCAACCATAAACCTGTATATCAAAACAAAATGGCAACAACAATGGAATACTTATACAAAAAACAAGCTACAAGAAATCAAACCTACACTTGGAGAATGGAATCCCAAATCTAAACTAAACCGGAGAGAAGAAGTGATCATTACAAGATTAAGAACAGGGCATACAAATATCACCCACTCATTCCTATTAAAAGGAGAAAATCCACCTGAATGCTTACCTTGCCAAGAAAACTACACCGTTAAACATTTTTTAATTAACTGCATTGACCTAGCTCCCCTACGCCAAAAACACTACAGCATTAACAACATTAAAGATCTCTTTGAAAAAATAAATGAAAAAACAATTCTAAATTACTTGAAAGAGGTAAACCTCTCCTCCAAAGTATAAATCTACCAAAAAAGAAAAAAAAAAAAAAAATTTTCAACCCAAATCTCTTACAGACCTTCCTCCAATCTTACCTTGACATACTGGAAAATAAAGAACACCTACCTTACTAAGACATCCAAAAAAAAAAAAAAAATGAACTTATTTGGCCTTAAATGACCATGCAGCTGTTGATAGGCCAATAAACTGAACAAACAAAACAATCATAGATATTCTGATGACGGGAAAAATACTATTCCGTGATTCAGAATATATTGTTTGGCCCACAAAGGATTTATTTCCTTTGGGACACATGACAGTAAAATGGGTTCGAAACCCACATATTGCACACGGGTAAGGAAAACCCTTACTACCATGACAAAATGCCTCTGCGTCCTCACCCAAACACAGTACATAAATTTAACTGTTTAGCCCTTCGACACTTTGCTTCGAAGGTGTGAAACTTACTACAGTTCTTGATTGAATGATCTGTAGCTTGACACAGTTTAAAAGATAAAGTACCCCCACCCCTTCTCTTGGGGAAGAACGCGCCATTTTGGCTTTCATCTTGGGTGAAGAAAGCGCCATTTTTGGTGCGCAAATTTCGCGCCGAACATCGAGCAGGGCGGCTAATAGGTATTCCATTACTTCAAATACATGCGACATATTATTTTGTGAAGGGTATCTTTCCCCACTTCTATTCATCAACTCTCTTCTAATGGCATTAGGACACTTAGCAAATATTATGTGAGCTAACACTGCTCCTGAGGCGCTACTCTCAGTAAAAAAATCAGTCCCATAGGACTTGTCGAGCTCAGTCAAATTTCTCTTAACTTTTTCGAGAAACGACTTCAAAGTTTTAAAATCTGTTATAACAGACGGAGTATTAATGATGTACACATCATTAATACATTAAAATATGGCATCAAAAAATACGAATCAAATGTTAGCAATCTCAATTTCAAATTAATCAATTTAATTAATCAATATAACACAACATTTAAATTGCAAAAGAATCATTAACGGCTAGATACTGTGAGTTTTTTTTTTTTTGTTATAAGATGTATACAATCCTCTTGGGATCTTGAATTCGGAAAATAATGCAATTAATATACGCTAGCAATCAACGACTAAATATAAGGTCGAATTAAATTATTATCTAACGTTACTTAAAACGTGAGAAGAATTTCAAAATTTTTTACTTGTTCATTTTTTAGAAGTGCACTGCAACAAATATATCTTAGGGATTTTGAGACATAAGTTACTTCAACGAAATAATTACATTTGATTTAACGAAGCAGAAAAATATTTATATGTAATTATATATTCCAATTAAGAGGAAAAAAAATTTCTGCTCGTCTCAAATCAAGAATTTATAAATATATTTATTTTATTTATTTTTTTTTTACTAGCGCTTATAATGATTCTAGATATTTGCAATAAAAACGAGAATCTAACCTTGTTTTTGCAAAAAAAAAAATGGGAATCTAACCTAGCTTGTTTTTGCCAAAAATAACGAGAATCTAACTTAAATTGTTTTTGCAAAAAACAACACCAGAATCTAACCTAGCATGTTTTTGCAAAAAAAATGGGATGTAAGAAATTTCTTCTCTACACACCCAATTTCCTCCCTGCAGATAGCAAATGAAACTCCACAAACAAGAGCCATACCTTTTAAAACTCAAATTTTATTCAAGATGTATCAGTAAATGAAAGTTCTTTGGTTCACGGTAAGTCCCTTGCAAAAACAGTGGCTGAATTTGCTATCCATTGCAATGGAGCCGGTAGTTATGATTCCTCTGTGGGAATAAGGATCCATGTTGTACATGGTTGAACATGGCGGGAATGTTGTCGCCCAACATGGCATATTTTAGAACCTCGTGGTCACAGGAAGAAATAGGAATAATTCCTATAATCAAATATATCTTGCCAAACACTATATATTCTCATAGGGTAAAATAAGTTCAGCAATTATATTGTCTCTGTATTTAGAAAAATGTCCTTCGTCCACCCACTGCATGGTGTCCAATGAAGGTAAAATCCTGGCACTGTATAACAGAGCACCGCTGTGTGAGTCCTTTACTGTTCGGTGTTCATTGTTCAGACTGAAAAATAACGCACATGTAATACAAAATTGGTGACAATTGGCGCATTCAAATTGAACCAATCAAAGACCGTCTAGCAAATCATGTTAGGTTGGTACACAAATGGCATTGGCCATGGAATTTCTCAGACCACTAACTTGAATTAATTTGCATGTACTTTAAAAAAGTATTTTGTCACAAAAATATATTGTAAAACTTGAATTTAACTTTTCTTTTCGTTTCTTTTTACTTTTTTAAAAATCAGATTATCGATTAGAACTCGCTTCTTTTGGTTTGTCTTATTATTTGTATTGAATTGATATATTGCAAAGAAGCCAGCAAACGAACAAGTGTCAAAAACCAAAAAAAAAAAAAACCAAAAAAAAAACAATAAATAAATGTTACCAGGACTAATAAGTTACTTTTCTCCCTACATTGCTCATTATTTTTTAGTACTTATTTTTTTAGTACTTATTTTTTTAGTACTTATTTTTTTAGTACGTATTTTTTTAGTACGTATTTTTTTAGTACGTATTTTTTTAGTACTTATTTTTTTAGAAATAATTACACATTTTAAATTTAAATCCATGTATTCTAAACGGTCACTTGGAAAAGAAATATGTAAAATAAAGTGGTGAATGTTACCATGCTATTTTTTTAAATAGTATTTTCAAGTTAAATTCTAGTTTTACGATATCTTTTTCTTTATTAAATTGTTAGGTGGAAGTACAGAATAGTTACAATACGCCCGCCAGCCCGGTAACATAAGTGCATAAGTATCAATAAAGTGATTTTTAATATCATATTCAGCTAAATCCATAACAAGCGACATTTGAATGAATGGTTTATTTTATTGATTAAAGTTTAAGCAGACGAAACATTGGGAGTCAAAAGAGTAAAGAGTTCCTAATTTTTTTTTCCAAAAAAATAAAACCCTAAATTTTATATTAAAAGCCGAATAATATACGTTTGGTCAATGTGCACTGGTTGTCTAACCGCCAAATCATGTTTATTCCGAAAGTTGTTCTTAACATGGGGAGGTTGGAGGTGTTTATTCCTAAAGGCATTTTCTTTTCAACCTCCTCGTAATCGACTTAAAGGTAAGTCTTCCGTTCGTCCCTCGGTGCACTTTCACCATACTTTTTTCAATTTTTAATACAAGTTTAAATTGTGATATATTCTCTCACCTCGGTTTTGCTCTTGGCAGAATGAAAGAAAGCAATCAGAAATCACAACAGGTTCACCTGTAAACTTCAACGTAAATTTTATTGAAGTAAAAAGATCAAAGTTGCAAAAGATGTGCCATCTTCAGCTTCTGCCGTAACAGATCGAGTAACACCTGCATGGGTAGTAGTTCATGGTTTATCTTCGTGTTTGTAGGATACCTTCCAAGGATGAATGCTGTGAGTCCTGTAGTCATCATAGCGGACAAAGGGCAGGTCAAAATGTGTAGACCATAATTTTGTCTTGGCGAGACATTATTTAAGTAATGAAGAAAGTCAATTAGTACGTAGAACACAAGTGTGCGATGAATAATATTTCGCCTAACATAAGGGCATTGATGTTTGCAAATGATAACATTTTTCCCCACATTAGGGCATTAATGTCTCAACGAGATAACAGGGTTTGAGGCTCCATGCCTCAGATAAAGGGGTGAGTTTTCACGTCCATTCAACTTGCTGTCTTTCTGAAAACTGGCGCCCTGAAAGATAAAAATTAGCACCAAGAATATGCCTCGGCAGTTAGTAACAACAATTAATCTGATTGGTCCAAACAAAATCATGAGCAGTCAAACCGACCAATGAGGTGCCTGCTTATTTCTGCAGAATTTCTTACACACAGGAAAGGAAGAAAAAGTAATGGAAATCATTACCTTTTTATATAAGACGAGCATGGCTACCTGGCGTTGCCCGGGGGTTTGGAGGTGTATGCTGAGCAAAAAAAAAAAAACGGTCAATTAAACTTTGAACACTATTATAACCCCCTTAACATTTATTGTTTTGGGCTCAAATGAAGTTAAGTTAGATCCAGGTTCAAGGAACCTATATCTAAAATTTCAAGTGCTTAGACCCAAAATTGTTGGAGGAGTTTGATAGAGTTCTCAAAAGTCAAATTTCTGGCCATAACCCGATCACATAGATTTTTCCAAATCTCAGTACACTGTATATCAAATTTCGAGTCTGTAAACTTAGAATTAAGTTATTGCCTAGGGAAATGTACACACACACACACACAGATAGGCAGACACAGACACGTTCACTTTATATATATATATATATATATATATATATATATATATATATATATATATAGGGGTGTGGCTCAGATGCTAAGGAATGAGGGTGGAGAGTTGTATATTTTTGTTTCGATTTTAGCTTGTACCACCAAGGTGTATATATATATATATATACTAGCATTTCAGCCCGCCGTTTGGATGTGTATGTTGAGCAAAAAAAAGAAAAAAAAGTGGTAGTCGGAAGGAGGAAAAGAACAGCGAAAACACTTGATGTCTTTGCTGTTATGACCACCGCCAAACCGGAAGTTATGTAGGTTTAAATTAAGGCTAGACAATCGAAAGGAGAGGATGACTTTCAAAAATATTCGAGAAAAAAAGCGGACCCCCCCCCCCCCCCCCCGTTGAAAAGTGCCCAGTTGAAGATGAAGTTATGAATGTTTTTAGCAAACTTTTTGATATTTGTCGTCTGAAAGGTCAAACTTCAAAACAATACTGATCTTGCAAAAATCAGTTGCCTTTGTCGAAAATTTTAGGCAGACATGCAGACATACATTTATATATTGTTAACTAAAAATTTTTGACCCAAACCGATGAAGCTTGCCCTATCTCTGAATACCCTTTATGTATAATTTCAAATGTTTAGATCAGGAATTGTCTGAGTAATTTGGTAGACCAAATTTTTTTTAACTTTGACCCCTATTATGACCCCTTAAAATTTGTTTTGGGCTCAAATCAAGTTATTAAGTTAGATCCATGTCCAAGGAACCTATATCTAAAATTTCAAGTGTTTAGACCCAAAATTGTTGGATGAGTTTGGTAGAGTTCTCAAAAGTCAAATCGTTGAACTTTGACTCCTTAACAGCCAAATTTCTGACTGAAAACGGATCAAAGATTTTCCTTAATCTCGGTACTGTGTGTGTGTGTGTGTGTGTGTGTGTGTGTGTGTTAACCTGTCATCTTTTTTTTTTTTTTAAAGATGGAATCGCCCGCTCGTGAAGACAAGGTTAAAGCAAGCAAGGACGCACGGTTCAGAGTTTTATAATTAGACCAGCAGTGGTACCCGGCGTTGCCCGGGTGTTTGGAGGTGTGTATGTAGGAGAGGGTGACCCTGTTTTAATATTATTAAAAAAAAACACGATGTAAAAAAAAACAGTGGGGGGGGTAATCAAAACATCGGGGGGAAAAAAAAACCCCAAAGAAAAACTAACGTAAGGCAAAGGAACGATGTTAAATGTAAAAAACAAAAAAGAAAACAGAAAAACGAATGTTAAAACTAAAAACACGTGAAAAATGGCTTAAATAAGCCTGTTTCGATATTAAAATTTTAAAAATCTGTGGGTACCTGGGTGTTTTTGGGTGTGTGTGATGGGGTGGGAGTGTTAATGAAAACCTAAGAATAAGGGAAGTAACAAAAAAAAAAAAAAAAAACGAATGTTACGTGAAAAATGGCTTAAGTAACACTGGTTCAATATTTAAATTTAAAAAAATAAAAAAAAAAAGACATCTCACCACGATTCGAACCCAAAACATTTAGCTAACCAACTGAGCTAACACGACGTACATGAAATTTAGTCAGTTCTTCAACTATTTTAAGTAAATCAGGTCATGATGTCATCTGGCGCATGCATAGAACCGGTCGTCATCACGAGAGGACCGTTTTTGTTGACGCAGAAATGCAACTTGGACTGTTCATACCAATTTCATTTCATTAGCTAATGTATTGAATTTTCTTAGTATGATTCATAACACATTAGTCAAGATAATTTATAATTCAAAGAAAAAAATTGATAAAACCACTTAATCATGGACCATTTAAAAGCAGTCGAACAGATAATTTGGTAAAAAGGGTTAAAAAAATGAGTCAAAAGTATGTTACTGAAATTGCTGTAAAAATGTAACCATTGGAGGTAGCTTAAAACTTTGCAACTTTACTAATTTTTGGGTGAGGAACTCAAAAAAAAAAATGTTTGCCTTGTTTCTAATAAAACTCTTTGCCACAGAAATATTTTTACTTTGGGGAATTTAAACTCGCCAAAAAAGGACCGACAGCAATAAGATTTTTCGGAAGTAATTAATATCTAGTTTAATTTTTTTTGTTATTTATTTCAGTCATAGTTTAAAATACTGATTTCGCCCTTGGATTTTAATGACAGGTGCATGAAAAAAAATGGCGTCTCCATTTTCGGCGATACTGTAGAAGTACCGTCTCGGGAATTATTATATAAACAAAAAAAAAAAATGATTTTTACAGTGAAATTAATTTTTTCGTTTATGCGCCATGTGCACATAACTTAATATTTTCAGTTATTTTTTTTTTTTTAAGTAATGTACAATGTAATCAAAAAATAATTTGACAAAATCTTCAAAACGCCTGATAGAACATAAACAAAAAAAATGCACATTTTGACGTGAAATTAATTTTTATTTACACATGACTTATTGCATGTAACTTAAAACTTAGCTGTATTGTGTTAATTTTTTTTTTTTTTTTTTTTTTTTTTTTTTAAAGTAGTGTAACTATACAGTCTGATAAAAAAAAAAAATTTAACAGAATGTTAGATATATCAAAAGCGCCTTGTAGAATAATCAAAAGAACTGTGTTAGTCAATAACACACAACAACAACAACAATAATAATAATAGCAGCAACACTTACCAAGGGTTCAGCTCATGCAAAAGACATAGAAGCCCCTCTGTAGAGACTGAATCAAGGAAAAAAAAACAACAACCCTTCTTTAATGGGAAGGATGTGTGCAAAATCACGGCAGAAGTAGAGACCATAATGAAATCCCATAGCAGGAAAGATTACAGAAACCTCCTCGCTTTCAAATCATACCAAAAAAAAGACATTACTAACCCTGAAAATTTTAAAACAAACCACATACTAACAGTTGTCAGGAAACGCGAGGAGGCCAAAGGACTATGGACTATGCTGGAGGAAGCAAACTCTGCTTTCAACCTTTATCCTCCAGCAGCCTATTTCAACGACAACGAATTAATCGAAATTAGAAAACGATGTGTTGGACGGGTCCCCATCAAACTCCATCCTTCACTTTATAGGGCAGTTAAACTAACCTTCCCCCTAGACATCGGCGGTCTGTCCCCTGACGGGTCTATCACCACTGAGATGACCACTGGATCATTGGGGACAGCTGTCGGTGTCTTGACACCGTCTATGTTTGATTAGGTTTCTCAACCCTAAGTAACTCAGGATGGCTTCCTTAAGATTAGCTAGTTTAAATGTCCGAGGGTTGAGGGACGCCTCTCGTAAACTTCGAGTTGCACGCGACCTTCAACGCCTTGGTGTGGATATTTGTTGTATACAGGAAACTTACTTCATTCCTAGTGATTATCAGGGTGTGCTCCTTAGAGACTTTCAGCTCTATTCAGCACATTATGATACCCATGCAAGGGGGGTTACTTGGCTAGTTAAGCGCACTCTTGATGCGTCGTGTGACCCTATTTATGCAGATCCAGAGGGAAGATTACTCGTTCTAGATGTTACCGTAAAGGATGTGGCATTTCGTTTTATTGGGGTTTATGCGCCCAATAACCATGCTGAGCTAGTTTCCTTTTTTCGGCGAATCGAGCCTTTCATGAATTCGTCTCGACGGTTAGTTTTAGCGGGAGACTGGAACGCGGTCCTGGATCCCGAATTAGATCGAGGGGTTAATACCAGAAGGGATACTAATCAGAACCGGGATGCTAAAGCGTTTCGAGACTTTGTCGACAAGTTTGATCTTGTCGATAAATTTCGGAACGAAAAACCCGGGGATTTAGCATGGACTTGGACAGGTAGACGCGGCTCCGATTCGGTGCAACTTTCGAGTTACATCGATCGGTTCTTAGTTAGGAGAGTCGACTTAGGGCTTTTAGACTGTCCAAGTTTTCATAGTATAGTTTATTCGGACCACAGGCTTGTCCGGGTTCGAGTAAACTTAGATAGTGTTAAACATAGGATGGCTAGTTACTGGAAGTTCAACACGTCGTTGTTCGATGTGAAGGACTTCCGGGAACAGCTTCTACTAACAATACAGAGGGAATTGACGGGGGCTATCATCGGGAATAAGTGGTGGGGCAACCTTAAAAAAGTCATTAGGTCCTTCGCTGCTGATTTTAGTCGCCGGCTCAAACGTAGTTCTAGAGCAGCGAAAGCGGCGCTAGAAGATAGATTAGAAAGGGCGGTGGAGGAGGGGGATAGTGCTAGCTATACTGTAGTTAAGGCTGAACTGGACTCCTTGGATAACAGGGAGGACCAGGGAGTATTAGTTAGGGCTAGATTAAAAAGAGCGCCAAACGAGGCAACAAACATGGCCGCGTCATTGCGTGCGGAGGAGTTTCGACGTTCTGCAGATCGACACATCGCCAGTGTCACATTGCCGGACGGACGAACCGTAACTTCAAACGACGGAATCTTGGAGGGTTTTCGGACTCATTTTCAGGAACTTTTTACCAAGGAGCCCGGTCTGACTATTGAAGAGTTTGACACCTATTTAGCCGACTTTTCTCGCCTGGAGGCGACCGAAGCAGCTAGGTGTGAAGGTAGCATAAAAGAGGAAGAAGTCATTGAGGCCTTGAAACAGGTCGGGCTATACAGGACCCCTGGGATAGATGGTCTGCCCTACGAGGTGTATTTGAGGCTGTCGCCCATTTTTATCCCTTTGCTGACCGTACTTTTTAACTCCTGGTTTAGGAACGGGTGCATACCTCAGTACTTTACCAGGGGGATCATTAAATTGTTACGCAAAGATAAAAATGGAGGGGATGGGATAGGTAATTTCCGGCCCTTAACGATGTTAAACACAGAGTTAAAGATTTTGGCCAAGATCTTAGCAAATCGTCTGCAGATTGTCTTACATCGTCTAATAAGTCCCGAACAGACTTGTTCTGTTAAGGGTCGGACGATTCAAGACAATTTGCACACGATACGCTTGATCGTAGAAAAAGTCGACACAGAAGCCGCGCTGATCAACTTAGATCAGTCCAAAGCATTCGACAGAGTAGACCATCGTTACCTAGAGGCTGTTCTTCGCTCGGCTGGGTTTGGTTCCCAGTTTCGCTCTTGGATTTGCCTCTTGTATGCCAACCCTGGTGCTATGGTAGAAGTGAATGGGGTGAGGTCGAAACCCTTCATGTTAACAAGATCGATCCGTCAAGGTTGTCCGTTATCCCCAATGTTATATGTGCTGGCGCTTGAGCCATATTTGCGCCAGCTTCGGGTGAATCCGGTCCTTCGCGGGATTACTTTGCCAGGTGGCTCTACCCCGGTAAAGTATACCGCCTATGCTGACGACGTGACTGTGCTTGTAACGAGCAGTGCCGAGATTAGAGTCGTTGACATAGAAACAAGTCGGTATGCCAAGGTCACAGGGGCCATAATTAACTACGTTAAGTCTATTGGCTTACGTATCGGTGCCTGGAGGGGTATGCCCCTTCAGGGACCCTTTGGTTGGACTGATGGGCCATGCAAGCTACTCGGCGTCTGGTTTGGCCCCGGTCTCCAGCTGGAGAAAAATTGGTCGGAGGTATTGGAAGCGGTCAAGGTCGCATCTCATTTGTGGGCCTTGAGAAATCTGTCTTTGAAGGGTCGGGCGGAGGTATGCAATTCTCATATCTACCCCCTGATCCTTTACCGTCTATCAGTACTTCCACTCCCGGAAACCACATTAGTTGATCTGGTGCGTGCTCTTTTTGCATTCTTATGGCGCGGAAAGCAAGCCATGGTTACTCGGGAGGTCTGTTACCTGCATCCGTCTGAAGGCGGTCTGGGTATGCCTAGTGTGCTAATACGTAGACACACTCTTAGGCTGATATACCTGGATCGAATGTGTACACCAAGTGAGGGAAACGGTGTCTTCTGGATAGAAGACACTAAGAAAGCCTTTCCGGCTTTGGAGAGTGTGCATTCGGCTAGAGGAGAGGCACACAAGTTGTTCCGAAACGAGTGCCCTTTCTATCGCGAGTGTCGGCAGGCCTTGAGATTTCTTCTACGGGTCCAAGAAAGCCTCTCTGACACCCAGCTGTTGTCTCGCAAGGCGCTATATCGGGCCTTAGTGAGAGGATCCGTTCGAGACGAAAAGATTGAGGAGTTCGGTTTTACGAAGGAGGAGCGCCGCTTAATATGGCCTTGGGCGCCTGGGTCGAGCTGCTTCGATAATTACGAGGCATCACTCACCTGGCTGGTAATACGAAATGCCCTCTGGGTCGGCAAAAGACTTTACGCAGCGGGTTTTACGGAGACACCCAATTGTGTCCGATGCGGAGAATGGGAGGAAGACCTTGATCATGCTTTCTTCCACTGCGCCATTGTTCGACCATTGTGTGAGTTAGTTGAAGGCTTCACGGTTCGCATGCTGAGCGAGCGGTTTTTTGTGCTGGAGTCGGTTTCCCCGTGCTGCAACTGGGCACCGACCATGAAGAAAGAAGAACGCTATGTTTTTCTGTGTTTATTAGCAGTTATGAGAGGCGTGATTTGGACGACGCGACAGAAGGAGGTTTACGGAGGTGAGACCTTCACTGCTCCCCAGCTTGTCCTCATTTTCAAATATCGATTGAAAATGCGAATTAAGCTGGAGAAGGTGAAACTCACTCCTGTGAATTTCAACGACAGGTGGGTGAAAGTTTCGCGATTGTGTAAAGTGAATGGAGCTAATCTTGAATTTCTTTTTTGAGTGGCTTAGGTTTTTTTAAGGATTTTGGGTGACTTGATCAAACATAGACATGCATCGGACCTCCTAGAGTAGACTAGTTAGGCATTTTTGTTCGATTTTTAACTTAGCTAGAGTATGCATGCTATCATCGCCCCAATCCCCCTTTTTGGTTTTCCCTGTCCCAGCGTCCCCCCTTTTTTTTTTTTTTTTTTTTTTTTTTCCCCACTTTTGGTTCGATAACCCCCAATCCCGGCCCCTTAGGTGATGGATAAACTGTTTTGCCAGAGATGTGGGCCATTTTTGTTGTGTTTGAATAAAGTCAGTTTTCGTGGGACCCACATCTTTTCGACTGGCAAAACTTTTTATCCGCCACAATTAGTAGTGAGGGGGTTCTTTTTACTAACCACCTTTTAGCATTGTATATTTTTCATCCAATTTTGTAAATAAGATTTTTATCCCCAACCCCCCCACATCATGTATATATATTTGTAACTTTCGGGGTTTAAGTAGGATGTCCACAGAGTGATTCTGGTATTTTGGTGAAAGAGTCTAGTTAAGTTAACGTTATGTTAGTTAGGTCAACATTAATCCCCACCCCCCTTTTTCGGCCTTGTGCCACATTTTTATTTGTGTAATTTTATTTTATCAAATAAAATAAATATTAACTTTAGTCTTTGCATCTTGGCTACGACTTGTTAGAAATACTCTTTTGGTTCGTATACGATATTTATTGCGCTGTTACTGTTATTATTATTGTTATACATTGTTGTTAAATTTGTTATTCCTCTTCCTCCTACGTTACTTGTTATAAGACTGTCATTTTTGCTTTCTGCCTCCACCGGCGATGGCGGCAGCCACCGGGACGCCGATAGAAACTTTACCAAACATGAATCCCAATGATAACATGGAAAAGCAGGGTTGGACAAAGCCTCCAGCCATAAAAATCGACGTGAAAGATTTCATTGAGAAAGCTAAAGCTGTGTGCGGAATTTGTTACAGATAAAGGTGTCAAGCTGGATCTTCAAAAGTTGGAAGAGATCACCAAAAAAACTATCCTTCTCTTTCTTGTAGACAGAAAGACAAAAAAGTTAATTCGTTCAACAAAAGAACAAGTTGCAAAGCTAATCGCAACAACAGGCTTGAGACCTGAAAGGATAACGAAATGTAAGGGCTACAACACCTGGAATGTCCTATTCAAGACCGAGGAGGAATGCATTAATATGTCCAAAAAGGAAATTATTACTAAAGACCACATATTAAGAATGGAATACATGGGAAGAAGAAGAACAACAGTTTCAGTTTTCGAGGTTCCAGTGACTGTCCCTGGTGAATATTTATGTGCATATCTCCTCCAATTTGGAGAAATAACAGGTGTTAATTTGGATGGTTTTCAGGGAACATGGACTTTTGAAATTTTACTGAATAAGGAAGCTTTCAGTAAAATTCCTTATTACATTGAAGCTGGAGAAGACAAACTACCACTAATAGTAGCCGGACGCCGCCCAGCATGCTGGCTATGTGGAGAGGTAGGGCACCTCACTTTCACATGCCCCAAAAGAATGCAAACAATTCAAAGCCTGCAACAACAGACAACCAAAATAGGGTACAGTTACGCCACTAAAGACTCTACCAGTACTCCTCCCGTCACAAGCACTCACGCAAGTCCAATCAAGAGACTCTCACAAGACCATTTCGAGCAATTGTGCAATACAACAAAGGAATCGCCAGCTAAAGCTCAAGAATGGACATTGGTGAAAAATAAAAAACTTTCATCCCCAAAGTCTTATGCACAAAGCCTGGAGAGAGATAGAATAGAAGCAATGTGTTCAAAGGATCCAGGAGGCAACAAATTTAAAGTGTTAAGCAAACTAAAAGACCGACTAGACCAAGATCGCAAAACTGGAAAAAAAGAAACCAAACCTTTCCCTGACTCTCTCTTTCCAGACTCTTCCCCAACAAAAACACGTCCATCCCCAGCTAAGGCATTACCCCCACCTGTCACTACAGCATTACCAAAAAGAGAAAAAAAAATGACAACGCTTGCCCCCAAAAAACAATCAACACCCAAACCATCTCCTTTTAAAACCCCCTGCAACACCCCTCAAAATACCCCTCCCCCTTCCCCAATGAAAACTGATATGCCTCCCCCTCCTGCTCCCTTGCCTCCTGCGACCCCGGGGGGAAAAAAAAGGCCCCGAAGTCCCTCTACGGAAGCTGAATCCCGGAAAAAAAAGCTCCCCTACTATACAGGCAAGAACGTATGCAAAATTACCCCGGAACAGGAAACTATCATGAAAAATCATAATAGAAAAGACTATAGGGCACTTTATGCTTTCAAAACGGTTAAAAAACTTGAAGTAGTGAACCCAGAAAACTTCAAAACTGCAAAAAGGCTTCTTACGGTTATAAGAAACCGGGAAGAAGCCATAGGCTTATGGTGCATGTTGGAGGAAGCAAATTCAGCATATGACATTGTTCCTCCAGCTGCATTTTTTAATGATAAAGATTTAACTGAAATCAAAAAGGCATGTTATGGGCGGGTCCCCATAAAGGTTCATCTATCTTTATATAGGGCCCTCAAACTAACATTTCCATTAGATATCGGCGGTTTGTCCCCAGACGGGTCCATCACCACTGAGATGACCACTGGGTCTATGGGGACTGCTGTCGGTATCTTGACACCGTCTATGTTTGTTCAGGATTCCCAACCCTAAGTAACTCGAGATGGCATCTTTAAGATTAGCTAGCTTAAATGTCCGAGGGTTGAGGGACGCCTCTCGTAAACTTCGAGTTGCACGCGACCTTCAACGCCTTGGTGTGGATATTTGTTGTATACAGGAAACTCACTTCATTCCTAGTGATTATCAGGGTGTGCTCCTTAGAGACTTTCAGCTCTATTCAGCACATTATGATACCCATGCAAGGGGGGTTACCTGGCTAGTTAAGCGCACTCTTGATGCGTCGTGTGACCCTATTTATGCAGATCCAGAGGGAAGATTGCTCGTTCTAGATGTTACCGTAAAGGATGTGGCATTTCGTTTTATTGGGGTTTATGCGCCCAATAACCATGCTGAGCTAGTTTCCTTTTTTCGGCGAATCGAGCCTTTCATGAATTCGTCTCGACGGTTAGTTTTAGCGGGAGACTGGAACGCGGTCCTGGATCCCGAGTTAGATCGCGGGGTTAATACCAGAAGGGATACTAATCAGAACCGGGATGCTAAAACGTTTCGAGACTTTGTCGACAAGTTTGATCTTGTCGATAAATTTCGGAACGAAAAACCCGGGGATTTAGCATGGACTTGGACAGGTAGACGCGGCTCCGATTCGGTGCAACTTTCGAGTTACATCGATCGGTTCTTAGTTAGGAGAGTCGACTTAGGGCTTTTAGACTGTCCAAGTTTTCATAGTATAGTTTATTCGGACCACAGGCTTGTCCGGGTTCGAGTAAACTTAGATAGTGTTAAACCTAGGATGGCTCGTTACTGGAAGTTCAACACGTCGTTGTTCGATGTGAAGGACTTCCGGGAACAGCTTCTACTAACAATACAGAGGGAATTGACGGGGGCTATCATCGGGAATAAGTGGTGGGGCAACCTTAAAAAAGTCATTAGGTCCTTCGCTGCTGATTTTAGTCGCCGGCTTAAACGTAGTTCTAGAGCAGCGAAAGCGGCGCTAGAAGATAGATTAGAAAGGGCGGTGGAGGAGGGGGATAGTGCTAGCTATACTGTAGTTAAGGCTGAACTGGACTCCTTGGATAACAGGGAGGACCAGGGAGTATTAGTTAGGGCTAGATTAAAAAGAGCGCCAAACGAGGCAACAAACATGGCCGCATCATTGCGTGCGGAGGAGTTTCGACGTTCTGCAGATCGACACATCGCCAGTGTCACATTGCCGGACGGACGAACCGTAACTTCAAACGACGGAATCTTGGAGGGTTTTCGGACTCATTTTCAGGAACTTTTTACCAAGGAGCCCGGTCTGACTATTGAAGAGTTTGACACCTATTTAGCCGACTTTTCTCGCCTGGAGGCGACCGAAGCAGCTAGGTGTGAAGGTAGCATAAAAGAGGAAGAAGTCATTGAGGCCTTGAAACAGGTCGGGCTAGACAGGACCCCTGGGATAGATGGTCTGCCCTACGAGGTGTATTTGAGGCTGTCGCCCATTTTTATCCCTTTGCTGACCGTACTTTTTAACTCCTGGTTTAGGAACGGGTGCATACCTCAGTACTTTACCAGGGGGATCATTAAATTGTTACGCAAAGATAAAAATGGAGGGGATGGGATGGGATAGGTAATTTCCGGCCCTTAACGATGTTAAACACAGAGTTAAAGATTTTGGCCAAGATCTTAGCAAATCGTCTGCAGATTGTCTTACACCGTCTAATAAGTCCCGAACAGACTTGTTCTGTTAAGGGCCGGACGATTCAAGACAATTTGCACACGATACGCTTGATCGTAGAAAAAGTCGACACAGAAGCCGTGCTGATCAACTTAGATCAGTCCAAAGCATTCGACAGAGTAGACCATCGTTACCTAGAGGCTGTTCTTCGCTCGGCTGGGTTTGGTCCCCAGTTTCGCTCTTGGATTTGCCTCTTGTATGCCAACCCTGGTGCTATGGTAGAAGTGAATGGGGTGAGGTCGAAACCCTTCATGTTAACAAGATCGATCCGTCAAGGTTGTCCGTTATCCCCAATGTTATATGTGCTGGCGCTTGAGCCATATTTGCGCCAGCTTCGGGTGAATCCGGTCCTTCGCGGGATTACTTTGCCAGGTGGCTCTACCCCGGTAAAGTATACCGGGACCGCCTATGCTGACGACGTGACTGTGCTTGTAACGAGCAGTGCCGAGATTAGAGTCGTTGACATAGAAACAAGTCGGTATGCCAAGGTCACAGGGGCCATAATTAACTACGTTGTCTATTGGCTTACGTATCGGTGCCTGGAGGGGTATGCCCCTTCAGGGACCCTTTGGTTGGACTGATGGGCCATGCAAGCTACTCGGCGTCTGGTTTGGCCCCGGTCTCCAGCTGGAGAAAAATTGGTCGGAGGTATTGGAAGCGGTCAAGGTCGCATCTCATTTGTGGGCCTTGAGAAATCTGTCTTTGAAGGGTCGGGCGGAGGTATGCAATTCTCATATCTACCCCCTGATCCTTTACCGTCTATCAGTACTTCCACTCCCGGAGACCACACTAGTTGATCTGGTGCGTGCTCTTTTTGCATTCTTATGGCGCGGAAAGCAAGCCATGGTTACTCGGGAGGTCTGTTACCTGCATCCGTCTGAAGGCGGTCTGGGTATGCCTAGTGTGCAAATACGTAGACACACTCTTAGGCTGATATACCTGGATCGAATGTGTACACCAAGTGAGGGAAACGGTGTCTTTTGGATAGAAGACACTAAGAAAGCCTTTCAGGCTTTGGAGAGTGTGCATTCGGCTGGAGGGGAGGCACACAAGTTGTTCCGAAACGAGTGCCCTTTCTATCGCGAGTGTCGGCAGGCCTTGAGATTTCTTCTACGGGTCCAAGAAAGCCTCTCTGACACCCAGCTGTTGTCTCGCAAGGCGCTATATCGGGCCTTAGTGAGGGGATCCGTTCGAGACGAAAAGATTGAGGAGTTCGGTTTTACGAAGGAGGAGCGCCGCTTAATATGGCCTTGGGCGCCTGGGTCGAGCTGCTTCGATAATTACGAGGCATCACTCACCTGGCTGGTAATACGAAATGCCCTCTGGGTCGGCAAAAGACTTTACGCAGCGGGTTTTACGGAGACACCCAATTGTGTCCGATGCGGAGAATGGGAGGAAGACCTTGATCATGCTTTCTTCCACTGCGCCATTGTTCGACCGTTGTGTGAGTTAGTTGAAGGCTTTACGGTTCGCATGCTGAGCGAGCGTTTTTTTGTGCTGGAGTCGGTTTCCCCGTGCTGCAACTGGGCACCGACCATGAAGAAAGAAGAACGCTATGTTTTTCTGTGTTTACTAGCAGTTATGAGAGGCGTGATTTGGACGACGCGACAGAAGGAGGTTTACGGAGGTGAGACCTTCACTGCTCCCCAGCTTGTCCTCATTTTCAAATATCGATTGAAAATGCGAATTAAGCTGGAGAAGGTGAAACTCACTCCTGTGAATTTCAACGACAGGTGGGTGAAAGTTTCGCGATTGTGTAAAGTGAATGGAGCTAATCTTGAATTTCTTTTTTGAGTGGCTTAGGTTTTTTAAGGATTTTGGGTAACTTGATCAAACATAGACATGCATCGGACCTCCTAGAGTAGGCTAGTTAGGCATTTTTGTTCGATTTTTAACTTAGCTAGAGTATGCATGCTATCATCGCCCCAACCCCCTTTTTTGGTTTTCCCTGTCCCAGCGTCCCCCTTTTTTTTTTTTTTTTTTCTTCCTCCCACTTTTGGTTCGATAACCCCCAATCCCGGCCCCTTAGGTGACGGATAAACTGTTTTGCCAGAGATGTGGGCCATTTTTGTTGTGTTTGTATAAAGTCAGTTTTTGTGGGACCTACATCTTTTTGACTGGCAAAACTTTTTATCCGCCACAATTAGTAGTGAGGGGGTTCTTTTTACTAACCACCTTTTAGCATTGTATATTTTTCATCCAATTTTGTAAATAAGATTTTTATCCCCAACCCCCCCACATCATGTATATATATTTGTAACTTTCGGGTTTTAAGTAGGATGTCCACAGAGTGATTCTGGTATTTTGGTGAAAGAGTCTAGTTAAGTTAACGTTATGTTAGTTAGGTCAACATTAACCCCCACCCCCCTTTTTCGGCCTTGTGCCACATTTTTATTTGTGTAATTTTATTTTATCAAATAAAATAAATATTAACTTTAGTCTTTGTCAAGTTATCCACAACTTGAATGCTGACCGAAAGTCCACTACACAATCCAACATGGCGCTACGAACAGGATTCGAGACAGAAGATTGGGAAGACTATTTCCTCAAAGCAGGCATTGCTGCCGATTCCGCCAAGAGCTACGCTGCAACTTTTGTGAAGGAAAAACTGAGGAAAGAAAACCTTTAAGTAATGGATCGAGCCATGCTAAGAGAATTGGGAATCACAACAATGGGAGAAGCTCTGTCTATCCTTCGACAAGCCAAGGATCCCGCTACCCAGACCACCTATGCTAAGGCACCAGCTGCCAGGCCTCCCCAACTTCATCTCGAAATGACCCCTCAACAATTCAGAAAATTTCGGATTGACTGGGAAGTATTCACCAGAATAACGGATATGCCAACTTCTCAGGCCAATACCCAGTTATACAGTTGCGCTGATGAATCCGTTCAAAATGCAATCATAAATACGTACCCTAAGTTCTTCACCACCAACCCAGACAAGCTGCTAGAGATGACAGAAGCATTGGTAACTCAAAAATCAAATCCCATGGTCCATCGGATGACATTTGCAGCTATATCACAGCATGAAGATGAACCCATCCAACAATACCTTGTTCGTCTTAGGTCCACGGCCATAGACTGTAATTTTTCATGCCCCAACTGCGATCACGACCTGTCCGACACTTACATCAAGGACCAATTTATCAAAGGGATATCGAATGATACGCTTCAGACCGATCTACTGGCAAAAGCCGGGTTGCTAAGAACTCTCAACCAAAATATTTGTCATGCTGAGGCATTTGAGTCTGCACTACGGGACCAAACTGCAATGACTGATACCTCAGACATAGCTACAGTCCGGATGTCAATGTATCGCAAAAAAACAAAACACCGAAATAATTCAAATAAAAACAAAATGATAAAATAATGTTTTTCTTTGATTTGATTGACAGAACTGAAGAGAAATAAGTAAACAAAAAGTAAACAAAAAAATGAGGCACATTTTTTAAAATTAAAAAAATTTTCCGTCAGTCACACGCAACTAAAAATGTTTTTTTGCTTTAAAATGTGCCCAGTTTAATTTTTAAAAGATAATTTAACAATGCTGAAGTTTATCCAACCGAAATAAGCAAAAAACATATGAAAGTTTGAAAGAAGATATAGAAAATAAACAGCTGACATTATTTTTTAAATTGTAAATTTTCATTTCTTTTATTTACGTGTTTGTTGAACTAAAAATATTATTTTAAACAATAACTCTATAACTATAAAAACAAATCCATAGTGAAACAAGTTGTTTGTTTACGTTTTCGTTGGGTCATGCCGCTCGTTTGTGCTGACAGTTGATTTTCGTGATGATAATTTGTACTTCGGTCACTTGGGATTAAGTTATAGGTACATTCACTTTTATTAGTCGCGCTCCTTGATTTATGAGCATAGTAATATGACACCAACAGATTATTAAAGAGATATTCCTCTACAAAACGGTGCGATTTTTGAAATTTTTTTCACTGAAGTTTTCAAGTTGAATTTTTTTTGTGAAAAACAACTGAAACCCCTTTTTTAAACTCACCATATTGATAAATGACCTTTTTTTCTTTAAAATGGTATATATACCTAGACTCACAATATCGCGCACACCAAATTTGAAAAATACCAACATTTCTTTGTAAAAAAAAAAAAAAAAATAAATAAATAAAGCTGTGTTCACCAAAATTAGTGACATAACTTGAAGTAACCTGAAAAAAAAAAAACTATTGAAGACACAAGAAAAAGAATCATCTATAAATATAAAAGCGAAAATGTATGTTTGTATGTGTGTTCGCTTTTTCTGTATGTCTACAAAAGGCTTTTTTCAGAAGCGGTCGGTCGCCTAACAACTTTTTAAAACTTTTTATATCACATATAAATCGTAATATCTCATAGTTAACAACGAAGCTCACCTATTTAATTTGCTCGACTTTGGGAAGATAAATATTCAACATTTGTCGCTCACCGCATGTGGGTTAGTCTTTTTCCTATAACATCTTGGGAAGCGTTCCCGCAGTAAATGAAATACTATCCCGCAGTCAAACTTGACCTCATTAAGTCATTAAAACGGGCACCTGCCAAATCCAAGTAATTAAATAAATTCAAACGTGTTTTCGTTAGCATCTCGCGGTGGGCAATGGTTAACGTCGCACGTTTTTTTTTTTTTTTTCACTTTAATTTACAACTTTGCCTCAAGGGTTCGGGTTCGATCCTCATACTTACCTACCAAAACATTTTTTTTTATCCCCCTCCCCCGGAGTTTCCACACACCCACACCTCCAAACACCCGGGCAATGCCAGGTACCCCTCGCTAGTATATCTATAAAGTAAAAAGATTACATTTTATTTCAATCAAAACTTTATCAAAATAGCCCAAAAAATAAACGAGATATCGCAAGTTGAAGTTAAGGGAAATTTAACTTTATTTACCAGTTTTCGCATCCTAAACTAGGTCTGTTTGGGATACCTACTCGAAACTGTCCCTCAAAACCAAGGCCAAGCGAACCTTATGGTCATTACTTTGCCAAGCGCCAGAAGGGCAAGACTTATTTGGGGATTTGATAAGAACGATTTCATCCTCCGACATCTTCAGAGGGGCCATCTACTTCTACTTGTTGGCATCTACTTCTCTAATTGACAGCAAATAGTCATTGTGCCAAATATGTCTAAATTTACTGACAAATTCATCCCTCAGTTCAAGGGAACACAAGAGTGTAGTTCTGTTAAAAGGGTCTGGAGAAAGATCCTCAGAACCATGATTATCGGGGGTGATAGTCTGTTTGCAGAATATGGTTAGTGGTCAAAATATCAAGACTTCCATCTGAAGCTGAAATAAACGTGAGTGGCCTATCATTTATGACCTTTTGAACGTCCGAAAGAATGGTTAGGAAGTCCAAATAACTGACTTCCCAACAACATTGACAAACACTGTTTAAGTTTTAATCAGTCTTTCCCATGCTCCCCCATGCCAAGCAGAGTAAAGGGGAATGTTATAATGAACAATAGTGGTTGATTTGAAATGTTCTTTAAATTCAGACACGAATATGTCTGACAATATAATACCCAACACTAAGAATGATTTAGCATTGTTGGAATACACGTGAGTGGGCACACCGAATAAAAGCCAATAAGAATTAGTGTGTGCTCATGTCTGGCAGTAATTCCAGATGTATCGCACACAAACTCATACAAGTAAACAATAAGATGTACATTTTGATGTCCTGATTATTATTTTTGAAAAAAATGTCCAATAAAATCTATACCCATGTTTTAAAGGGTTGGACAAAATTTACCCTGTGAGAGCAGTTGAGACCCGGAGGGGGTATTGCAGGGTAGAAATTGATTCTCTTACATATAATACAGCTGCGGAGAACGGATTTCACCGTTTGTCTCCTCTGAGGGATCCAAAAAACGAATAGCTTAAATTTGCTAAGGGTAGAATTTGCTCCTATATGGCAACAATTCAAGTGTGATTCAATAATGACCAGTTTGGTCAGGTGATTATTTTTTCCTAAGTATAGGAAATTTTACATCATGAGAAAATATTGGAGTTCTGAATGTGTCCTTGAGTCTGCATCAGTCCATCTTTATCTAGAAATAACCTAAGAACCGTCACCTTTGGGGGTGCAACCTTATAAGGTTGTTTCAAATAATCTAATTCCGAGAGAAAAGTTTCATTTTGCATATGAGAAAAAAAAAAAGCAACAATTTAGCTCTTTTATAGGTGTCAGTACTTCGGTGTCGTAATTTGTCTTAGAATCTTAAAACTTTTTCTAAGACATTAATCGCCTTAGATAATGTGGAGAAATCAGATATTTTAATTGGTAAACGGCTCTCATCTGAACTGGCTTCATCCGAGAACATACATGTTACAAATATTTTTTTTATTGTTATTAAGTCAGGGTAAGGGAGATATGGGCCAGCAGATGCTAACTTGATTTAGCCATTCTGGTCCACAGATCCAAAATTTGAATACTTGTTCGAACTTAGAGGTTGTAATGCCTCTGGTTAAAAGATTTGCTGGATTGTCCGGTAAAGGATCATATTTGAATTTAGGGGTTACCTCACATTTTAGGCTAACCTCCCCTATAGATTTGTTTATATCTGATATATGATTTCCCACAAAAATATGCTTTGATATTGATAGGCATTAGAGCCTCCAAAACCTGAGAAATAACTTTAAGGGCCAGATATATTAGCAATTGCAAGCCTATGCAGTATTTTTGTGGACATTGGCAATATTACATACCTAATGTACTTCAACAAATCTTTTTTATTTGTGGATGAATTTTTAAAAGAATTACATTGATGTAAAGAGAATAGAATAAGCATTCCAATAACATTAATTTATTTTGCTTTTATGTGTTCAATGTTTTTATACCCCAAGTAAAAAATGAAAAAAAAAATGGTTAAAAATGACAACAGCAAAAAGGGAAACTGTTTTTTCAATGTTTACATTTCATACGTTAGGTTTGGATACACATGTGCAGGGTCAAATTTAATTGGACATGGCTGAAATTTTACAGGCTATATAAACGTAAAGTCCATGTCTACTGGACTTTGATTTATATTTTTACAACCACAAGAAGCAAAGTTATGACCAAGCAAAGTTGACAAAGAATATTTCAAAATTGATAAGATAAATCTGTATATATCATCCATTTTCATGTAGATAAGTTTCAGAATTATTTTCATGTATAATATGTAAATATTTGATAATCAATTGTGCGGAAATTTCTTTAAAATGTCATCTTTTATAGAAATTACAGAATATAAAACTTAACGAGAAAACGGATCGCTATGCACTAATGAGTTGACCAGTTCAGTCAGTGTATTAACGAGTTTCGTTTGTATTCTCTTAAAAATAGAAAACTGTTTTTTCTGCTTGCAAAATGAGCAGACAAAAGTTTAATTTTTTTTATTCTGTGTTTGTCAATTTAAAAAAATCATTTTCAAGTTTTTCAAATTTGATTTCCAAACAAAATTCTTTTGTTTTTTTAACGCTTTTAGTAAAAGCGTTAAAAAACAACAAAAGGTTCTAAGAACATGTGTTTCTGTTATCATGGTATTTATAACTTCTTACTTAAGGTAGAATTGTGTTTTTTTTGTTTTTTTTTTAGTGGCCAAAAAATATATATTTACTAGCAAATGTACCTGTCGTTGACTGGGTTCAAAAACAGCCTACAGAAAATGAACTCTGATTTATGAAAGTATGATCGGTTATGAAAAGGAAGGGTTGTAATGAGATAGCTTCGAATTTGGGGGTATCAAAACCCAAGTAAAATATGATGAAAGTAAAAATAAAATAGATAAACCCTCTAATTTATTATACCATACCTGTTCACACAGAAACACTTATCAAAATATTCTGTGGATCTATATTAAAAAACCTTGTTAAACTTTGTGACATATTTTCATTCTATGGAGGGCAGGCACGAACGAACACCCCATAATTTTATTATACCATATTTCAAACTGAAACATAATTATCAAAGTATACTTATGCAGATATGAAGTCTTTATTAAATTTTGTGCCTATTTCCCTTCTATGGAGGCCAGGCGCGAATGCAGACCCCACAATTTTATTATACCATCCCTATTTAAGTTAATACTTTGATAAGTATGTTTTATGTACATCTATATCAAAAACACTTGTAAAGGTTTTTTTTAAATTTTTTATTTCCCTACTTTGGTGACGAGGCGCGAACGCAGACCCCACAATTTTAATGAACCACTGTTCTGCCAGATCAAACATACCCATTCCTGTGTCCTGATACATCTTCTATCATATGTGATCAGTTTTTTATAATAGTCAACCATATAGGAGCCTATTTGTGACCAGAGACACACACACACGCACACATTAAACTTTATATTATAGTATAACAAATAAAAGATACTTGTGCACTTATACTACCATGCTGGAATAATGTTATTTAGAAACCCATTCTTAATATGGGGAGGGCAGGGTGTTTTGTAAATTATTCTGTACTTTCATCTAACAATTAAATAAAAAGATATCGTAAAACTTGAATTTAATTTGAAAATACTATTTGAAAAAATAGCACGGTAACAGTGTATAAGCACCCAAATAAATATTACCAACGGCAAGAATAAGTTACTTTTCTATTTAGTTAAATAAGTTTTTAGTGCATTTATTTAATGTAAAATGTTTATTTCAACAATTAGCCATGTGGTATCTCATGTCTTTGAAATTTCAACAATGACTTAAAAGTATACAAAATACTATTAGAAACCCAACCAAAAATGTCCTTGTGACATTTATTGGGTGGGTTTCTAATAGTGTTTTGTATAATTTTTTAAATTTTTTAGCTCATTGTCAAGACCTTTTTCGAATCTGTAAAACAAAATCGTTTTTTTTTTGTTTTTTTTTCTTTTAACTGAGGATATCTAAATAATAACAATAATAATAGTAATAATTAGGCAGTTCAGTAAAGAATTTCATTTGATGTATTTTGTAAATTTTTACCTTGTTTCCACCTGAACATTTTTCTTTAAAATGACTACCTTTAAGATTTTCGTGTATGCTGAAAACGAATATCGCATTTAAATTTTCCACAAATAAATAGCTTTCCAGGTATTAAGCAATGTCATTTCTTATGCTATTGCTGGTAGCCATCTTGGTACGTGTGTTTGCGCATAGTTTTTTGGGATTGCGTTTGTACGCTCCAAGATAGCCACATAAGAAATGACATTGCTTAATATCGAGAAAACTACTTATTTGCAGAAAATTTAAATGCATTTTGAGCATACCCTAAAACCTATAAAAATAATCATTTTAAATGTTAAGGTGGAAACAACGTAAAAAAATACCGTTTTATTTCTTTGTTTACATAGTTGAATTTTAAGTAAAACAGAATAGAAATGACGAAAATTACTAGCAACTGGTGAATATATAGTTGTTTATCAGGATTCCTGGTATCCTGGTACTGTGAAAGCTACATTGAGGATTCATGTGGAGTACGATTTATAGTTGCATCTCAGAGAATAGGGGTATATTTTGAACCAGATAGAGAGGATTTACAAAACTGAAAATTGGACTGGTCCCAAAATGCATAAGTTCTGGTCGACTATGGGAAGTTCCATCTTTTACAGAAATCCAAAATCTATGAAAAATTTTCTTCAATTTACTTCTGAGATTAATTCATATCTACTCAATTTTTTCTTGGAGTAGTAAATACCAGCCATGAATGCTATTCAGGCATTCAATGGCTACACCCCAGATTAAGCTCTCCTTTGGTGGGGAGGCAAGTAAATACCTAATCTCAATAAAGCTATATTTAAATACCACTATAATACTTAGTTTTGTTCATAAATAGACACCCACTGTATGATACCATGTGCCAGTTTAAAAAAAAATTGAAATTTTTACATCTTAATTTATAATTCATGGCTTATAGTAAAGAGATACATCAGATTTGACTCCATAATCAGAAAGAGCACACAATTTTACATAAAAGTACCAAGTTTTATGAGAATAGCTTGAAAAATAAATAAATGGTGGCGAAATTACCAAATTTCTTCAAATATTGAGTTCCGTAATTTAACCCACTTTTACTAAAGAAAAATGTTTATGAAAGAGCATAAAATTCTCATAACTTTTGAACTCCTGATGGTATTTGCATAATTCAAACGGTTTTAAGCATCTTTTCATGCAAGTTGATAAAATAACGATTATCTAAAAAGAAAAAATCAACTTGTCATGCTCGATATCTAACATTATAAGTTGATTTTTTTCTTTTTAGCCATCAATTCCAACATAGGGAATGATTTCCCTTTTAATGGGAGCCACCTTAGCTTTGGCGAATATCAAGGAACACTGAGTCCCTTGTTTTGCATATAAAGAAAATCCATAAGCATACTTAGATGCATCGCAGAAACAAATGATTTCAACTGGGGAGCTCAAAGTCCCATAGATTGTTTAATTCTTTGGCATGTATTTGCCACAAATTAATACAATTTTCAGGGATTTGCTGGTCCCATAAGTTATTTTTCCATAATTGACTGACAAAAAACTTCCCCTGAATAGTGACAGGAAGAAAACATAATGAAACTTGAGATAATATCCCACGTTTTGTTTTGACATTATCATCTACTAGCGGTGGTACCCGGCGTTGCCCGAGTGTTTGTTTCCGGGACGGGGGGGAGTTTTAAAAAATGTTATGGTAGGTAAGTAGGAAGGATCAAACCCGGAGTCATGAGTAAAAGTAGGAAAATAAAGTGTGAAAAAAAAACAAAAAAAAAAACATCTGCAACGTTAACAGTTCGGCCACCAAGAAAAGTCCATTCCAGTTGTTTAGGAAAAAAAAAAAAAAAAAAAAAAAAAACGACTACGGTAGGTCGGCGCGAACGTGAAAATATAATGTGAATTGTCCAGCACGCTAACCACTACGCCACAGAGCACTGCAGCTTAGTTTAGTGATTTTAAATAACTTCACATGAAAGAACTACGAAGCCAAACCGGTGTTCTCTTCTCAACTGTTCCTTGTGAACGATCCCCAAACGGTGTTAAGTGTTGGCAGGGGGAGGAGGAATTTATTAGAGAGAAAATATTTTACCACTTCCATTGATCTTAACCGATTTTAGCCGTGACTTCTCAGCAGAAAAAGTATAGAAATCTAAGATTATCGAGGAATTTGAGAAATAATAAGCCTATAACACACCTCAGATATTGTTCTGCCGTTTGTGCATATTATATTTGCATGAAATATCTTGATTTTTAATCCTATTAAGGTCAAAATCAGACGGGGGGGGGAAAATGAGTTCATTTTATTTATATAGAGATTACCATGGGAGTAATTTTAAAGGAGTCCCATTAAGGGGAATATTGATAACCCAGCGCCTTTTCATGGATGGGGGAAAGAGATGCAATGGAATCATCTTCCAGCATTTTAATTTGCAATCTCCTGCAATTGGAATTGCAGGATTGAAGCTCAAAACCTGCTGTCGCGAACATTGCTATAAACTGAAATCAATGAATCACTGTCACTACTAGTGGTGACTAAATTGTCAACAAAGAAGTTTTTGAAAATCGTGTAAGAGACTAAATCTGCCTCATATTTTTCGATATGGAATTTGAGTATAAAACTCAGTATAAATGAACTGGCATTAAAACCAAATATAATTGCATTAAATCTGTAGGTGTACAATTTTCTGTCCACTCTAAGAAAGAAACAAAATCTATTATCTTGGATAGATTTCAAATGGATCTGTAAAAATGCTTTACGTAAATCGCCCAGAAGAACATACTTGTTTTTCCTGAAAGCTAGTAAAATATCTAGCAATTGTGTAGTTAAGTTGACGCCCGAATAAGCTGCGTAGTAATTGAAGTACCACCCTTACGTTTTAAAGAACGGTTGAATACGGAACAGATCTTCATAGTTACCCCCTGACCTTCCTTAATTACAGGTCTGTGGGGAAATTCATATATAATCCTCATGTTCCATGTGGAACCGAAAAGGATTCAATAATGCTGCAGTCTTCATATTACCTGAAGACCTGCATATAATCATCATACAGTCCTTTACTGTCTCAGGACTGAGCCACTCTCTGCATTATTCGTAGTGAGGGTACATAATTGGATTCTACCTTAGAAAGTTTTTCAGAATCCCATGGTAGATTGATATATTTGCGGTTCCTTAGAACAATAGCCTCCTATAAGGCATTTATTTTTTCTTCAACAGAAGACAACTTTTTGGTTTCGTCAATACCTATGGAATCTAGGAATAAAAACCTTTCCACTCCATGTTCGACAGGAGAATCTTCAAAAAACGATTGAGGTGCATCATCATATTTAACAATAGGATTTAACATGCTATCAATTCAATAAGAATTGCAGGTAGGTAGTGCTTTAATAACTTCATCAAAGGCCAGTAATTCTTTCTTAACCTTTGCATTGAAATTCAAAAATTTAGACTCCTCATCAAAGAGAATTATGTACTTGAGAAGTTTCCAAGCAGCACCTCCCAAACATTTAATTAAACAAAGATTATTTATCCGTTGAATAAGATCCAGGCTTATTATTCCATGAATCCATTCAATTTAGAGTATTCAGGACAGACGAAAACCCTCCTTAGTCAATTATGACGTGATCTCATCAAATTTGTCCACTTGGAATCTTAATCTCAAATCATTTGCAAACAAAGCAGAAAAAGGAAAGGGGCGCTGATGTCCCAATTTAAGAGACACTTTCAGCTCCCTAAGTTTTAATGAATTAGTCCCCACAAGCGTGTTAACAGGCATTTCCACCATCCCTGGTTTTAATTTATTCTCAGGACTTAAATGGTTTAGTATTACCTTAGAAAAGAAGGATTTCTGGCTACCCGTATCCAAAAGACAGTAAAAATAGACCGGACAGCCCTCTGCAGTCGTTGATATTTTGAACACAGGAAATATACAATTTTCCTGTCCCGATAATGATGTACGTCCCAAAAAGGGTTTAGGACTTTTAGGGCACATAATAGAAAAATGGTTCTTAAAATCACAAATGGCGCAAGGGTAAGGAAAACCCTTTATCCCTTTGTAAACAGTTTCAGTGGTCACCTAGGCACCTGATACCTAATTTGAGTTCTTTGGCTCTTTTAATTTTCGAGGCAAAGTCCTGATATTTGGGACAAACTTTAGTTGGGTGATTAGTAACCCTACATAATTTGCAAATTTTATTAATCTCACCATTATTAGTGAGAGACTTGGAGTTAATACTACTTTTTTTTTTTTTTTTTTTTAATATATTAATGTGTTTATCCTCGGTTCCCATCGCCAATATTAGATTTTGGATCCGATGAAGAAGCCAACATTTTTGGCAGGCCATTTTCCTGGTGCAGCACTGCAGCACAACTAATGATGCCACCATCATAATATCCAAAATGTCAAAAGTGTACAACATGATCGAAGAAAGAGAGGGGAAACGTTCATTAAATTTTATTCATCAACTCTCTACGCACGCTGTTCAGAAATTTAGCAAACAGAATATGAGCAATCATAGTTCCTGACGTAGAATTATCAGAAAAAAAAATCTGCATTAAAGGATTTGTCCATCTCGGTCAGTTCTAGCTTAACGCGTTCGAGAAGAATTTTGAGGTCTTTAATTGAAAAAAAATTGTGCTGGCTGAGGAATAATATCCTCAAAAATTTGGTTCATTATCAAAGATGAATTTAAAAATCTTCCCTTCAAACACGTCAAAGCCTGCTCGTAATTTTCAGGATTTATATCTAAATTGGATACGAGATCGAAAGCTTTTCCTGCCAATTTAAATTTAACTAAAAGAAGCTTATCTGCATCACTCAAATTAGACGTACAGGATTCGAATTTTCTAAGGAAGCTATGAAATTCAAATTTATTTGAAGATAGATCCCTGCTGAATTGAGAACACTATAACTGTATCTTCATTGATAGCATTAGAATTTCCTGGATCTGGTTCTAAACTTGCAAATTCCTTTCTTACCTCTGCCATAAACCGTGCTGAATCTCGACAAATATTCAATCTCTTCTGCAAGGATTTCAAAACTAATTGGTCAAAAAGATCGCCAGCTTGGAAATTCATTTAAGTATATCCAAAGAAAAATTCTTGGCAGATCCCCCATCTAGTTTCTTGCTTAACCAAGCTAAAGTCATTGTTATTTGGAACTTTTTGCTTCTATTCATGAAAGCAAATTCGAATTAGCCATAATGCTTCAATACCAATCAGTAACCCAATTACAAAAGGTTCAAAATGGTAGTTCCCCCCACATGGGGATAAAAAAAAAAAGGCGTGAAACCACAATCTCCGATAACGTTAATTTATTGTCATCGAGAAAAAAGAGAAATTGGGGACCTAACACATCGGTTAAATGAGAAATATAAGAATCAGTGATATAATCTTAATGGTCCAAGGGAGACCACCGTATCAACCTTTTGCTAAGCTGAGTACTAATTTCGACCGCTTGAGCGACAATTTAAAACTATATTACTCAACACAAGCAACAGATAAACAACATTAATTAAAAATTACAATTAAGTTTTTTTTTTTTTTTTTTTTTTTTTTAAATATATATATTAATATTTCTAATTGTGGAATATCAAATATTATCTTCATTTGATGAATAAAGGAAAAGTTTTTTTGTTTTTTCCAAGTTACAAATTAGTAATGAACGCTTTTTTTTTTTTTTTTTTTTTTAGTTTTTCAAGTTATAGTTTAATAAGATGAGTTTTTTTTTTTTGTCAGTTACAATTTAAATAAGATGGACAATAGTTATTTATTTCAGTTACAATTTAATAAGATAGGCATTTTTTTTTTTTTTCTCAGTCACAATTTTAATAAGATGGACATTTCTTATTTATTTTTACAGTTTATAAATTATGACAATCTAAGAATGCTTCGTATTAAAAAAATTTATCAATCTGACAAAGAAAGTGTAGACATTTATACTGCAAGTTAACGATAAGAAATTACCCACAATTACAAATTAACAAATTCTTTGTAAGAGAAAAACGAAGAGAGGGAGGGAAAAGAAAAAATATATTTTGCGAAAAAAACGAAGAAGAGAAAAGGAAAAGAATATTCTGATTAAAGCTTCTTACAGACAAAAGTCTATAGAAGTAATTGTAAGAGAGAAATAGCGACATAACTATAAATATTAAAATATTAATTCCATTCTTTTATAAGTATTTATGAATAAATTTTATATAGTCTTATTTTATATATGAATTTTATAACTATGAAAGAACACCCTTGCAGAAACATATATACAAAGAGGTGTGAAATTTATTTTTGCTGAGGTAGAGGTAAATAATTTTGTCTATACACCAACACTGGAGAGAAAAAAAAATCAATTTTGCCCTCAAAATAGTCTGATTTGTCCCATCTGTATTTTCCTTTGAATGAATGACTCGGCAATAAGCCCCTTCCTAATTGTATAGGAGTATGGCCTTCCATATCTGTATAAATTTTGTAAAGAAGTTATAATCTTCAAGTATGAATTGTATTTCAAGAAATAATTCATAGTTTGTAGTCCATATGAATGCTTATTTGGAAAAAATGCTAACATAAAAACAGGTAATAATTTTTATGTGTAAATCTTAGTGTAGTTCAGTTCATCCTAACTATAGGAACCACTTGATTGGCTACAAGCAATGTCAAATATGCAACAGGTGAAAATAGAATGAGGAAATGTATTCCGTTGTTAAAAATGTGTAAAAGGCAACAGATGTCCATGACAATATTTTTAATCCTTTGAGAATTGATGTTATATATACGCTAGAAAAAGTAAAAATGCATAGTTAAGTGTAACTGGTGTTTGTTTGGCATCAAAATTTTGTTGCAAAATTTATGTGGTGTGAAAATTATTAAAATAAAACTACCAAAAAAAATGCAGGAATGTGATTGTTTGAAAAATATAAATGAACATTATTAAGCAACTGTGTTATTGACTTCAAAGGTTGCTTAGTGTGATTTTATTCTAAGAATGAAACATATTTTTGGAAAGAGTTAAAAATCTTATGTTTCACCTTGATATTTGTAAGTCTCTGAAAATCGATACTGTAAAATAAAGGAACCAAAACATCCAGTGTGATTTTTTTTTAACTTTTTACATAAATCTTGTGATTCAAAAATTATGTTTCATGTGTATGATACATCTTATAACTTATTGTCTTTTTAACAAATTGTAATATGAAATGTATTAACAATAAAGATTATAAAAATGAGAATAATAGAAGTGACTGTTGACAATGAGGAAAATCTGCGACTGTACCAATCTGTTATTCTGCCAAATAATAACGTCAAAAAGTAACCAGAGGAATCAATAAAAATGTCCCTTCCACACATGGTGGATTTTATAATGCAAAATTTTGGAAACAGAAACCTATTGTTACCCAGCTTTGAAATATTATAAATAGGCAAATATGTTATTTTACCTTGTAAATTTATTTATTTTATAAATGAAAGTTGTAGTAGCTTATAAAATCTGTTTTTATCTGTTTATTTTGGGGAGGTAGGATTTGTTCAATCATTAGCAAAATTTGCATATAAATTGCTAATTGTATTACAATTAGACTAAAGAGGTTTTAAAGGTTATGTAGGGGTTAGAAGAAAGTGAACCAGACTGAAAAGCAAAAATAAAGAGAATGAACTTGAGTCTAGCATTAAATTCAGAAAAACATCCTCATCAAGATTGATAACTATTTTTTTAGGTAGATTAAACATCCTAGAATAAGAATGTAAAGTGTGACCAGTTGCACCATGTGAACATTTTTTTAAATATTGGGCAACTGACGTAAATAGGGGTCAGAGCGTTCAAGAACCTGTTCATTATACCAGTTAATTTGTTGGGGATATTTTCCTAGATAAAAACTAAATGATTTTGAATGTCTTTGTTACTTTGCTTGAAGCATTCTTCAAATAGGTTGTATAAACCACATCCATCATTTAATTTCATCAGCTCAGAGTATTGAAGGATTCCATGCAAAGTATGGTTTAACTTTGTCCAAGAAAAGTTTGATTATATTCAGGCTAGTTTTCAAATACAAATCTTTGAACTTTTCTAGATCACATCTTCTGGTAGATGAAACATTAGACTAGTGCTGAAACTATTAATTGGAAATCAGAAAAATCAGAACTTTGGGGGTATCGGAATTGAAAAAAATTGCTTGTTTTCTGATGCCAAAAACAATTCTTTTAACTTTTTGCTTGCTTTTTTCATTTAAAACTTAGTTTTCAATTGCTGATATGAATGATAAAATTATAAATATTTATTGATTTTAAACTATTAGCAAAATCAAAATCAGCCCACATGATTGTATTTTTGTCTTTACAAAAATATATGCACATATTACATGGGTTTCTACAGTAATCCAAAAGTTCATTGTTTTAGGGTTGTTAACACCCCTATATCCATGCACTCGTCTGGCTTATAATGCTAGATATTTCTACCTTCAAGCAGAGTACACTAGTTTAACCGCTCGCAATGAACCCCAGGATTTTCACCTTATAATTATTACCCCTTAAACTGGACCACAACATTGGTGATAAAACTATTTCGAAAAAGGATCCACAAAGATATCTTTTGGATAAACAATCAAATAAAAAAAAGTTGTAGTAGGAAGGCAGGCTCTGATCCATACCGCGAAGGAGGAAAAGAACGGGAAAAAAACCTGACGTCTTTGCTGTTACGACCACCGCCAAACCAGAAGTGACATAGGTTTAAATTAAGGCTCGACAATCAAAAAGAAGGGATGATTTTCGAAAATATTGGTGAAAAAAGCGCCCAGTTGAGGGTGAAGAAATGAATGTTTTTATCCAATTTTTCGGTATTTGTTGTCTGAAGGGTCGAGCTTCAAAACGATACTGATTTTGTGAAAATCCGTTGCCTCTGTCGAAAGTTTTAGGCAGACATGCAAACATACATACATGTATACATTTATATATTGGTAGCTCAAATTTTCGACCCAAACCAATTAAAAAGCTTGCCCTATCTCTGAATATCCTTTATGTAAAATTTCAAATGTTTAGACCAGAAATAGTCTGAGTAATTTGGTAGAGACCGCACAGGTCAAATTTTTTTAAAACTTTGACCTCTATTATGACCCCTTAACATTTATTGTTTTGGGCTCAAATCAAGTTAAGTTAAATCCGTGTCCAAGGAACCTATACCTAAAATTTCAAGTGTTCAGACCCAAAATTGTAGGAATTTGGTAGTTCTCAAAGGTCAAATCATTGAACTTTGACCCCTTAACAGCCAAATTTCTGGCTGAAAACGGATTACAAAGATTTTCCCAAATCTCCATACCCTGTATATCAAATTTCGAGTCTGTAGACTGAAAATTGACAGTTATTGTGTCGGGGAAATGTACACAAACATGCACACACAGACACTTTTATAGATAATGGATAAATTTTGAAAAATCAAGAATTTTTTTCTGGTTTACGGCCAATATTTAACTGAAAATAGCTTAAAAAAAGGTAAAAATCGGGATTTTCCAGAAAACTGCAGTTTCATGGTTTTCTGATGCCAGATTTGGATTCTGCACTCTAAAAAACATAGGAAAAGTGGTCTGGATGATGAAATTCGAGGAAGAATGACAAGAATTATCTGGATTTATGGTTTAAACGGTCATTTTGGGTTATCCAAAATTATGGAAAAATGGGCAAGTTCAAATTTTTTCAGTATGTTAGAATTAATAGTTCCTGAGAGTGTTTGTATTTTTTTTTTTTTTTTACCCATTTGGATTATGATAGCTTTCTATGTCTAGATTCTTATTTGTGAAGCATGAAAAATTTCCTCTTGGGACTTTTTTGCAATTTTTCATTAAAATATACTGGTTGGGGCAAATTTTGGGTTTTTTATGGAAAAAAAAATGCTCATTTTTATGGTAAATTTTGTGAAAAAAAAATCCTCAAAAAAACACCTTGATATTTGTAAGTCTCTGTTCATAAGTTCCATTTTTTATAATAAAGTAAATTTAGGGAATCTGGCATTATCTAAGGGGCTTATAGGACATATTTAGGGGTTTCTGGAACAAATTTTGAGCAATTCTTCAGGTGCACCCAAGTTTATTCCTTGTAAAATCACTAGTTGCAATTTCACAAAAATTCGAAATTCGTGAACTTCAAACAGGCATATCTTGAGAAATAATTGAAGTTAGAAGACAAATAAGCCCATTTTCTGTAACTTCCGACTCTGAGCTATTCAAATATATAGGTTTCATAATGATTTTAGGAAGTTGCTAAAAATCCATATGTCCGTTTGCTTGTGGACTGGTACCCATGGATGTTTCCCCTGTCGTTCTGTAAAGTGTTGCTTTAAATAGCCGTGTTCATAGCGTCAAAAGGAAGTTGGAACAAACTGTTGAAACATTCAAAAGTGACATGTCCATGGTGATAAAGTTGCTGTTAACGAACTGACTGTGCAGAATTAATGCCCAGTGAAACGGACATAAAAGAAAAAGCAGCAGAACTGGATAGATTACATTATTTGATGAAAGAAGTTAGAGCGCTTCAACTTTTGATCAAATCACAACACTTGCTCCTGATTCCTTGTCTCGTGCATATAGCTCCAAATTCTTCAAGATGTCTGAGTATTTTCTGCCAGAGAACTGAAAAAGACCAATGGTATTTTGTCAAAACCTAATTCTAAAAAAGGGAAACTATTTTTCTCGGGGACAGTCAACCTGACAGTACAAATGTATGAGAATGATAAATACAGCCGCCTAATGCCAGGCAAAAAGGACTTTGTTAGTATAGCAAAGGGTGTTCACAAACAAAATGCTTGATAATGTGTAATTTGCATGAACTGTATGTTGTTTTTAAATAGAAGTATCCCGATGTGAAGGTGGGGTTTTCCAAATTTGCGGAGATGCGTCCAAAGTGGTGTGTTTTAGCTGGATCTACGGGTACACATTCTGTTCTGTGGCATACATCAGAATGCAAAACTTCTTATCGATGCCATGAAGTGTAACATCACTTACAAAGATTTGATTTCCAAGTTAGTTTGTGATTCTTCTAACAAAGAGTGTATGATGCATTGCTGTAAAAACTGCCCTGGTAGAGAAGCATTGCAGAAATTCTTGGATGAGGAGCTGTATGATATGAACCTCAATGACGAGTTTCATTTTAGTCAATGGAACATAACTGACAATGCAACATTTAATACAAAGATCTGTTGATTGCCACCATTGATAATCTTACTAGACACTTATATCTAACAAAATGCCAAGCTAGAAACTTAAATTAAAAAAAAAAAAAATACACTTTTTGTTTCCAATAAGGTCTTTGTTCTGGGAGAACTTTCAATGCAGAAAACTTTCAATTTTTATTACAAGACAAAGTTCAAAGTTATCATTGGAGTAAGGAATATTTCACCCTGCACTGATTTCCTACAGAGATTCTGATCAGCAGCTAAAGCACATTTCATTGTTTTATTTCCAATGACAACACCCATGACATTGCAAACTCAGACAGTGACTGTTCACTTAATCCAGACCTTATTACCGCACGTGAACAAATGATGGCTGCGGGGCTCAATATAAAAACTTCAAGAATTTCATCAATTTATGCTTGCACAAGGATGACTTTGGTATTGAAGGTGAGTGGATTTTTTTTTGTCACTAGTCTTGGAAAATCCCCTTGTAATAAAATTGGTGGTTCAGTAAAACGAGATGTGGCTAAGTGGTCACTCCAATGCTCTCTAAATAATCAACTCTTTAATTATAAAGCCATGCTTGCTATCTGCCAGATGTCTGCCATCCGTTTCTTTGCAATCGGTAAGGAAACCATGGAGAAGGTGAGAAAGCCTCTTCAAGCAAGGTTTTCCAGTGCCAGAAACTAGAGCTAGTCACCTTTTTTGTACCATTGGCAACATTACAAATTGGCCATAAGTTGTCCAGTTTTGAATGAACTCTATATATTGATTATTCATGACTAACTTGCCATCAATTTTTGTGATCTCAGACATCACACCAATCTAATATATAACCTGTATTTATAACTCTGTCTGGTGGGTTGGTATCATGAATGCAGAGGAAGGTGATGTAACTGTCAAGTTCATGTATTCCCATGGACCATGCAAGACCTTCAATTGGCCGTAGATTGATGATACATGGTTTGTTCCCATCAAGAAAATTCTGTATGTTGTATCCCCAACAACATGTACTGGACAAGAGTATTAAAAAAACTATTTCTGCATTTCAGTGACATAAAGAACACCGCACCATGTAAATGTTGAATGCTGACTTTAGTTGTGAATATTTTCTGAATACTATTTCACTGCAATTATTTTATCTTTATTTTTACTTATTCAACTTTTTTTAATGGACGCCTATTGAAGATGCAATTTATGGAATTTGGCACAAATGGCCACTCCCCTGATTTAACTCCATACAGATTGAAACTGGTCACTTCCTATTAAGGTGCTTCTCAGCGAATAGTTCAAGTTCATTTTTGTGTATGAAATAGTTTTAGACTGAGTAAAGCTAGCTCACCAAACAGGTCAGATACAAAATGGCAAAATGCAGTGAATACAAGGTCTTTCAACTGCTTTTGTACTTTCCTAGCTCTACCAGCAATATCTGCATTTGGTGTGTTGCTGCAAGATTTTCCGTATGAGTGAAGACTGCTGCATACTGACCATGATCCTCAGCCAAAGGACCATCTTTTTTCCTTGTAAAAAAAACTCGCATTGCCCTGTTTACATGGGGAACCCATCTGGTACCCTTCACTGGTGCTGGTGAGTAAATTCTTGTTTCAAGTTAGTCTCCAATGATCTTTAGCTCTCTTTTGCTCTTTGGGCTGAAGTGGTATGTCTTCCATATCAAATGTAGACATTCATTGACAGATTGCATGATAGGACACTGCTTTCGTAGCTTCAACAGAGCTAATTCAAGCCTGTGTGCCATACAGTGAAAGTCAATCAGATGAGGAACTTCCTTCCTTAACAGTGATACAACACCATTCCTCTGTCCGGTATTCACATTTTTACTAGTAATACACACGGACGAAAAAACGCTTTGGATAATCGCAGATTTCAAGGTAGTTCTACTAAAATAGCCATATTTTTTAAACCAAAGCACTTCAAGTCTTCAAATTACTACTGTTTTGTTCGGAAATGAATATACTTTCAAATGAATTAATAAATATGAATGTACATTATATATTTTAAGAGTTTTAAGCAAATAAAGTGATAAAAATGTGAACGTCATAAAATGGCGTTTTCGGTAAGGTTTTGTAATGACCCCCCCCTGTTTTCTAAATGTCCGTACCGTGATTGTATGAAGAATTTCGTCATGAAATTTGGGAACCAATTAGAAGAGGTGTTAATCTTAATACTGTCAAGTGTCCGAAATATTTTTGACCATTTTTTTTTTGTCGTGTTAAAAATAAGACTTTAATATGACGAGTATTGAACATTTTGAAAAAAAAATTCTTCGGACACCCAGTAGTAAGTAAATCAATCTTTTTACTATCTTTATCAATTAAAAGTATTATTTTATGTTGAGTAGGACCGCGGTAATTGATAATTTAAAAGGACCTACCCGAAAAAAAAAATTGTTTCTATTTCTCGAATTTGGTCAAATGAAGTTAGTATTACTAGAAGCAGCAGCAGCAGCAGCTCCAGCCTGTAGAATCAGCAATAGCACAGTGTAAACAACACGCGTTCTTTAATTTTTATTCAAGAACGAATTAAGAAAAACATGAAAATATGAATATAAATGTTCTTATGTTTAATTAGAGCTATTTTGTTATCAGAATAACATTAGTTTAGAACTATTCGGTTTTCAGAATGTATAATAACAAGAATCCCAACCAATTCGGCATTATGAATCTGTTGCAATTTCTCACATTGCTCGTCAAATTTAAAAACATGGTTAAAAAAACAAAATAAACTTTTGTAGATATATAGCTTGCATGCACTTTTATTCTTTAAATTAGTTTTGAACAGCGAATTAAAACAATGTTTTACTGCGAACAGCCACAAATGTTTTTTTTTTTTTCGAAATCAAAATAAGTATCAAAATCTCGTTTATACATAGATTCGAAAAAGTTGTCAAAAAAACAAATATATAATAAATAAATATTATCAAAGGCAAGATAAGTTACTTTTCTACCTAACTGGATAATTTTCTAGTGTTTTTATTTAATGTAACATGTTTATTCAGTTCGAAAAACGTACAGCGTTTACCGATGTATTGGAAAATTAAAAATGACGGCCGGCCAGACTCTCTTTGACACGGTAAGTTTGAGAAAAGGAGTTAAAAATAAAAAAAAACTATACAAAATACTGTTAAAAACTCACCGAATATATGTCAGCCTATATCATGGTAACATATATTGAGCGAGTTTCTAGCAGTATTTTGTCTACTTTTTTATTTTTAACTCTTTTCCCCAAACTTACCGTTTCAAGAGAGTCGGGCGCCATTTAAAATTTTCCAAAACATCGGTACGGTAAACACTGTTTTCAAGCTGAATAAACATGTTATATTAAATAAAAACACTAAAAAATTATCCAGTTAGGTAGAAAAGTAACTTGCTTTTGATAACATTTATTTGTTATATATTTGTTTTTTTGACAACTTTTTCGAATCTATGTGTATAGTAATACAAACCCTCAAAATCTATATCAATATTCTTGAAATTTTAAAAGCAGTTAGAAAACACATCAAACTACAATTAGGAAGCTTTTTATTTCGTTATTTTTTTTTCTACTTGTTAAGCGAAAGATATTTTTACAACTTGCTCCAGCATAGTATAAACGGCCTATGAAATTAACACCTTCAACCTCGAAAATAGAAATCAACACCTTCAACCTCGAAAATAGAAATCAACAAATTTATGGAATTTTCTTTGAAATTTCGCAACGCAGTTTCTTATTAAATTAAAACTAAACATAACATTTGCCGACTTATTTACCTATTACTTATTTTTCAAAAGCCAATAATTATGAACCGCTAACAGTAAATATGAGTGAACGCTCTCTTTGAAAAAAAGCTCTCTTAACTTCGCCTCTAATCCAAATTATGTGTGGCAAGTCTCCTCCTAAAACACTCTTTAACCCTAACAATAACACTAAGTTCGAGTGGCAAGCCCCCCCCAAACAAAATACCTCTGTAAGCCATATACAAGCATCTAAAACAAACAAACAAAAAATAGATCCTTCCTTAAAGAAAAATACACATAAAAATAAATTGGTTAACTGTCCTAAAATGCTAGAATGGCCAGGAAATGGTGAATTATTTTACATTAAATTTTTGTGAAACTAACCGCTCCCCCCTCTAATATTGTCTGTCAAGTTTTCAGTATGTTCACACATAATTTTTCTTAGCCCTACAATTAATCCAAAGTCCGAATGGCAACCCTCCCCATATTCTCATTGCATAGAAACCCTCTTAAAACTACACATAATCATCTAAAAAAAAAAAAAAAAGCATGCATATTTTCCCATTGAAAAAAAAACAGTTAACTGCCCTAAAATGCTAGAATGACCTGTAATAGTAGGTATCCCAAACCAAAATTTTATTTTTATCATATCTAAAAAAAAGTAATGTGGGCATGTAGATTTTTGTAAACCATTTACAAAAATACCAAATTTATTTTGGTAGGTCAATTACCCATCAAGTTATGATCATTCAAAGTTTGTCGGAAAGTTGAAATTTGCTATTGTGGCCGAGAAGCCAAATTTCATAGTCTATAACTAAAAATGTAAGCTACTAACAAGTGAAAAATCCTCATAAATGTAATGTCATCTTGTAGTAGATGAAAATTAATACAAATTTAGGCAATAAATATTAGATGAAAACAACTTAAACACTAGGCAAAATCCCTCTATCAACATGAAAACAGTGAAAATACAACAGGGAAAGGCAACTTTAACTGTTCATATCAATTTCATTTTAATAGCTAATGTATTGAATCTTCTTAGTATGATTCAAAACACATTGGAGATCAAGATAATTCTTTCTTTTAATTATAAGTTGATAAAACCACTCAATTGTGGACCATGTAAAAGCAGTCAAACAGGCAATTTTGTAAAAAGGGCAAAAAAGGTTAAAAAAAAATGAGTCAAAAGTATACGTTACTGAAATTGCTATAAAACTAACCATTGGTGGTAGAAGCTTGAAACTTTGCAACTTTACTAATTTTGGGGTGAGAAATTCAAAAAAAATGGTTGCCTTGTTTCTAATAACAAAACTTTTTGCCACAGAAATACTTTTACTTTGGGAAATTTAAACTCGCCAAAAAAGCACCGACGACAATAATATTTAGAAATTTTTTATACAAAAATTTTTTTTAAACATTGAAAAACTTTCAACTTAAAAAAAAACAAGTAAGAAAGATATTTTAGGTCTTACTACAATTCCTTTCTTATCGATCTTCTCTCAGAATTCTTTCATTGGCTTCTGCTATGGTAGATATCAGGAACCCTCCAAATCCTACCATCACTTGAAACTGGAATTACCTCAAAATCCCATCTGTAGACAAATGCTGACTCTACTTGTGCAATGTCATCTGATAAAGGCCATCGAAAATAATCTTTTCTACTTTTTGTTTGCATTAAAAATTTTACTACAGCATTGAATGCAGATATAATATCAATGACTTGGCCAATGTAAAAGTTGGTGTCATAGTAGACAGCTACCCATTGTCCTTGATGTTCATAACTGAAGATATCCTGAGATAGATCTTCATCACAACTGCAGGAGTTATCTGAATGTTCAGCAGATTCACTTACTGAAGACATTTTTTGTTGCTTTGGTGGAGGTGGAGATGAATGAATTGGATTTCTTTTCAAGTAGTCAGAGAGAGCAGCTTCCAGTTGAACTTTATTTCCACTGGTGTTGATTTTGACACCTAAAACAACCTTGAGGTATCTCAATTGGTCTTTGAGTGCTTCCAAACCACTTTCTGAAATTTTTTTTTATCTGTTTATCAGACTTCACTGGACCACCATGCTTAATAACAGAGTTAATAATTCTCTCTTTCTCAGCAGCAGCTTGATGTTCTTTTTCCTTCTTTAATCACATTTGACAATGAGGAACTTACTGAGTATCTTTCGCAAACATTCTAAAACAAGTTCAGGGGCTGTGAGACTAATACAGAGAGACACATTGCCTTCCTCAAAGAATTCTCCATTAAATACACCTTTACAGTTAGATTTTAATAACAACTGGGGATTGTTGATCCAGCATTCTAAACTTAGAGCCATTTTCTTGATATAGTGATGGAAGTCAACATACTGAACAGTGCTGTTAACAAGTTTCCAGAAAGGTTTGGTCAAATTAATGTTCAGCAAACCAATTGCAGCAAGTAGGGAATGTAGTCTCTCATCAGAAATGTCAGCCAAAACACTCTGTAATTTCATATTGCAAGATGTTGCAAACAGATAAAAATAATTTTATGTGCTCTTTATGGTGATATATTGCCAGGGCATTTTCAAATAGAGAATTAAACCTATTTGCCCGATAACTAGTGATTTGAGATTGGTACCCTTCTTTGCTGCAGAATGCCAGCCATTCTGTCCTGCAACCACTTTTATTGTTTGAGTGTATGTACGGGTGACGACAAAAAAAAAAAATTAATATGCGTTCTGTCACAATTTCTGTTAATGCTGACATAAAAAGTTTTTATGTAATTATTTTCAAATTTTAGGACAAAATAATTTAATA
>NC_136515.1:31445421-31465421 GCF_053919585.1 Euprymna scolopes
CCCATTGGATCAGCTAGTTCACCCTAGCAATATTCTACATCTTGGAACAGATAAGACTCATAAATTCAAGATTGAAATTTTGCTAGGCATCATATACATGTAAGTTATATTTTCATGTAAATGTAGAATATAAGTTTTACTATATAAAACTACTACTTACTTATTTACTATATAAAACTACTACTACTAATTATTATTATTATTATTATTATTATTATCATCTTTTTTAAATAAGTCTTCAGCAATATTCTCTTAAACAAAAGTGTTGTTCTACATTTTTTTGGTACTCCTTGAGCATTGAGTTCAACTGTGACCCAGCTTATTTGTTTATTTGTCACTCCTTTATGAAGGCTAAAGTATGCTCTGATAACATTCTTTCTATTTATTTACTTATATTGGCTTGACTTTTTGAATGAATATTAAAAAGAAAATTAACCATTTATTGATAATTTCATAATTTTACATACAAACAGAATTTGGCACTGCAATGTACATGGCGAGACAAGCAAAAAAACTTGTGAATGAGGAAGGAATTTTAGCGTTGCCAAATATACGAAAAACTAGATTCCCACAAGAGATAAGTAATAAGGTAAAGCAGTTTTATAAAAGTGAAGAGGTCAGTAGAGTAATGCCTGGGAAAAATGATTACAAGACTGTTTTAAAGGATGGGAAACGGGTTCAGGAACAAAAATATCTCATTCTCTGTAATTTGAAAGAGTCATTTGAATTATTCAAATTAAAGAACCAAGAGAAAATAAGCTTCTCTAAATTCGCTGAGCTTAGACTTGCAGGTGGTGCTGGGACCCATACTGTCTGCATTTGCACAGTTCATCAGAATATGAAGTTGATGATTGTAGTGAAAGGAGTGACATCTTGCTAAACTGACTGAAGGAGAAAGTTATTATTTGACAGATTACCACCAATGCATACTTGCTGTTACATGCAATGAAGCATCGACAAATTGTTACTTGGGTGACTGCTCAACTTGCAACAAACTGATGGATGATTTTGTTTTATATATTGAAATTTTTCACAAAAATTCAGTTGATGATTTTGTATATAAATAGTGGTTATCAACTGATAGAACCATTCTACAAACTCTATCACAATCCACAGACGAATTCATTGAAACTTTCCATGCGGGCCTTCAAACATTAAAGAAGCATAATTTCATTGCCAAAGCACAATCAAAATTTTTTCTGATAGTAAAGGTTCTTTGAGGGTTGGCGAAGTCTTAGCAATAGCAGATTTCTCAGAGAATTATTCATTTGTTTTGCAAGATGCGGCTCAAGGATTCCATTGGAATAATGATCAAGCTACATTGCATCCATTCATCTGCTACTATCGAAATGGAATTGACCTTGAGCATATTAATTTTGTAATAATATCTGATTGTCTCAAGCATGATACAATAGCTGTCCATTTGTTTCAAAGAAAGTGTATAGAATAATTAAAAGAAGTTCTTGATTTTGATCTCCAAAAAATGATATATTTCTCTGATGGGGCTGTTACACACTACAAAAATTTTAAAAACTTTATAAATCTGTGTCATCATAAATCTGATTTTGGTATTGATGCAGAGTGGCACTTTTTTGCTACTTCTCATGGGAAAGGACCATGTGATGGGTTAGGTGGCACTGTTAAAAGGTTAGCAGCAAAAGCTAGCCTGCAGCGACCCTATAATGAACAAATAATGACGCCAAGACAACTGTATTTTTATGCAAGAAAAAATATATCTGGAATACATTTCTTATATTCCTCAACTGCAGAATGGAGAGAGGAAGCAAACATCTTAGAAGATAGATTTAACAATTCCTCTTCGATTATAGGAACATGAAAATTACATACTTTCATTCCTGTCTCTCAAAGAGAAGTGGAAGTAAAAACAGTTTCAAGTTTACAAAATAAAGGAAGAATAGTTTGAATCACAAAAAGAAACAATATGGAGTCCGAAGACATTAACAGATTTGTGACAGCACTTCATGGGAGGAATTGGTGGTCAGGATGTGTACTTGAAAAATGTCCAGATAATGGAACGGAGAAATTAACATTTTTACAACCAAATGGACCCTCTCCATCTTTCTATTATCCATCACATCCAAATATATCAATTTTGAAATATTCTGATATTCTTAGCTCAGTTGATCCAATAACTGAAACAGGGATATCTTATAAACTTTCAAAAAATGAAATGAAAAAGGCATCAAATATTTTAGAAAGAAGGATTTTGAAAGAAAAATCTAAATAAATACTTTAACGTTCATTATTATAAAAAATGTTTCAGTAAAACAGAATTTTCATTCTGTAATATATTGCAATGTACACAGATTGATTTCTTGTGGATGTCAAATGTCAAATAAACTGTTTACCATCGACATCAAATGTTGCTTATGCTATAAACAAATTAGATCTCAACACACTTTTTAGAATTCTCTATAACATCATTTTCTGTATCAAAATCCGTGTTGTACAAGAAAAGTATGAAAATCATTATAAAACAGTTTGACTTGACAACCAGAATTTGCATAAAATTCAACATGTCAAGAATTTTTTTAGAACATTCATTTTTAAAGTTTTTCATTGAAAAGTACCCATAAATAACATACATTGCCTTTTTGTGGATTTAGAATATAAATCATCGAAAAAAAAAATGGTTCACCATTGAGATCACATATGTTTTATGTTATAATTTAATAAATCCTTAACGCCTTTAAAAATTATTTTTTATTATATTTTCCATAAAAATCTGTGTTGCTTAAAAAAAAAATTGAAGAAAATTCAGTTTCATCAACATAAGTGTTTTTATATGGATTTTGTGACCATGGTTTTATGTATATATTAATCAGCATTAAATTAGCTTTACAAAGATATCAAACATGACCATATTGTGAAATACCAAAATGTTTTTATATGAAGTAGCAGATACTACATTCCGCCATTTTGAATTTAGCCCACTTCTTTAAAACGCTTGTAGGAATGGTTCCAGTTCAAAACCCATCATGAAATTTGAAATATATACTGTCATAAGATAGACGCATCTTCTTTCAAAATTTGAAAAAAATTCAAATAACGTTTTTTGAGATAATTAAGGTTAAAGGTCAAGGTCAAGGCCAACTTTTAAAAATTTGATTTTGAAAAAAATATCCGAAAATAAAATGGTAGATCTATCCAAGTACTTTAGAATGATATATGAATGAACTTTGTAGGCCCATAAATAACAGAGATATTGTCTTTTAAAGTTGGTCACTTTTCCATAAAAATTCACATTTTTTAAAAAGGTCAAGGTCATATCTCAGAAATCCCCTGACCTTGAGATGTGTAACAGGTGCCATTCAATTCCTATTATGGAGATCTATAAGTGTAGCAAATTTGAAAAAAAATCCGTGTCGGACATGGTTTTACCCCTGTCGATTTGACATGGAATAAGCCATATATATTATATATATATATATATATATATATATATATATATATATATATATTATAACCTTGCCAGCACACCCGAAAAGCTATAAAAGTCGATGTGTCGAATGTGAACGATGAGTTGGACGTAATGTAAAAATGTACCGAATTTAAAAGGGAACGAAATTCAAATTTCCGTTCCATTTTTACAACAACCGTGAAGCAGAGCATTCTATGCACATTTTACCTAACTTACTGTATTAATGCTATTTTTTTTTTTTTTTTTTTTTTTTTTTTTTTCCTTAAAAAAAAAAAATATTTAGGTTTGGCTATAAATTCCTAAACTCATTTCACCCTAAATAATTTAGGTGACTGAAATAGGAATCTAATTGAATCTTTAATTTCCTGAATAGTATGCGAGAATTCATTTTTCTTCGAGTTATATCGAATTCATTAATACGGACTTTAGGGGCTTTTTTCATAATGTTACTGTAAAAATTATTTTTTATTGTTACAAATTACGATGCTTTATTTATATAAAAAAAGCAAAAATAAATTCTTGCATTTTTTATTTACTACTGAAAACCATAACTTTAGTAAAGATATTGTTTGTTTAAACAAAATAAAACATTTTCATTAAGAGTTAAGTAAAAAATAATTAGTTCATTATATTCTGCGATCAATATTTGATAAATACTGCAATTTTCATTAAAATTGGTTAATTTCCTGATTTTTGGTGAATTTTTAAGTAAAGGGAGGGGTCAAAATGTTTAGACACTTTGAGCGTCGGCATTCATTTTTCGATGAATATTTAATAGGAAAGCGACCATGTGTGGTTAATTTATCAATGATCATGTGATTAAACTCATTGAAAATTTACCGATATTGTAAACACATTCTGTTTACATTAAGCCTGTTGTGTTTTTTTTAGTGATGCAGTGTTGGCAACTGAGATTTAAAAAAAAAAAAACCTGCGAGATCAGGAGAAAGAAATGTGCAGAAAATCGCTAGATTTTTAACTTTTATCATCTGAAATTTTCAAAAATCGCTAATTCCCCCCTCCCCCCCAAAAAAAACTCCATATTTTTTTTTTTGCAGGAAACAAATCATAAACTTTTAACTTTTTATAATAAAAGTTAAATTGAAATATACTGCAAATTAAACATCACAATAATGGTGCAACATATTTTGAAATTAGAAAAATAAAAAAAAAATAAAAAAAAACTTTGTTTTAGCATGTTAAAAGTATTTAGGTTGGTAGATAATTAAATTCGACTGTATTGGTATAATTTTTTTTTTTTTTTTTTTTGCTGTTGTTTCTTGCTTTTACAATTTTCGACTAAATACTTCTAAATTTCGTATTTTAAACTAAACTTCGGAGGTTGGAATGCCCGAATGCCCACCCCCCCACCTAAAATGTACTTGGAAAAATCGATTTTATAGCAAGAGTTAAGAATAGTTAGCCGAAAAAAAGGTGAAAAACAAAACAAATAATCAAATAATTGTTACCAAAGGTAATAAATGCTACTTTTTTTTTTACTTACATGAATGAGTTTATTTTATGTTTTAAAGTATTTTCAAGCACTTTTCTTTATTTTGTAATCTAAAATTGCGGGTGTGTGGGTGCGAAATATCTCCAGATTTTCTAGAATTTCCCGCTAGATTGCAAACGAAATCTCCGGATCTAGCAGGAAAACAGCTAAATTAGAAACACTGGTCACGTGACAGGAAGCGGTAATAAATAATTGTCCCTAAATAAAAAAAAAAATAGCCTATCGGTACAAAGAAAACGACCTATTTATCATAGAAAAATTAAGTATAATGTTATAATTAAAAAGAAATATATAAAAACACACATGGATATAGTAAACATATTATACCAATTTTTAGTCTATTAATTGCGAACGAACCAAGAGTTACATTTTTATATATATATATATATATATATATATATATATATATATTATATCTACAGGGTGGTCAAAAAGTCAGGTAACATGTTAAAGGTAGAAAAAACAATATGATCCATTATAATCTCTATTCTGAAAGAAAGAAGAATATAAATGACACAACACATAGATTTAAAATTAAAGTTTATATATTACACTCAAATATTTAAACAAATAATATTAAACGAATAGAGATTATAATGGATCATATTGTTTTTTCTACCTTTAACATGTTACCTGACTTTTTGACCACCCTGTATATATATATATATATATATATGCAAATATCTGTACGTGATGTTGCCAAGCTAATCAAAAACCTTGATTCCAGTAAAGCCACTGGCCCTAACGGTATTCCAATAATAGTACTCAAAAGACTTCAATCAGAACAAGCGCCCATCCTTACAAAACTGTTTAAACGTTGTCTTAAGGAGAATTGCTTCCCGTCACGCTGGAAAATCTCAGAAAGCAGGAAAACGGAAGACAATTCCACAGGCATGCAGTTCTATGAAAGAAGCTTTTTTCATGGAATCTACGTTTAGGTTTAGGCACAGATAAAGAGTGGGGGGATTATTGATAGTGTTTTCAGCTAGACGAGTGTTTCTTGTGAAAGTTTGGTGAGGGGGTACCATAGATTGAAGCTCCGTCCAACACTTTCCATGAAAATAACAATGAAGCAGAGACAAACTTGCAACATCTCTTCTGTGAGATAGAGGTTGCAGCGGAGAAAAGGACCATCTTCTACAAGGCTAGGAAGTCTATTTTGAACTCTATCAAGGAAAGACAAGTCCTTTCTAGCAGCTCCTGCCCAGATGTGGCAACACTATTCCATCCTTAGATGTACCTGGCTCTTATATAGATAGAGAATTGCATCAGTAGTGAGATATCTACTTGATTGATAGGAGGATCCCACCATTTTTCCAACAGCCTTGGCCACAGATTTGATGTACGTGTTCCATTTCAGATCAGGAGTAAAGGTCAAGCCCAGAAGCTTGTCAAAACTTGAAGCCTCCCCAAGATGAGAGCCATTCATTTCAATTGATGGCAGATAGGGATCAGAATACTGATGATGTAAAGAGAGAAGCTTGGTTTTAGATGCATTAAAAGTAACCAGCTACTCCTTTCCCCATTGTACCACTTGCTCAAGATCAGATGAGAGAGAATCAGAACTTGGTCGTTTACGGTCTTAGATGTGCTACCATAGATGGTAGTGTCATCAGCATAAATGTCTACAAATGATGTAAGGATATGATTTGGAAGATCATTAATGTAGATTAGGAAAAAAGTTGGGCCCAGGATGGACCCCTGAGGGACACCAGCATTAATAATGTGAACTTCTGATTTTTGCCCATCAACTACTACTCTTATGAAACTATTAGAGAGAAATGATTTAATAATTAAGGCATTTTCAGCTATACCATAGCTGGAGATCTTGTGAAGTAAACCTTTATGCCATACGCTATACAAAGGCCTTTGATATGTCAAGAGCAATTGCCCTAGAAAGATTTGCTAATCCTATGAGATATAACTGTAAGCACATCTGCTGTAGATCTAGCAGAACAGAAACCATATTGCATGTCACTAAGAAGGTTATCGTTTCTGAGATGGTTGATTACTTTTCTATTTAACAGATTCCTGCATGACGCACAGGAGACTTATTGGCCTGTACTGAGAGGGGGATGAGCGATCACCTCAATTCTTAAATACAGGGCATACTGATGAGATTTTCCAGGGTGATGAGAAGCAATTCTCCTTAAGACAACGTTTAAACAGTTTTGTAAGTATGGGCGCTAGCTCTGGTTGAAGTTTTTTTGATTACTATAATTGGAATACCGTCAGGGCCGGTTGCTTTACTGGAATCAAGGTTTTTGATTAGCTTGGCAACGTCACATACAGATATATGCATATCACATAGCGTGTTTTCTGATACAGGAGGAAATATTGGGGGTTGGCGGCCTTGGTCGCAAAGGCTAGAATTAGCTGCAAAGTTCTTGGCAAAGAGTTTGGCTTTGCCTGATGCCGGCGAGATTACCTCGGGTCCATTGATGATAGTTGGGATAGAGCACATGCTTCTGTTCAGGAGTCTGTTTGCTATTTGCCAAAACTGGTGGGAACCAAGCCGCTGCTAAGCTACTTTGGACTTGACAGACTGAGCATACAACTCTCTTGCGTTCTTTATTACTTTCTTACAATGGTTGCTGGCAGTCCTGAAAGCGGCTTTAGTTTCTATACATCTATTACGTTGGAAGCAGTGGAAAAAGTGATTTCTGTGCGCAATGGCAGCAGCACATTCTGGAGAGAACCATGGCTGGCTGTTAGGTTTTTGCTGGAACTTTTTTGAGGGTATGAAACTGTCTATACATACAATTAACCATTCTCTCAGGTCTGATACTATAGAGGACACATCCTTTTTAAACATGGAATGTAAAGGTAGATCTGACATAAATGTATGGAAGCTATCCCAGTCAGCCATAGGGTATCGATATACTGTACGATGGAGAGGTATGTCTGAGGACTTATTTTGAACTCTGTCAAGGCATTATTAGCTGTGTTTAGCAGCTCCTGCCCAGATATGGCAACATAATCCATCCGTGGACATACTTGACTCTTATACACGTAGAGAATTGCATCAGTAGATGCAGTAGAACAACCCCACCATTTTTCGAGCGACCTTGGCAATGGATTTGATGCGTTCCATCTCAGATCATGAGTAAAGGTCAGACCTAGAAGCCTGTTAAAACATAGAGCCTCCCGAAGACGAAAGCCATTGATGCCAGACGGGAATCAGTGTTGATAATGTAAAAATAGAAGCTTGGTTTTAGACGCATTAAAATTCACCTCTTTCCTCATTGTACCATGTGATCAAGATCAGAGAAGAGAGAATCGGAGAGAACTTAATCATTTACGGCATAAGCTCATGAGAATGAAACGCGGCATATTCTGTGTAGCTTAATTGTCAAATATATATATATATATATATATATATATATATATATATATATATATATACAAACACACACTCCTGTAATTTTTTTCATGTGTATTGATATTCATATTAAAAGCCCCTTTTTTTTTCTATTTATTTAAAAAGAAAATCCAACTTTGTTATATATGGCCGTAGAATTGCATTCATCTGCATATTCTTTTAAACATTCATTTTAATTAATTCTATATTAGTTTTTTCAGTTTTCTTATGGTATGATCATCTTTAGTTAACTATTACATGTAATTATATTCATGCAGATATTCTACATGATTTATACTTGCATAATATTTGCGTAAAAATGTTTGTATATATATATATATATATATATATATATATATATTTCTGTATGCATATGTATATTTGTTTAAAACATTTTACCTACCAAACTCCTTTGGCAGGTTTTGGTCTACAGACATGAAACTTAATATATACGGTATTCGAACTCATGCAGTACTTTATATTTAGGTTTTAGCCGGGAAATCAGTGCAAAAGTGTGAAAATTTAAAAAAAAAAAAGAAAACAAATGGAATCTGCCAAGTAAAGGACGAACGACAGCATTACGAATATGAATGCGTAATGTAATAGCTATTGGTTCATGTTTTCATTTTTAGCCTTGCAGCAAACATGTTTTCATAGCTCAAGCATTAACGGAAAAGGAAAAAGTAACTCGTAAGCTAAGTGTTTTGGTTTCGATTCCCTGTTTTTTTGGGGGGGTTTTTTTTGTTTGTTTTTTTTGTTTTTTTATAACTTAAATCATTGCTATAGATTGGGTCCAATAAAATCTAATTAGCATTACAAGTTGATTTTTTTTCTTTTTAGATAATTGTTAAAATTGTAAAAAGATTATTTTCAAGTTTTTCAAATTTTATTTCCAAACAATACCAAGCCAAAACTTTCTAACGCTTTTCTTACAATGTACAAAAAGCGTTAAAAACAACAAAATGTATATATATGACCATATATATTTACTTTATACATATATGATCATATATATTTACTTTATATATATATGATTTATTTATATATATGATGTAATTTATATCCCTTTTGGAATGTAGCAGTTATAATTCAAATGTGGATGTGTAACTGAAATGAAATGAGTGTATTTTTGTTAATTTTAATATCTGATTGTGTATTATTATACCTGGTGTTTTCTATGGTGTGAGAATTAACCTGTGTCTAAAATTAAATTATGTACTTTTAATGTTTACTTATTAATGGCAATAAACTAGAGAAACCGCCAATTAAATTGTGCTGGAATTTGCAATAAGTCTCTGTCATGGATATTTGAAATAAATTTAACTATTTTTACTTGTTTGAGGTCAAAAGTATGTTGTAATGAATGAGAAAATACTGCATTCAGAGGATTGCTATTTTTTAAATCTATTTTATGTTCATTGAGCCTTTTCTCTAATCTACATTGAGTTTCACCAACATATATATGATGGCAATTTTGGCACAGAACAGTGTACATGCCTGCTTTGGAGATTTTGTTTTTGGAGATATTTTATTGGTTTTAATGTTTGTTTTATAGTTTGTGATTTGGTTTGTATTGGAATTCCTAGTTTGTTTAGAGTGTTGCAAATTATTGATATGTAGGTAAAAGATGCCTGTTTAACTGGTGTATATGATTTTTGCTTATTTCTTCTGGAAAATATTTGTGGTAAATGATAAGTCTACTGTATTAGAAGCACTGTTGATAGGAAATTTAAAGTTTAATGGTTTAATTACCAAACAAGTGCAGAATTGTTTTTGTTTGTTTATTAAAAAAAATTTTTTTTATTAAAATCAAATTCAATCTGTAACAGAATCTTTAAGGAATACTCTGTATTGCCCGGGTATTTGGAGCACCCTCCCCCCAAAAGTGGTAGTAGGCATGCGGGCTCAAACCCGTGACACATAGGAAAAGAAAGTGAAAGAAAACCTGACATCTTACACTATGACATGAAAGGAAGTGAAAAGCGTTCAATTTAGCAATGTCAATCAAAAACTTGACTTGCAGAAATGCATTGTGAAGTGAAGGAGTTCATGGAGGCGCAGAAATGAACGTCTGGCTGCAGGCCAGTTAAGCTTCTCGCTTTCTGCCATTTTATTTATTTGTTTCCCTACGATGTTGGGGAAAACCAGCCCCCCCCCCGAAAAGGGGAGCTCTGGCAGTGTCCAAGTTTTCCGTCCCAGCCTAGAAGGTTGATGAATGATGGTATTTATTTGCTTCCCCATTGAGCAAATTAGACACAAGGCCATTTTTTAATGTGGAGAGAGGGAAAGGGGTCCCACTCCCCCGAGAGGAGGGGAAGGGAGCTGGTAGTGCTGTCTCTTGGTATATAGAGTTGCCCCTACATGGAGCAGAAACTTATTGCCACAAGGGCAATGGTCTTTTAGTGCAGCATCTGCTGAAACAGATAATACACTTTGAGATATTAAATCTTTTATTCAGGCTAAAAAGTTCAACATGAACAAAAAACTTAGGCATAGGGCCAACTTAAATGGGGGGGGGGAGTGGGTGTCGTTGGTTATCCTTGTCACTCCAGAACTAAACAAGTTTCTCTTCTTCCACCATAATACCACATTCACCCTTTTGGGGCACGTCCTACTTAGTTAAAGACATTTTTTATTAGCGTGTAAAAACAAAAAAATAACAATAATGATACAATAATTCATTTGTGTCAAGGGTGGGGGAAGAAAAAATACAACAGTGGTTAGTAGGACCCTCCTAACCCCATTCCACTTTGGTTTGTAAAGGAGCCTGAGCTCTTGGGGACAGTCTCTAAGTGGGGATATCCTCTAGATAGGATGAAATGGAGAAAAAAAAAAATAGGTGTGTTTGGGGGGGGGTGTTATAATTGATTCTTTCTCTTCAAGATGGATGAAATTTAGAGGGAAGAGTGAAAAGAAAAATTGCAGATAGGAGAGGGTAGGGATCTTGGAGGCTTCCTAGTCGGGGAAAGATGGAGCACTCACTTGGTTAACTAAGATGCTAATGGTTGTTACATTTGACAGAACTGCACGTTCCACACCTAGGCAGGGAACACGTATTCAAAGTTGGCTCCTTTTCGTACACACAGACTTGCTACATGTATCCATCTTCTGTCAAATACCGCGCAATGCAGCCTTCTTCTATCCCATCTGATCTTCACCCGTAGTTGGTGTTTATAGAAAGCGATCTGCTCCTGATCAGAAAAAGACAACACCCCACCCCAGCCACCTTGCAGTTGCAACATCTAAATCACCATTCTCGCCACGGCGAGGATTGTAATATAGACCATTTGTCTTTCTCGGTCAATGACATTGGATATAGTAATTGGATGAGGATGCTTGGGATCGATGCCAGCCGTTACCTTGCTGATAATATGACCAGTAACGGCGGAGTTTGCGGCTATCGAAGGAAGCCTGATCAGTCGTTTCTACAGCAGTTGTTCAAACATGGGGACAAGCAGGTGACTCCAAAAAAATCGGAACTGCTTTGTATACTGTTCAGTGGAAGTGCATTTGGGGCCAATTGCTAGGTCAGAGAGAACTTCGAATTGTTCAGATGACTCAAACCCGGCGCTCAACTCCACGCAGAGCAAATCTCACATTGCTGCCAACCCAAATGCACGCATAGCATAGTCAGCGGGCCCCCTTCACTAGAGCCCTGTTGAGTTCCCTATGGGTTGCAGTCACAAGGTCACTGGACCTTGGTAGTCGTTTTAGCATGGCTCAGAACTCTTAGGAAGGCAGATTCTCCCCGCTGTCTGCGACAGCTCTTGACAGGAGTTGATAACGAGATCGGGAGACGCGGCAGTAACCGTGGGGTGCCATGGTTGACCATCTTGCATATAGTGGCTCAGGAAGATCAGCCTTTCAGCGTCTCAATGACACTTCAAGTCCAGCATTCCCAAGCATGGACATTTAATACAGACTTCTTTGCTCACCTAGTGTCTTCCTCTGTCCTAAAAGAGTGAGGACAAGAGTTTGACGAGAGTTTTTAGGTGTTGTGCAGGCAGGGGAAATACGGCCAGTCGATAAAGGATGAGAGGAAAGATGTACATGGCGCACACCCCAGCTCTACCCTTTAAGGAAAGTTTCTTAGAAACCCACAAGTTGACCGTAGCCTCCATTTTTGACCATATCTCCAACCAATTTTTGTTGAGCTGGAGACCCAGTCCGAACCACTCGCCGAGGATCTGAACTGGGTTATATGTCCAGCTGAAGGGCGCCAGGAGGTTTGCGTTACCACTCTAGACGCCCAACCGCAGTCCGACCGATTTGCTGCAGTTTACCTTGGCTCCTGTAATTCTTTCATACTGAGCAAGCGCCTTTGACACAATCTCAATATCTTAGAAGATCAACTCAAAGACCATGACGTCATCAGTGACGTTATCGGTGAGCTGCCAGATAGAGATGTTTTGCACAGGGCTGAATTTGCCTCCCCACATCTCAACTTGCAGAGCAGCGGCTCTAATGTCAGGACGTAGAGCAGGGGTGACAGCAGACAACCCTGACGAACCAACTGAGAGATAATAAAGGGTTTCAAGCACTTTCCATTGACTTGCACAACAGCTGTGGGCTGTCGATACATCATGATGATCCACTTGCAGAAGTGCGGGTTAAAACCGGCGGCCTCTAAGGCAGATGTCAGGAAGCAATGGTCGACCCTATCGAAAGCCTTGGACTGATCTAAATTGATCAGCGCGGCTTCCGAGTCGTCTTCCCCCTCTCTAGGATCGTGCAGATCCAGTGCTAGTTGTTCTGAATCGATCTCCCCTTCACAGCATAGTTCTGCTCCGGTTCGATCAAGTTGCTGATAACAACCTGCAGCCGATTCAACAGGATCTTGGCCCAAATCTTCAACTCTGTGTTTTGCAGAGTTATGGGCCTGTAGTCTAATTCTTCCCCACCATGTCTGTCACTCAGCAATGTGACCACTTCCTTAGTGACTTGCCCCGGGATCGATTTATAAGCAAACCAATGGTTGAACACATCTGTTAGAAGAGGCAGAAACATGGGTGACAGCCTCAAATACAGTTTGTATAGCAGACCGAGACCTGGTGATCTGTCACAGCTGACCTGCTTCAGCAAAGTAAAAACTTCTCTCTTCATCAACCAGCCCTCGTAACTAGCCACTTTAGCCAGGGAGAGGCGACCAGATAGTCACTAAATTAAAGGACAAGACGATCATCCTGCGGCGTAAAACGCTCCTCGAAATGTTCTCCTAAACCCCTCGTAGATCTCCCGAGTCGATTCCAAGGTGCGTCTATCCAGATATTTCACCTTGCCAGTATACTTGTCCGAGCCATGCCTAGAAACCTCACGACGTACTTCTGCGTCAGAATTGACTGCTTCATTGCCTATTTTTCTAAGCCTAACTTTAACTATTTGGCCTTCGTAACGCTTGCTAGTCCCGCATAGGTCCTGCTTAGCCAGTTCCTGAGTAACTCTATCACCCTCTCCAGTAGTTCGAGCTAGTTTCTACTCTAGCTGCTTCTTCGTCTTGGCCTTATCTGGGTATACTTGACGGAGAAGCTTCCGATCTTGGCTTTAAGACTTCACCACCACTTATTCCTGGTAACCACCCCCACTAGTCCCTTTTTAATTAATTCTATTAACTTATCTCGGAAATCTTGTATCTCCAGAAGTGGGGTGTTTAACTTCCAGTACCCCGCTAACTTAGGTCTGTTTCCCAGCTTCAGCCGAGCCATAATTAGTTTATGGTTTGTCTGGCCTAGCCAAGTAAACATGGGACAAGATAGGGAGTCTACTCGACCTGAAACCTCTCAACCAGACTGCATCTAGCCATCAGACTAGCCAGGCTGGTCTTGCACCTCCTCGACCCTCTAGCTTTATCGCCTACCTTGTCTATCTTGGGATCTAAGATGGTGTTCCAATCCCCCATTAGCACCACCTGCATTCGACAAGCTATGAACACATTAAGCTGACTGAAGAATGAGACCCTCTCACGAGCGATGGACACATGAACCGCGATCACCAGAAACACAGAATCTTTTACAGTAACATCAGCCATGACCAGCCTGCCCTCCGCATCTCTATGAACAATGGACAGGATACGTTTAACCAGCAAGGAGACTCCCTTCCTCAGCGGGCTGCCATATGCTGAGAAAACTTCAAAATCTCGGACCAGCACCTGACAGTCCACAGAAGAAACGAAATGTGTCTCCTGAATTGCAGCCACATCCACTCCTAGCTACCCGGCTCGATGATCTGAAGCCCCTCGCATTCAGACTAGCCAAATTCAAAGCCATAGTACCTATCTTAAGGTGTGTCACACTCCGCTTTGAAGTCCAGGATAGGACGCCGATGTTGTACGCAATGTTCAAGGTGGTCAGGTTTTTCCTGTTCTGACCTCTCATGATGCTGCCAACGTCCAAAGGAAAAGTCAATTTAAGGGCCCTATATGTAAACCAAGAATGGGACCCTTCCTTTGCATTGTTTTGACAGTTCATCCAGGGAAGGGTCGATTTTCCTAATGAGTTCCATTCCAGAAACAGCCCCTTCATCGGCCTCCAGCATCAAGACCGTCTTAAAAGACAAGATTGCCGGTGGGCAAAAATAATTTAATCTGCTAACGTCATCACGGGTAGTCCATTAGTTGCTTCTTGACACCGGTAAACACCGGTAGTCACTCGTGGATATCTCCATTCAGCAAAGTAAGTTTTAACGTGCTCCCCCCTGTATTTAACACGATGTAACTATAATTTAATTCAATATTATCATCCTAAGTTTTTTACCATTCAAAAGAAGCTTCAAATAAATTGCTAATATTAAAAAAAAATTTTTTACAGCATACAAAACTAATGAAAATGCGAGACAACATCGACTCTTTTGAAGAGACGATTTTTTTAAGCTGTTGACACATGTTTTAAAAAATCTAGCAAAAATTAATTTTCCTGAACTTTTCAATATTTAAAAATAAATTATGCCGGCTGATAACATTTTAAAACTTTTTTTTAAAGCTAGAAAGATAAAATTTAAAAATACTTATTTATATATATATATATATATATATATATATATATATATATATATATATAATGAAACTTAAAAGTAAAAAAAAAAAAAAAAAAAAACGCGCGTTCATTTCGGGTTTGTATTACTGTACACATAGATTCGAAAAAGTTGTCAAAAAACAAATATATGACAAATAAATGTTATCAAAGGCAAGATAAGTTACTTTTCTACCAAACTAGATATATTTTTTGTGTTTTTATTCAATGTAACATGTTTATTCAGCTCGAAAAACAAGGTGTTATAAATAAAAAAACTAGAAAAAATATGTCAAGCTATGTCACGGTAACATATATTGAGCGAGTTTTTAACAGTATTTTAACCAGTTTTTTATTTATAACACCTTTTCCCAAACTTACCATGTTAAAGAGGGAGTCAGACGCCATCTTGAATTTTCCAATACATCGGTAAACACTGTATGGTTTTCGAGCTGAATAAACATGTTACATTGAATAAAAACACAAAAAATATATCCAGTTTGGTAGAAAAGTAACTTATCTTGCCTTTAATAACATTTATTTGTTATATATTTGTTTTTTGACAACTTTTTCGAATCTATGTTTACAGTAATACAAACCCACGTATTTTAACAAACTGAAAATATGGATATAAAAAAATGATTTATCATGTTATTTTTGTTATGTGGTGAAATAATCTTAAATAAGAAACATTTTTTCTTTAGGTTTATTATTTTTTTACTATGCAATATTTCATGAATTTATTAAAAATATTGTTTTTGATTTTGAAAAAATATTGTGGTTCATTTGCATTTAAAAATATTGTGGTTCATTTTGATTAAAAAATATTCATTTTGATTTAAAAAAAAAATATTATTCATTTTGATTAAAAAATATTCATTTTGATTTAAAAAAAAATATTCATTTTGATTAAAAAATATTCCTTTTGATTAAAAAAAAATTCATTTTGATTTAAAAAATATTGTTCATTTTTTATTTAAAAAATATTGTTCATTTGATTAAAAAAATAGTTTAATTTTAATATTTCAAATGTTTTGCTTGTGTTCTGCTTCAAATATTCATAATCTTACATGCATAATTTTCATTTAATTATATTAAATAAACTTCAAGTTTACTACAAATCGTGTTCCTTCACTTTTTAAAAATGTAATTTATAAGTAATTAAAGAACGCATTCTAATCTTTAAAATCTATAATACAACGAAATATTCAATTGCTTATAATACTTAAACAAACAACTTGTGTTTTATTATTTTTTTATTAATATTAGATGAGTTTCAGTATAAATCATCGTGTTCTTTCTTTATTTCAATCCAATTTTGAAGTTTTATAAAGCTGTCTGTAAAAATTACTGTTCATTATTGACAGTCTAAGAGTTCCAGATATCTTGCTTGTTGGGACCTCGGCGATGACGTCATTTTTTCAGCTGGCCGGCCATCTTTATAACGAAGGCCACATCCAGCATTGTCCACAAGTTGGTCTTGCAGGCCTCTGGAAGCCTGGCGAAAGTTGTTAGCAGTGGAGTGTCCTGGAAATTAGAGGGAGCATTAACATCTTTTTCCCCTATCTTTTGGCAATTCAGCAGAGGTTTTAAATTTTTTCTCTGCCGGTGTGATAAATCTGTTGCCACAGACAGGGGTCTACATAACACAGTTCCTTCCTCGTTTCGAGGGCGAGGGTCCCTGTTGAAGTACATGAGTGGGAGAAGCTGGAGGGTCTCTCCCCCTCCCGGGTTCATTCTTTTCTTTCTGGGGTGGTGGCTCGGTTTGCATTGGTGGGGGCACAGGTGTTTGTGCGGTGTCTCTTGGTGCAGTGCGTGGTTTGGGGTGGAAATGCTTGCTGGAGTTGGGGGGATCACCTTATCTTCCCCTTTGATTCTTTTCTTTTTCTTTATTTTGAATGAACCGGGGAGTGGTGAAGTTGAGTTCTTCTACCTCTCGCTGGCAGATTCATCCTCAGAGGAGCGGTCTTTTCTCTGCTTGGTCCCTGTCTCAATTGGTGTGGGGACCATTGCCTATAGTTGCTCCTCTAGTCGCCGTTCCTGTTGCTGCTTTGGCTGCTGTTGTTTTTGCTGCTGCAGCGGTTGTTGTTGGATCAGCTGTTTTCATAGCATCGGTTGTGGCCGCTGTTGTTGCTGCGGCTGCTTCAGTTACTTCAGCAGTTGTTGGTGTTGTAGCTGCTTCGGCTGTTGTAACTGCGCCTGTTTCTGTGGGAGATGTTCGAGTGGAAGCTGCCATTGTTGTTGCTACCTCGATTGTTGGGTAGGTGGTGGGACGGTTGCAGATGGGGTTATAGGCTTCTGTTTCTGGCCGATCATCGTGCTCAACTCCTTCTTGGCCTCCTGTATAGTTCTGGACTTCCTCGGCGCTGTGAGTGGTGGCCGTAGGGGCTGCCTCAGGGATTGGAGCTGCCTTAGGTACTGATTGAGTCTGGTCGGGATTGACCTTTGGAAGCAGCTCTTGGCCATGTGGCCCTGCTTTCGGCAGAACCTGCAGTGCGGGCGACGACCCTCCACCACATTCATCATAGTTGCCTCCTTGAACGTTAGCTGTGCTGGTATCGCCAAAAAGCCCTCTCTCTTCAGTTTTATGGCCACTGTATAACTGCTCCAGTGAGTGCTGGTTTTCAACCATACCGAGGTTACTTTTTCCACCTTGCTAAACTGGAGTTCTGCTGGTATTTGCATAGGTACGTTGAATACCTGCACCAGAGTCCTTCTCTTTCCCTGGTATTCAGGCATTAGTTTGACTCTCCCATGCTTGATTTCTTGGTGGGAGAGTCTCTCCGCATCGTCCTTGGTGGGTAGGCAGATGTCCCACATGGCGAAACTCCTGGTACAGGTATAGTACCGGAATGTTAGGTTTGTGTAAGAGCCTCGCCATGTCTTCCTTTTTCATCCTCAGGGATGGTTTTCCAGTATATCGGAGATGACGAGGGACAGGCCTTTGATCGCTTCCTAGGCGCTTGGCATTAGTTTAATTTCTGCCCCCTCTATGTATTGCCTGTACTTGGTCAAGTACAGGTCTCTGTACTCTTGAGGGGACAGTTGCTTCTCTACGATCTTCCCCCACGCAGACCCTCATGTTAGTGTTGGATCTTTGGTAGGGTTGGACTGTTTTTGCTGTTTCTTTGCGGAAGTGCTGCTATTTTTTTGGGGGGGGGCATTTCTTTTTCCGGTTTCCTTTGGGACGGACTCACTTTGCTTGATGCTTCTTACAGGAACAGCCTCCCTTTTTGGGGAGTTGGCCTCTTGGGGAGCATTGTCCCCTTTTCCTTGGGAGCCTTTGTCCCATTTGTGTTATTGAGGTCTAGGTGGTATGCGCCTTAGTTCTCTTAATTTGCTCCCCTTTTGAGGGAGTCTCCCTCCGGGGGAGCATTGTCCCCTTTATCGTCTTTTGGGGCTACTGCCTCTTTATTGTTGCCAGAGCGGGATTCTCCATTCAACATTGGTTTTTCTCCCCTTTGGAAGGAGTCGCCTTCTTGGGGAGCTGCTGGTAAGTTTTCCGCCCAGACAATGAACCAAGGGATGGCGCTCAGAGGGCGTCCCTTGGTTCATTGTCCGGGCGGTACACTTCGTTGCTTTTTGGTGTTTTTGCTCCTCCTGTTGAGGAGCAGTTGTTCTGTGGTAGCCTCCTGGCTGGGGATATTTATATTGGTGGCCCCCAGACTGGAGTATCCATTTTTGTACTCTCTTCTCTTCGTTCCATTTTGAAAATCACCAAAAAGTGATGTGGAGACAGCGTCCAGTTTGGGGATCCGATTTTGGCGCCAAAATGAAGTGGCACCAAAGGCGTCAAAAGAGGGAGATAGAACTGAGAAAGGGAGTGGGAAGTTAGTGGAGGGAAGAGAGAAAGTGCTTCTGACTCTCCCTCGTGGGAAGGTCGTAAATTATCAGTTCGGATCCCCCTCCGCAAGGTGGGGAGAACAGATAAAGACAAAAAAATGCTGTCAGCATGTTCTGGGCACGAGAAACTGTCGTCAGCACAGCACAGCCTCGTGCAAAAAAAATTGTATTAGGCACATACTACACTTTGATCTTTGGTGCCTGGGCCACAGAGGCTGGGCAAATGACAGTATTTATTTGCTTCCCCACTGAGCAAATTAGGCACAAGGTTGTTTTTTAATGTGGAGAGAGGGGGACCAGCTCCCTTGAGGGAGAACTGGATAGTGACAATTGGTATGAAGGGTTTCCCCTACATTGACCAAAACTTATTGCTACAAGAGCAATGGTCTGATATGTGGGGGGCAACCCCACATATGGTCTTTGATTGCAGTATCTTCCGGAACAGATACTACACATATTTAAAATAATTTTACCTACACTAAGACGGGTAATTTAAATACATATATGAAACAATTTCACATAGTTTTTTTACCCCAAAACGGACATTTTCTCCAACCCAACCCCCAAAAGAAAACTCAAGAGCACATTTTAAATTAACATAATCATGCTTCTTTCTACCCATTACTACAAACATCATATCATTCCCGGATGATTACATAAAAATTCAAATAAATATAGACCACCTTCTACAAAAACTGGCCTAGTAAACTTTCATAGAAAACCAACAATATATATGCATTAATCTAATATTGAGATCGTAAACTATTTAAGCCATGTCCAGAATCGACTTCACAAATAAATTAATTTTGAGAAAGAAAATTGTTTAAGCCATTTCTA
>NC_136515.1:31475421-31480421 GCF_053919585.1 Euprymna scolopes
CTAATGCAGGTATTATTGGTGGGCATTTCTTGGTTTTAATTTTAAATTCCTTAGCGTATGAAGTTTTCTCGTGTCCATTTTTATTTTGGGAGGGTCCAGAATTTCGTTGTTGTCGCTTTTTTTTTTTTTTTTTTTTTTTTTTACAAAGGCATCACCACATTATCAAGGCCCAGAGGCCACTCAAGGATAAGGGTTAAAGAGTGTACAGTAGAAATTGGTCAATATAGTAATCATTAGTAATGAAAATTTGGTAAATTTAATAACTTATATGGAACGGCTCATCAAGAACTTATTTACTTTAGACTTGAACACAACCATATTGTAGTCAGCCGGAAAGCAGGAAAACGGAAGACAATTCCACAGGCGTGCAGTTCTAAGAAAGAAGCTTTGTTCATGGAATCTACGTTTAGGTTTCGGCACAGATAAAGAGTGGGGGAAATTATTGATAGTGTTTACAGCTAGACGAGTGTTTCTTGTGAAAGTTTGGCGAGGGGGGACCATAGATTGAAGCTCAGTTGAACACTTTCCATGAAAATAACGATACATCAGAGACAAACTCGCAACATCTCTTCTGTGAGATAGAGGTTGCAAGGAGGAGAAAAGGACATCTCCTACGAGGCTACGAAGTCTATTTTGAACTCTATCAAGGCAGGACAAGTCCTTTCTAGCAGCTCCTGCCCAGATGTGGCAACAGTATTCCATCCTTGGACGTACCTGGCTCTTATATAGATAGAGAATAGCATCAGCAGTGAGATATCTACTGGATCGATAGAAAGATCCCACCATTTTTCCAGCGGCCTTGGCAACAGATTTGATATACGTGTTCCATTTAAGATCAGGAGTAATGGTCAAGCCCAGAAGCTTGTCAAAACTTGAGGCCTCCCCAAGACGAGAGCCATTCATTTCAATTGATGACAAATGTGGATTAGAATGTTGATGATGTAAAGAGAGAAGCTTGGTTTTAGATGCATTAAAAGTAACCAGCCACTCCTTTCCCCATTGTACTACGTGCTCAAGATCAGAGGAGAGAGAATTGGAGAGAACTTGGTCGTTTACTGTCTTAGATGTGGTACCATAAATGGTAGTGTCGTCAGCATAAATGTCTACAAATGATGTAAGGATATGATTTGGAAGATCATTAATGTAGATCAGGAAAAGAGTTGGGCCCAGGATGGATCCCTGAGGGACACCGGCATTAATACTGTGAGCTTCTGATTTTTGCCCCTCAACTACTACTCTTATGAACCTATCAGAAAGAAATGATTTAATAATTGAGAAGACTTTTCCAGCTATACCATAGCTAGCGATCTTATGAAGTAAACCTTTATGCCATACCCTATCAAAGGCTTTAGATATGTCAAGAGCAATTGCCCTAGAAAGATTGCCACCGTCGAGAGATTTGCTAATCCTATGCGATATAACTGTAAGGACATCTGCTGTAGATCTAGCAGAACGGAAACCATATTGAGTGTCACTAAGAAGGTTATTTTTGTTGAGATGTTTGATTACTTCTGTATTTAACACAGATTCTAGCAACTTACTCATGACGCACAGGAGACTTATTGGCCTGTACTGAGAGGGGGATGAGCGATCACCTGAATTCTTAAATACAGGGCATACTGATGAGATTTTCCAGGGAGATGGGAAACTATTCTCCTTAAGACAACGTTTAAACAGTTTTGTAAGTATGGGCGCTAGTTCAGGTTGAAGTTTTTTGAGTACTATAATTGGAATACCATCAGGGCCGGTTGCTTTACTGGAATCAAGGTTTTTGATTAGCTTGGCAACATCACGTACAGATATATGTATATCACATAGCGTGTTTTCTGATACAGGAGGAAATATTGGGGGTTGGCGGTCTTGGTCGCAAAGGGTAGAATTAGCTGCAAAGTTCTTAACAAAGAGTTTGGCTTTGTCTGATGCTGACGAGATTACCTCAGGTCCATTGATAATAGTTGGGATGGAGCACACGCTTCTGTTCAGGATTCTGTTTGCTATTTGCCAAAACTGGTGGGAACCAAGCCGCTGCTCAGCTACTTTGGACTTGACAGACTGAGCATACAACTCTCTTGCGTTCCTTATTACTTTCTTACAATGGTTGCTGGCAGTCCTGAAAACGGCTTTAGTTTCCATACATCTATTACGTTTGAAGCAGTGGAAAAAGTGATTTCTGTGCGCAATGGCAGCAGCACATTCTGGAGAGAACCATGGCTGGCTGTTAGGTTTTTGCTGAAACTTTTTAGAGGGTATGAAATGGTCAATACCTACAATTAACCATTAAGTTAGGTCTAATACTATAGAGGACACATCCTTTTTAAACATGGAATGCAGAGGTAGATCAGATATAAATGTACGGAAGCTATCCCAGTCAGCCTTAGTGTATCGATATACTGTACGATGAAGAGGTACGTCTGGGGACTTATTACATTTCATTTTTATCTTAATTGATACAACAGAGTGGTCGGAAGATCCAAGAGGCGACAGAACAGAAACTGAACATAGTTCAGGGCAAGTTGTGAGAAAAAGGTCTAGTAGGCTCGCATACTGGCCGTCATTATCGGGCACACGGGTAGGTTCCTGAACAATCTGAGTGAGGTCATAGGCAATGGAGAAATCATGACAGAACCTCCCCTCATCATCGGTCTTGTTTGAGTGGGTCAACCATTCGACGTTGTGAACATTGAAGTCTCCACATACGTGAATGTTAGCTGAAGGATAAGTAGAAAGGACTTGGTCAATTTTCTCAGATATGCTTTGAAAGATAGTAACTCCGCTGTTGTGGGGGCGATAGAGAGTAAATATAAATGCAGTAGTGTGAGCTAAAGCAACCCGGAAGCACATATAGGGTAAGTTAGGATCTTCCCTGGAGATGTCCCTCCCACATGGAAAGCTATCTTTAATATAGGCACATATTCCATGCCCATGGCGATCTTGGGGGTCAGATTTAGAAGTTAAATTAGAGTATCCTGTAATTGCAAACTCATCTAGGGAAATAGCCTGTCCAATGCCAGTTTCACTTAAAAATAAAAGGTCTGGTTTAGTCTCCTGTAATTGGGTTTCAACCTCTGGAAGGTTAGAACGTAGACCCCTGATGTTGGAGAAGGAGACATGGTAGTAGGGGTCTACGTTGGAAGTTGGAGAACCGGGTTTAATCGTGTATTTTTTCTTGAAACTTGTCATGATGAAATTTTGGAATTTGTGGACTAGGTCGACAGATTTACTTAGAGCAGGACAGAGAGGGGAAACTAAGAGAGAAAAAGAAACGAAGAATTTTTTTTTTTTTTTTTTTGTACCACATGATAAGGTAAAGCCGTAACAATTACCCACTAGTATGGCATCGAGAGGCCCCACCAGAAGCTACTGCAAGGTCCAGATTCCATTCAACAAATGGCAATACAGCAGCCCCAGTACTTTGCACCTGCTGATAGGACAGCCTCCTTAGTGGTTAATCCAAGGTTCGGGTCCCTGACTATCAGGCGGATAACGTCAGCCCAGACAAAACGTTTACCTCCAGCACCCTTACTAGTGACATGGCTACAAGGATAGACATAGAAACAGAAAATTTCCACCAACTCTGCCAACTGTTCGCGCAAAAATACTGCCAACCTAGAAAACAGCTTTTTCTTCTCCCTTTGTCAGAAAAATCACTCATTTAAAAAATGAGGACTGAGGGACAAATAAGAAGAAGCGAGAGTAACAGGAGCTGCCGATAACGCATCCACAATGCGTTTTCTACTCTCCATTAAAAGAAAAACAAAAAAAAAACAAAAAAAACAAACTATTAAGTATTGTACTTAATAAAAGTCCAACGGACGTGTTTAAGGGAAAGTATGGTGATAGATTCCCTTCTCACGAACTAAAAATGAGTACAATTAGGTAATCTATTTTTGCAATCAACTCGGTAGAAAAATAAACATTTATGGACGAGAAAAAAAAAAAAAAAAAAAGCTAGCATTTAATACAACAGAAATACATAAATTAAATACTGAAATAAAATGTAGTTATTAATTTTTGAATCTAAAAATAAAAAGTGCGAATTAGTAGAGAAAATCACTTATCACAACAACGCTTCCGTCTCCAAACTAGTGAAGAATTTAACTTTTAATAGCGTTCAGAAGATTTTTTTTTTTTTTTAAATTAACCGTTAAGAGAAAGCGTGATTTTATTCTGAACTTTAACTAATCACGTTTTAAGCAACTTATGATATAAAAGAAAATCGGATGGGGGGGGGGGTTCTTCCGAAGTTAGTTGGTGACGTTATAAGTAATTGCGAGATAAGATGGGAGCCAGAAATTAGGGGTAGGGGACTGAAAATGATAATATAATGGATTGATTATACAATATTTAAGATCAACTTGGTAGATAAACATTTATGGACGAGAAAAAAAAAAAGCTAGCATTTAATACAACAGAAATACATAAATTAAATACTGAAATAAAATGTAGTTATTAATATTTGAATCTAAAAATAAAAAGTGCGAATTAGTAGAGAAAATCACTTATCACAACAACGCTTCTGTCTCCAAACTAGTGAGAATTTAACTTTTAATAGCGTTCAGAAGATTTTTTTTTTATTTTTAAATTAATTTTTAAATTATATTAATATTAAATTAATATAATGTTGTCGCTTGGATTTGTGTTCTTCATTGAGTTTATGATGGAATACTCTCCAACGGATTCGTTTTAGACATATATTGACAGCGTGCAGAACATCCAAAATGTAAGTCTTGTGTTTCGGTATTGCAACATTTTTGCGGGAGAATAGGATTTCTTCCTTAATAAACATTGCCATTAAGTTGGTATTCCGAACAGCTCAAAACCGGAGGAGCAGATATTATTTTATTTTATCGACAATTCCTTTCTGTTGCCAGTTTAGAATATAATTGTCTATGATACCAACTCTATTATAATCTCAGCTCAATGAATTTTCAAGAGTTTTCAGAGCATATATACGTAAATTGAATAAAATCACAACCTACATGAGTAGAAATTCACTTATT
>NC_136515.1:31487921-31541561 GCF_053919585.1 Euprymna scolopes
CATCCTACAAAACCCAACCTTCAAAAATACCTACAAGCACGAGCAAAAGCACGCTATATTATAAAAAAAAGCAAAAAAGAAACCTGGCAAAACTATATTTCCAAATTGAACAACAACACGCCATCAAAAAAAACATGGGAAATAATAAGAAAAATAACTGGAAAAAAACTTGGAACACCAATAAATAATATAAGTACACCAAATGGTAGACAAACTATAGACAAAAAAGAAATAGCAAACATAATCGCAAATGAATTCAGCCAAAACTCATCATCCAACCACTACTCCCCCAAATTCCAAAAATACAAAAACAACGCAGAAAAAGAAAAACTCAATTTCACATCCAATAACAAAGAATACTATAACACCTCTTTCACTATAACAGAACTAAAAAATGCAATTCATAAAAGTAAAGATACAGCTACTGGTCCAGACGACATCCACTACCAATTTCTAAAACACATGCCAGACACATCTCTCAACATTTTTTTACAGATAATTAACAAAATATGGTGGACTAACAATTTTCTAAAACACTGGCTCGACTCCAATATCATCCCAATTCCTAAAGCAGGAAAAGATCACTCCAACCCTACCAATTATCGTCCTATCGCTCTAACAAGCTGTATATGCAAAACAACAGAAAGGATGGTCAATACAAGACTAATGTGGCATTTAGAAAAATATATCCTCATTTCTACACATCAAAGCGGATTTAGACAAAATCAAGGTACTAATGACCAACTTATTCGGCTAGAAACATATATTCGTAACGGTCTAATAAGAAACCACCACGTGGTCTCAATCTTTTTTGATATCGAAAAGGCGTATGACACCACGTGGAGATATGGAATCTTGAAAGATATTCATAATATGGGAATCAGAGGAAACCTAGCAAAATTTATCCAAGAATTCCTATCCCACAGAACATTTAAAGTATGCTTAGGAAATACAACATCAGATCAACACACACAAGAAACGGGTACCACAGGGTAGCGTACTATCTGCCACCCTTTTTCTAATTAAAATCAACAGTATAATCGAAAATGTTAACATGGGATTCGAAAAAACACTATTTGTTGATGACTTTTCAATAACTTACTCATCACCAAATATGCCAACTATTGAAAGACAAATGCAACATTGCCTTAACAAAATAGACCTTTGGGTTAACCAAAATGGATTTAAAATGTCCAAAAGCAAAACCACATGTATCCACTTTTGTAGGAAACGAAAATACCACCTTGACCCACAGCTCAAACTAGATGGACAACTAATACCAGTAGTACAACACACCAAATTTCTAGGGATCATTTTAGACAACAAACTAAACTTCAAGGAGCACATTAACAAATTAAAACAAAAATGCTTAAAAGCAATAAATATCTTAAAAATAGTATCAAAACTAGATTGGGGAGCAGATCAAGCTACAATGCTCAAAATATATCGCTCACATATCAGATCCAAACTGGATTATGGTTGTGCCATATACAGCTCTACTTACAAATCCTACAAAAACAAACTACTAACAATACAGAATCAAAGTTTAAGACTCAGCCTAGGAGCCTACCGAACTTCTCCAATGGAAAGCCTTCATGTAGAAGCCCAAGAACTACCCCTGCACTTAAGATGGAAAAAACTAGCGTTACAATACGCAACAAAACTACAAACCAACCCCGAAAACCCAACATACAAAACTACCTTCAACTTACAATGTACAAACTCTTATTCAAGGAAACCAAAAAGTATACCCTCCTTTGGACACAAAATTAAAGAAATAATACATCAAATCAATAAAAACCCCGACAATATAATTACTCAGAAAACAAACGACAGACCCCCATGGACATTACACAAACCAGAAACCGACATAACACTTACTACTTACAAGAAAAACATTACAAATAATATAACAAACAGAAGCAACTTTGGAGAACTAAGAGAAAAATATGCAGAATACATAGAAATATACACCGATGGGTCTAAAACTATAAACGGAACAAGTGCAGCATGCACAGATGGACAAAATCAATACCAAATAAGACTGCCCAACGAGGCTTCAATATATACAGCCGAACTGCAGGCCATCAAAATAGCTCTCAAACACATCAAAGACATCAACGAACAAAAAGCCATAATATATACAGACTCGCTATCCTGTATCATGGCCCTTGAAGTAAAATCTAAACATCCTTTTATCACAGAAATTATACAAGAATACAATGAAATAACCGAAAAAAACAATAAAAAAATTATAATAGCCTGGATACCAAGTCATGTCGGCATTCCAGGAAATGAAAAAGCAGACAAACTAGCTAAAGTAGCCACAAACCACCAAATGGAAAAAATTAAAATACCACACACAGACCTAAAAAGAAAAATCAACGAACATATAGAAAACACGTGGCAAGAGGAATGGAACAAATGCACTGCAAACAAATTGCATGAACATCAACCAATAATTAAAAACGAAAAACAAAAAATTTTTAAAGGAAGAAGAGAAGAAATTGTACTAAACCGAATAAGAATCGGACATACAAAATTAACTCATTCCTACCTAATCAAAGCGGAGGAAACACCAAATTGCACACTCTGCAACCAACAACTAACAATTAAACATCTACTGACAGAATGTAGAAAACACAAACACACTCAGAAGAAATATTTTAAAATAACAAACATTAGAAAAGTGTTCCAGGAAGTGGAACCCCAACAAATCATAAACTATTTAAAAGAAACAAATGTATTCAAACTCCTATAAAGCAAACAAGTAAAATTCAGTTTAGAAAAACAAATCTCCTGCAACTAAAACAATTTTTCAGAAAACCTAAAACATCTTGCTTCAAAAAATAAACTTTTTCAAGAAACTTAAAAAAATTTTACAAGAAACTGAAAATCTGTTATACCAACAAAACTTTTTTGGCATTAAATGACTCTTAGAGGTTGAAATGCCGTTAAACAAATACACTCACTCACTCACTCAACTATGTTCATCTTTCGTTCTGTCTCCACTGGGATCTTCCAACCACTCTGTTGTATCAATTAAGATAAAAATGAAATGCAATGTCCTCAGACGTACCTCTCCATCGTACAGTATATCGACACTCTGTGGCTGAATAGAATACTTCCGTACATTTATATCAAATCTACATCTGTGTTCCATGTTTAAAAAGGACGTGTCCTCTATAGTATCAAACCTGACAGAATAGTTAATTGTGGGTATAGACCGTTTCATATCCTCGAAAAACTTCCAGCAAAAACCTAACGGCCAGCCATGGTTCTCTTTGAAATGTGCTGCTGCCATTGCGCATGGAAATCACTTTTCCATGGCTTCCAACATAACAGATGTACTGAGACTCCAGCTGCTTTTACGACTGCCAGCAACCAATGTAAAAGACTGATAAAGAATGCGAGAGAGTTATATACTCAGTCCGTCATGTCCAAAGTGGCTGAGCAGCAGCTTGGTTCCCACCAGTTTTGGCAAATAGCAAACAGGATCCTGAACAGAAGCGTGTGCTCCATCATCAATGGACCTGAGGTAATCTCGTCAGCATCAGACAAAGCCAAACTCTTTGTCAAGAACTTTGCAGCTAATTCTACCCTATGCGACGAAGCCCCCCACTCCCAATTTCCTTCTATATCAGAAAACATGCTATGTGACATACAAATATCTGTAAACGATGTTGCCAAGCTAATCAAAAACCTTGATTTCAAAAACCTTGATTCCTGATGGCATTCCAATTATAGTGCTGAAAAAGCTTCAACCAGAACTAACTCCCATACTTACAAAGCTGTTTAAGTGTTGTCTTAAGGAAAATTGCTTCCCAACACCCTAGAAGATCTTATCAGTATGCCCTGTATTAAGAATTAGTGATCCGTCATCTCCCTCTCAGTACAGACCAATAAGTCTCATGTGCGTCGTGAGTAAGTTACTGAAATATGTGTTAAATATAGAAGTAGTCAACCACCTCATCAAGAATAACCTTCTTAATGACATGCAGTATGGTTTGTGTTCTGCTAGATCTACAGCAGATGTGCTTACGGTTATATCTCCTAGGATTAGCAGATCTCTCGATGGAGACTTGCTTTCTAGGGCAATTGCTCTTGACATATCAAAGACCTTTGATAGGACCTGGCATAACGGTCTACTTCACAAGATCTCCAGCTATGATATAGTTGGAAATGTCTTTTCAATTATTAAATCATTTCTCTCTGACAGGTTCATGAGAGTATTGGTTGATGGTCAGAAATCAGAAGCTAATAGTATTAATACTGGAGTCCTTCAGAGGTCCATTCTGAGTCCAACTCTCTTCCTCATCTACATAAATGATCTTCCAAATCACATGTTTAGATCATTCATAGACATTTATGCTGATGACACTACCATCTATGGCAGCACATCAAAAGCCGTAAACAACTAAGTTCTCTCTTATTCTCTCTCCTCTGATCTTGAGCACATGGTACAATGGGGAAAGAAGCGGCTAGTTACTTTTAATGCATCTAAAACCAAGCTTCTATCTTTATATCATCAATACTCTGATCCCCATTTGACATCAATTGAAATGAATGGCTCTCGTATTTTCTGGGCTTGACCTTTACTCCTGATCTGAAATGGAACACGTACATCAAATCCGTTGCCAAGGTCGCTCAAAAAATGGTGTGATCCTTCTATCGATCCAGTAGATATCTCACTGCTGATGCAATTCTCTACCTATGTAAGAGCCAGGTACGCATGTTGGCGGAATCTCACTGGAAGAAAAAATCTGCCAAGTTGCCCAATTGAATAATTAGGAAAAAATAAATTGTACATTTTGCATACTATTTTTGAAAATAAATTGTGCATAATTCATATGTGCACAACACTTAAAGCACAGAAATAGCAGTAAAAATCTTTTTTCAGAATAAATTTCATGAATAAAATAAGAAATATGGGGAAAAAAATCTTAGTAAGGAACTTGATAGAAAACAAAAACAAATTTAGAATACATTCATGATTAACAAGTTTAAATGTAGAAAAATTTTATGAATGTAAATTTGTAAAGCCAAAGCATATATTTTAATCTAAAATATCTTTTTTAGATTTTTTTATACAAACTTTTTTTAAACAAATATTTTATAGTTTGTTTAAATAAATAACATATTTAAATTTATTTAAGGTAAAAAACTGTTTGTTTTCTGGTGATCAAATATTAATAATGTGATTAAAGGTTATATTGCAAGCTAGGAAAACAATATCACTCATTTATTTCCCTACCTTCCTTTATTTGGCTTTTTTGCTACCTTATTTGACTTAATATATTTTGTTAATTTTAGTTAATTTCTTTTACAGCATGATTTTGTTCTAGAAATTCAATTTTTCCTTAAAGTTTTCAAAAAATTACATCCAAAAAAGTTTTATTGATCCATTTTCTGTTTTTTTGGTTTTTTTTAAATTTTTTTTAGCAATAAAATGATGTGAAAACTATAAATATGGTAAATTTGTATAATTTATAGCTATAATCTAAATGATGTTTATTTTTTACTTTAAATTGTTTTATGCGTATAAACATATAAGACAATGTTTTTCAAATAAAATAGTACAAAACATTAATAAGTATTTTTACTCAAAACTTTGTCGAAAATTTTACTAATTATTCAATTGGGAAAGTTGGCGGATTTTTTCCAGACAAGTTTCTGCCAACTTGCCTATGAGAGGAGATGGGGCAGTGAAAGAAGGGTACAAAGTCATAGCACTTCTGGAGCCATGTTTTCGTTATCAATATTGTATTTTAAAATATTCTCAAACTTGAAAAATGCTGCTGTCATGTTTTGCTTTTGTATCTTAAACAGCAAAAGTGCTCGTTACCATCTTTCCATCACTAGTACAGTACCTTACATTCATTGCCAAGTAAATTGACTCTGTACCTTGTTGCTGCATCCATTTCCAAAAATGGATATCGGCCTGAAAGAATGTTCCATAGTTCTTTTTTTTTTTTGTATTTGCTTCATATATGATAATTTTCCTAATGTTATGTCTTTACAAGGAAATATTGAACTTTCTAGCCATTTTGCCAATAAGCTGCTGTGATTCTGGTTGAGAGAACAGAGCAGGAGGCATACTGTTTTGAACAACCAAGTCAATTATGCTCTTGTGAAACGTTTCTGCGGTCAAAGTAATAGTAATTTTATCAGACATTCCAAATTTTCTCAGATCAGTTTGACTTTCACCAGGTCTTCAACAAGATTTTGAAGTTGGAGCTTTTGAGAATGATACAATGATGCATCTTTTTAAAAAATATTTGGATGGTGACGTTCCAAATGTCTCTTCAAATTATAGACTCTTGTTGGAGCACTTTTACAAACACCACAAAATGTACTTATCTTACTTTCATACAGCTTTCTAGTTCCACTGTCATCACTATTCTCATCTTCATTTACACAGTTACAAACATAAAACTTCAGATAGCAAAAAGTGCTCAAATACACTTGATTTAGCAAGTGTCTTTCTTGCCATACTGATAGGGATATATGTTCATATTTAAATTATTTTTAGTAATTGGTATATAATTCAAATCTGAAAAGACCACAAAAAAAGAAGACTCAGTTAATTTCTAACATAGACATGAAAAAATATCTAAATTTAGAGAAAGCAAATTAGGTTAAGCAATAAGTTTAGAAATAATTTTTTGGATTCCAAGTAACATAAATATGTGTACATATAAATATAAATAGGATTATTCATATACATGATGCATAAAACAATGAATCAGTAACAACTGAAAGCGGTTAACGGCGCCCCCCCCCTCCAACATCATCTTGTGAATTCTTGTCTGCTTTAAGATCTTCGTTTTGAAGCAGCTTTCATAGCTTTGCTTCTTTTTCTTCTACTACAAAATACAAGGCATTGTTGAAACAGATCTCTTTAAGAGACAAGATATGCAAAAATACAAAAGTGAAGCAAAATCCCAAAAAACAAATCAAATGAACAAAACCTCATTGCTCTCATGAATGTACCGTTATGCACGATCGATTACAGAAAACCTTCTACCACCACCATGGAGAGGAAAAATGTTGTAGAATAACAAAACTTGGATTTTTTTTCTTTACGTGAGGGTGAATTTTACCTTCTAAAAGGATTTTTCATAAAATATGAAAGAATAGATTATCTATTTTGGTAAACAAGTTATAGATCCTACTCATTTATGATGAAAATCATCCAAAGTATTTGTTTGTCTGACAGTGAAACTGCGTACAATCTTGTCACTTGGCATATGAGAACATCGAAAAGTGATGTATGTGGCGAGGGTTGTTGGGTAGGATGTGTGAGGGGGGGGTAGCAACCACTGATGTGTATCAGAATACTTTCTGCATACTCATAAAATGTTTTAAAGATATTATAGAATCTTTTTATACACTATGATAAAAATGCATTTTTAGACCCATAGGGGTAGACTCTATCCTTAAATTAGACTTGTGCAAGGAGAGAACAGCTGATTGCATGTATAATGTTATTGATTTGGTTTGGCTTATGGACGAGGGAATACAGGAGCTATGTGTTTCCCTGTGATTGCCTTTATTCGAGAGGGTGAGAAAGAAAACGGCAGATGAGATGAAACATTTTTTTAAGTGATCTACCTTGAAAAAATGTGCCTTAGGATATTAAGATACAGTAGGAGAATATTTCCTTAATTTTCTCCACCGCAAAAAATGCTGTTTTTGAGGAGTCTGAGTCTGGTGAATCTTAGCGACTCCTCTGGTCTATAAAGTGGCCTCGACTCCGACTTCCCAGCCCTGCTCTGGTTATAGCTGAGATCCTGGACTTCGGAGATGGGAGGCCTAACTTGGATGGGGGCACTAGCAACAGTTGACCTGATACAAGGTATATGTCTGTGTTGTTACTTGCATTAAATACAAATTGCAAACAAGTGCTTGTAGTCAGTTCTAGAATCAACACAGTCTGACAAAGAAGCAGTTAACGGCACATGCATTTTATGGGGGTTGGAGATTGTTTATAGGCTGGCATGGTTATACATTTGAACCAAATAGGGAACCTAATAACAATTAAAAGCATGAATGAACTTGTGAGTATGTATATACTTATGAATATATAATCTATCTATAAGTGGCTTTGTCTGTGTGCTGAAGGTCTCTACCAAACTATTCTGAAATATATTTAAGCTTATTTTATGACTGGGCAATGCCAGACGGCATGCTAGTTGTTTCTAACTTCTGAAGTAAAAAATTTTTATTAATTTTTTTTCTTTATAAAGCTACCTGTGAGAAATGTGGCACTGTTGGTGTGAAGCATGCATTCTATTCTAAATCCAAACGATTTTGTAGTTTGTCATGTTCTCGAAGTTTTGCCACTGCCCAACGCGAAGGAAAGCCTATTCTGAAAGAGCCAGGAAGACCTGTAAGTTTAAACTGCTTTTATTATTTTTTCATTTATGAAGCATTTCTTAAATTTACTAAAATTAATTTAAGTGTAATTATTATAAGAATATTTGAAATCTGTAGTCTAGCAAGGATATACTGTCTTCTAAGAAAATTCAAATTTTACAGTATGAAACTAATTTTTACTCAATGGAAAATCATTTAAAATAATCTATTTGTATATTTGCACATCTATCTTTTACTTTTTTACTTGTTTGTTCAAACTACTTCAATGGTTTTGGAAATACAACTCCATATATATTCAAGAACTACATGACTTACTGTATCCACTAGCTACGTTATTTAAGATGTTGGACTTATGACCTTGAAATTTAGGATGTTCTTCAACTTATTCACATTGTTGTAAGGCAGTGAATTTATCCTTTGTGAAAGTCATGAATTACCTTGCAAATATTTTTATCTCTGATTTTAATTAAAATGAAACCATTGTAAAATTGCATAAAAAATTTAGTAAAAAAAAACAAGTTCTAGGAATTTTTAAAGGAAGTCCTCAGAGATAAAGATGTGAAAATGAGGTATGAACCTTCGGATCTCCATGCAGCTTATGAGAAAGCCTTAGTGAGATGGAAAATTCGGCTCAACGCAAGCTATGAATACAAAGATGAGCCCATGGAGACGGCAGGTCCAGAAAAATCGAAGCCATAGGTCCAGAAAAATTCCCAAAACAAGATGGAAAAGAGAGAATCGATTAGAGCCAGTATATAAAAGGAAAAAACTACGCAGGTTATAAAGTGTTTCAATATAACCTGCCTAGTTTTTCCTAGTGGTAAGGTGGACCACATGTGGAGAGACTCAGGGAAACGGAGGTGCACCGTTTGTACAACGCCTGACGAACAGAACGAAGGCATAGATTACCAAATTTCAATCAGCTTTTTAATTTAAGATCTTGTAATGGAGCTTAAATTACTAAAAAATTAACTTTTCTCAGCTCAATTTGTATAATCTCTATATTTATGCACACACACACACACACACACACACACTTGTCATAGAAATATTTTGAAGCATGCTGATATCTTGTAAACATTACTGACATTTAAAAATAGATATTTGTTACATTAAGTTTTGTCTGTTAGGCTAGTTTTATTAATGTACTGGCAGGTCTACCAAGTGTTGCTCGCGTCATATAAAACAAAGAGAAATGAAGTTGTGTTTGAACATATCTGCTATTAGGATATTAAGCAAACAACAAAACACGGTGACATTGTTTTTCCTTGGTGATATGGCCTTTAAAAATATCTTCTCTATCCTGTATATTGGGCACTTTGATTAACTTATACTCCTTACCATATATGTTACTATATTAATCCTATTTTGGATCCTGGCCAACAACACCATGTACTTTGTCTAATATACAACATAATAAAAATAAGTCTTTCTTCCAGACAATGCTGCATTTAAACTCCTGACATTTTGATTACTGTTTACCAACTACCAAACATGATAATGTATTACTTTTATAAATCCTTAGCAACACCAAGTAGATTTCCTTATATAAAACGATATTTACAGAATGATTTTTCTGGTCAACATGATCATTAAACATTCTTGTTCTATTAATGGATTGACTAACATATACCACTGATCCTATATGATATTGAATTATTATTCATATTGCTACTGGGCTACACCATATAATTTGTCTGACATACAACATAACAAGAAAGAAATAAGTTATTTCTTCCAGGTAACACTGTGTTTAAATACACCAGCTTTATTTAAAATATTGAGCACTCTTCTATTACTATGTACCACTTAACAGATATGATAATTCAGCATTATTATAATTCTTGACCATGTTTAATAGATTTTGTTCTATAAAATAATATAATAAAACATAGTAATTTTGTTTATTTCTGGCAATGCAGCCTTTAATCATGCCTGCTCTACCAAGGATATTGAGCACTTTGAATTATCTGACAAATATCCTTTACCAGATTTGACTCTTTTATTACTCTTATGACACCCAGGCAATACAATCAACTCAGTCTAGTATACATATAATAACATAAGTGTTTTGTCCCTGACAACACTGTCTTAACATGCCTTCTTCATCTAGAATATTGAACATTATATACTACTGATTACTATATACTAGTTTTTCACAGGTAATACTGCAATATTACTATTATGATTCTTGTGCAACGTAATGTAATACTTTAATATTACTATTGTGACTCCCAGGCAATGCTGAATAGATTTTCTTGTATAAAAGGTGTAACAAAACAGTAATGTGCCCCCCCCCCGGGTAAAGCAGCCTTTAAGCACACTCTAGGATATTGAAAACTTGTATATTACTATATATGACTTAGCAAATATGATAGTGTGCTATTTTTAATACATCCCTCCCCTCGCCCTGCCCGGCAACACCAAATAGATTTTCTTGTATAAAATAGTATAACAATGTGGTAATGTTGCGGTTTCTGAGCAATGCCTATTTTTAACATACCTGCTATGTCAAGGATATTGAGCACTATGTTGATCACCTGATTTACAGGATAGAACAATAAGTGTCACCTTAAAGAAAACATTACAACTTTATATTAAAACTGTTATTGAAAAACTCAATCCAGGTAACTTGATTATGTCATAGATTATGTCATGATATGTCTATCAATGTAGCTGGCGTTAGTCTCAATCACTGCCTCAATACAGGTGCGGAACTGGGAGCATGCCTTTTCCACGAGCGCTGGCGGGAGCTTAGCGAATATTTGGCGGATGTTGGCAATGAGGCTGGCTTTGGTGTTGTGAGAGGTCATGTTGATGTTCTCGACGTATGACCAAATGAAGTAGTCCAGCAGGTTGAGATTGAGGGAGGAGAGGGGCCAGTGAAAGAAGGATACAAAGTCGTAGCACTTCTTCTGAAGCCAAACCTGGGTCTCATTGGACTTGTGGGCAGGTGCCGAGTCCTGCTGCCACACCCAGGGTCTGCCAATGGCCACTTAATTGCACCAGGGGATTACACATTCTTCAACACATTCCGGTACACTTTGGTGTTGACTTTCAAGCCGACTTCGAAGCATGATGTGGCCTTCATTTACAACCACACAGATCATAATAGTGGCAGGAAACTTTGTTTTCATCACCCTGGGCACATCCCTGTTAGTTGTGGCAATCTAGCGATGTTTTTTTGAGGGTGCTGGCAATAGACCTGTTGTCATAACTTGAATCGATAGAGAGGATAAGCAGCGCATCTCCAATCTCGTTCGTTGAACATTATGTAGCTTTTAGACATGATGGAAGGCTCCTATCGCTCTTGGGATTTGTACACAACTAGTCAACTAGTAGATGGTCTGCAATAAAAAAAAAAAAAAAAGAAAACCTGTTTTTATCAAATGGAAATGGAACTGTCATATTTTCTAGGGCAACAATTTTATCGTTCCACCCTGTATACCGCTTATCATACTGTATTATTACTACTATGGCACTTGAAACAACAAAAGACAAATGCATTTTTTCTTTTGGGAAATGGTACTTTAAACAATCAATAGTGTCCTTCCCTCTTGATAAACGATAGAGAATTGCTCCTGAAGGTTGTCACGTTGAGTGGTGGCAGCTGTTGATGTGACTAAGCAAACCGATGTAGGAGCAGCAGATTCTGTTGCACTTCCCACAAGGATACCCTTCGTCAGGCTCTGCTGATGCTGTCCTTTTGCGCCTGCCATTCTCTCCTCCCTCCTACTGTTCATTTCTTCTCTCCTTGCTTAGTTGGACACACTTCTTGACTTTGACCCTCTAGGAGTCACGGTCTGCAATGTAGGATTTGAGGTCAACAGTTGATGTTGCCAGATTTTAAGTCCTTTTTGCACACATCCTTAAATCTGAGGGGTGGTCTACCGGTTGGTCTGCTGCCGGCTAAGAGCTCTCCATACAGCATGTCTTTGCGGATTCATCCATCCTGCATGTGAACGACATGCTCTAGCCATCGCAGATGTCTCTGGAAGAGGACAAACATGCTTGGAAAATTTGTTTTGACAAGAACGTCTTTGTTCGAAGCACAGTCCTGCCATGTTATGCTAAAGATCTTTCTTACATTGCGCAGATGGAAGGCACTTAGTCTGCACTCTTGACTCACTGCAGTAGAGTAAGATGCTGAGGACGCAGGCTTGATATATCCTCATCTTTGTATTTATGGTCAGCATATTGTTATTCCACGCTCTCTTGGGCAGACGGACCAAAGCTGTTGTTGCTTTCCCGATGCGAGTGTTTAGCTCAGCATCCAGTGAGAGGTTGTTGGAAATAATGGAGCCTAGAAAGGTAAAGTCGTTCACCACCTCCAGTGTGTGATTGCCAATGGATATGCAAGGGATGTTGCTGACATCTTGAGCCATAACATTTGTTTTCTTGAGCTTATTGCCAGACCAAACTCGCTGCAAGCATGGGCGAGGTGGTCAATGAGTTGTTGGAGGACTTTCTCAGAATGGGCCGCTAATGCTGCATCATCTGCAAACAGCATTTCCTTGATGAGGGCCATGCGGACTTTAGTTTTGGCATGTAGACGGGCCAAGTTGAAAAGGCTTCCATCTTCTCTTGTACGAATATAGACACCTTCAGTTTTATGATAGCAGAAGTGAGAAAAATATGCCAAAAAGAGTTGGCGGCAAGAACGCAGCCCTGTTTAATATTACTGAAAATGGGGAAAGATTCTGAAAGTGATCCATTGAATTTGATGGAGCCCTTCATGTCTTCATGGAAAGTGGTTATTATTCTCAGGAGTTTGGGGGGACATCCTATTTTTTGTAGTAGTGTGAATAGGCTGCTCCTGCTAACCAGGTCAAATACCTTTGTGAGATCAAGAAAAGCGAGGTGAAATGGTTTCCTCTGCTCTCGGCACTTTTCTTGTAGTTGTCGTAAGGAGAATACCATGTCAACTGTTGACCTTTCTGCTCTAAAACCATATTGCGCCTCTGGATAAACTGTCTGCAAGTGACTGGAATCTGTTCAATACTACACGAGCGAAGACTTTTCCGACAATACTGAGCAGAGAGATTCTGCGTTAATTATTACAATCACCACGATCATCTTTATTTTTGTATAGCATTTTTAATGTTAGCATCACGCATGTCTTGTGGAACTGAACCCTTCTCCCAGCACTGAAGCAGAAGTTGATAGAAATCGATCAAGGAGAACTGTATTTTTGCTGGCCTTCATGATTTCAGGTGGAATGCCATAACCACCTGGAGCTTTACCGCTTGTAAAGGTGTCAATGGCTTCAGTGAGTTCGTCAGAGGATTATCCAACTCATCCATGGCTGGCAGGAATGTGATGCCTTCAATTGCAGCATTAGTGACGACATTCTCGTACGAGTATAGCTGCTGCTATTATTCAACCCATCTCTCCATTTGCTTTTCAGTTTGTGATGTTGCCTGATTCTGACTTTAGTGGTGCAGTCTTAACTATACTTGGGCCGAAGTATAGAAGAACAATATGCAATAAAATTCCGTTTTAAACTTGGTAAAAAGCCACAGACTTGTATGGAATGCTTCAGACTGCTTTTGGATCATCTCGCATGAATCTAGCATCAGTTTTTGAGTAGAATAAGAGATTCAAGGAAGGCAGGGAGTCTGAGGAATGATGAGAGATGTGAGAGGAGTAAGGAAGTCAGAACACCAGAGTTAATTGGCCAAATAAAGAATTTCATGAATAAGAACCATCATGTGTCTATGGAGGCAATAAGTTTGATGTTAGTGTGGAAACTGTACAATTATTTGCGAGGAACTGAAGATACGGGAGATTTATGCAGAGTTTGTATCAATGGTGCTCAGAGAAGATCAGAAAGAAAAATGTCATGACCAAGATGGGCATCAAGACAGTTTCTCACCCTCCATATAGTTTTGACCTTGCTCCCTGTGACTTTTGGTCATTCCCTAAGCTCAAGGAAAACGTTAGAGGCAGCTGTTATGAGACAAAGGATTAGTGAATCTCTTGGCGGAGGCTTCCTCTCTAGGGCAATTGCTCTTGACATATCAAAGCCCTTTGATAAGGTATGGCGTGAAGGTCTACTTCACAAGATCTCCAGCTATGGTATAGCTGAAAATGTCTTAATTATTAAATCATTTCTTTCTTTCTAATAGATTCATAAGGGTAGTGATTGATGGGCAGAAATCAGAAGCTCTCCATATTAATGCTGGAGTCCCTCAGGGGTCCATCCTGGGCTCAACTTTCTTCCTGATCTGCATTAATGATCTTCCAAAGCACATCCTTACATCATTCGTTGACATTTATGCTAACGACACTACAATCTATGGTAGCACATCATGTTTGTTTTTACCCAACTTTGGGGAAAACCAGCTCCCCCATTTATTGGGGAGTGTCCAAACGAAAGCAATTGTCTGATATGACGGTGAAAAGCCGACATTGACCAAACGTTTACGTCACTTTCCGGAGACCACCTGGCCGTGGGCCAGGGAACTGCCAATTTGAATCCAGTTTTGCTTTTTATACTGAAAGATGAAAGAAACGTGCGGCAATCTAAAACTCTGGAAAAAAGTGTTTAAAAGTCGGGCAAATTAAATACACGCGCGACCCCCGTTAAGTTATCATTTAGACAGCATATAAAAAGTTTTAAGAATGAGAGACCCCACCAAGCACCCCCTGGAAAAAAGCCTTTTGCGGACATATAGAAAAAGTGCACATACATACATATATATACACACATTTTCGCTTTTACATATATAGATTTAGGTGGCCTTCAGAGCACTTCTAAATCCAACAATAGTGAGCTTCTTTCCCTTCCCACCCTGGACAACACTTGTGTTAGCACACCTAATTTATCTATTGTATTGAAGATATATCACTATAGTAGTGCTACTATATAGTTGTTTTCATTACTCCCGAACAATGAATGAGAAATAAATGCAAAAAAAAAAGTGAATGAAAAATTATTTAAAAAAGAATTAAATTAAATCATAAAAAATGAATGAAAACAACTAAAAGAAAATGAAAGAAAAATAAATGAAAAATTGAATGAAAAAGGAAACAAATGAAGGAAAATCAGTGAATAAAAAAAAAACTGAAAGAAAAATTTATGAAAAACTGAAGGAAATGAAATAATTATATTGAATGAATGAATGAAAAAAAAAATATGAATGAAAAGATGAAAGAAAAAAGATGAAATGAATAAAATTAGTAAATGAAAATATTAATGAAGAAACTGAAGAAGCAATTTAAAAAAAATGAAAGAAAATAATGACGAATTTGATTGAAAAGAAATGAATGATAAATTTAAGAAAAATCATAAGCATGAATTTTATGTAATATCCGATCATTACACAGAACACAAGTTATGTTGTTTTTTATCCGAGCAACGCAACATCAAGACATACCTGTTCTGTTCAGCACTTTTCATTGTTATACTACTTACCATAAATGATAAGGCATCATTCATTTTGACTCTCAAGCCATGTACTTTGTATGCTATACAACATGATAAAAACAAGACCGATAGCCATTAGTCGCATGCTCTCGTGTAATGAATGAATGTGTGAATGTAGGATTGACATGAAATTCTTAAAGATAAACTAAAATGACCAAAAAATAGGCTGAAATGACTTAAATAAATAAAAAGTAAATGACTTAGAATGACTTTAATGAACTTAAGGATGAATTGAATGACCTTAAGAATGACTTGAATGCTTAAAAAATAACTGGAATTCTTCAAAAACAACTTGAATGATCTGGAGAATGATTTGAATGGCTTTGAGACTGACTGGTTGTAATATGGGTGATCATTTTACATTAAATTAATACAGAAAAGTGATCCCCCACGTTATATCACAATAAGTACAGCATGTAGTAAGAACAGATACTACACTTTGATCTTCATATTTAATTTATTCCGTTTAAAGAAAAAATTACAATAAAAAAATTTCAATATAAAATTAAAAAATTTAAAAAAGTAAAATCTCCAAATGATAAAACAAATTTAGGTACAAGGCCCTATAAGATCTGGGGAGGGGAGTGTTGCAGGGTCTTTGTAACTAAAGTAAAAATTGAAGTCTTTGGCGACTTACTTCACTTCCAACATTTACCACAATATCTCATTCACTCTGTGGAATCTAAAGCTAACTAAGTTTAAGCAAAAAGCATATATTTACAATTTGTGTGTGTGCGCATTTCTTTTTTTTTTTTTTTTTTTTTTTTTTTAATTGAAATAAGTATGTGCATATGAAAAAAGTTCAATTCATTGGAAAAATAAAAGTTCTTAATTTGGTAGCAAATACTTTGTGTAGGGGAGTGGGGAAAACAACATAGGAAAATGATCAAATAAAATTGCCTAGTGCATTGTTAGTAAGGTCCCTCCCTGAGCTAATCTAAGTAGTTAGATCGCCTACTGTTTTCCGGGACACTGAAAACAAGCGGGGAAATCCCTAGTGGAGATTGGGGTGGATTCTTATCGGGTATTGGGGGAACAAAATAAAGCATCAAAAAACAGAAATGGTGGTGTGGGGGTGGGGGGTAGAAGGAGACCTCTGAGTAAGGGTTGACCAGGGGTGACAAAACAAGAGAGGGAGTAATGGTAGGGTAGATTCGGAAGGTTCTCTAGTGCAAAACAAACAATCGAGGGACCAGATCTCATTTGTACCACCAGTCAAGAGTCTCTTTAATTTTCTATTGCTAACCTAGCGGGATGGGTTCCATAGGACCCAGTACAGCGTGTGCCATGCCTATGGTGGTAACACAAATTCAAACTTGGCGCCTAATCAGATGCACAAGCTAGTGTCATGCACCCACCACCTGTCAAAGACCACTCGAGGCAACCTCCTCCAATCGCATCTGATCTTTACTTTAAGTAGATGTTTAAAGTAGACGATCAGATCCCGATCCGGAACAGATATCCCTTCGCGGACTCGCTTGAGGCGTGTGATCCATATGACCATTCTCGCTACTGCTAGGATCGCCAGAAAACCCATTCTTTTCTCCCTAGGCAGCGGCGGATCAATGTTCTTAAAAAAAGTATGACTCGTTGAATTCAAGCAGGCGCGTGGCATCGATGCGAGCCATTACCTGGTTGATGTACCCTAGGAGGGTTTTAAGCCTGCTGCAGCGGAAAAAAAGCGTGACCGACCGTTTCCTTCATGCCTTCGTCGCAGCGCAGGCAATAGACCCAGGTCTCTTCTTTGTACAAGTGGAGTTCGTCAAAGAGGGGCAGTTCATTCCGGACAAGTCGCCAGGTAAGGGAAAATTCCGAGTTGGTAAGAAAGTCACTTTCTAAGGTCGCCCAATTCCACTGGGAGCGGACCTCTTCTAATGACATCCCCCATCCGCTTAACTAGCGGTTCTTTTTTGCTACGCCCCACTAGCTCCCAATAAAGCCTGTTCAAGGACACTGGTCCCCGGCAATGCTCTAAGTGCCGGCCGGCATTCGGCATAGAATTTTTGTTCCCCCCTTGGTCGAAGCTCGGTGGAGACTGAGGGATCAGATGACAGATTGGAAAATGAGCTTCCAACCGCAGTGACCCATGGAACGTCTACATACAGTGAACGGTTCAAGAAGGCCAACCTCTCTGCGTGCTTGTGACGCAGGAGATCGGGCAGTCCCAAACCTCCCTCTCTCTGATTTCGAACACCGACCTCTCTGCAAACATAATGTGACACTTACGTCACCCACGCGTCGTCCAGTGGTGGAATGACCCCGGTTGTCGGTTCTGGTGTTTCCTCGGCGAGGATGTCAACGGTCGGTTTCCTGAAACAGACTTGTCATGCAAAACAATTGAAAGGACCAAGTCAATAAGCGTTTCCTTTTGTACAAACTTCCTTGTATTTCGATAACAGTACAATCGCAGTTAGCTGTTTAGTTAGGGACTGGCCACTTGCTAACGGCGAGGTTTTCTCTTCTCTCTCCGACAGAAAACTCAATTATCTACGTGACAGGGTCAATCGATGGGGGAATCTTCGTTCGTCGGACCCAAGGAAGCAAAGCTCTCTCTAACTGTCAATCTCTCAAGGCTCGTTGCTTATATTGTGGGGGCGTGGACGGGGTCTCTTCCCGTTTCGGGTCGTTGGCCAATCAGAATTAAGGGATCGCTGTCCGTCAAATCTTCGCCAGGCGGCCTATACCCAAAAAAGGAGCTGTCTTTCTTCCGCGGCCTAATGGAACTTGACAGATCGTAAAAACAGAATTGTCTTACTTAATTATTTTTGAGAGAACATAAAAACAGCTGAATCCGATTCCACAAAGGCCACGTGTCTTTTCAATAGGGTCACTTATCGCCCAGCTGTTCGTCGACACTGTTTGCTTTGTACATCGGAATTTCATTGGTATCCTCGTCACCCACGGGCTGTCATGGCCAATTTAACGTCATCACATTCTCCCGCCATAAGCTATGATCTTATCTTCTTTTCTGTCTTTCTTTCTCTTCATTTCGTCGTTTACAGCTGCCTTTTTTCCCTTTCTTTTTCCACGCCCGTTGTTCGGGCTCACCACTACTCTTGGCCTTTTGGTCAGGATCAAAGTGCAGCATCTGTTCTTCGGATGCTGCACTTCCATTTCTTGTTCTCTTTCGGTGAAGGAGAAATCCTTCACAACTGGGACAATTCTTATTTTTGTACTTTTGAGCGTCTCTCATTCCACTCCCCTCCCAGCGACATGTCTTTTACATCGTAAAATACACCTTTTCCCAGGTGAATTGTTTCTCAGATGGCTGGATTGCCAACTGCACTGACCGTTTCAATGAGAGAGAGAGAAGGAAGGGGGGAAAAAAAAATCGCAAATCGTGAGCCAGTCCCTCTTTCCAGAATATATTAATCGCATGCCAAAAGAAAAGTGATAAAGTCTCTGGAGTTTTAATTGTTCGGATTAGTTGTAAGAAACCCCCAAAAAAAAACAGAGAAAAGAAAAAAAAGAAAAAAAAAAGACAAAATAAAGTAAAAAAACAAAAACAAAAAACCACAAAAAAAAACAAACAAGCAGAATGAAAGGAGGGGAAGAAAAAAAAAGCGTCTTGTTTGTTAGGAGAGTGTGGGTGTGTGTGTTCCCTCCTCTTCTGTCTTTGGTTTGTCTTAGGTTTACAGGTGTAAGATGGAAGTGTCATGTAAAATTATTGTTTATTTTTTTTTGTTTTTGTTTTGCTTGCCGTGTGCGTGTGTGTTTTCTCTCCTCTTCTGTCTTTGGTTTACATTCCTACAATTTTAAGTCATTTTGGGCGGCATCTTTCCACCGCGTCTGTTAGAACCGGGTGCTGCCTCCGCCGGTGCCCTTCTTTTCGCTTAGCTGCCCGGCCGTCTGCGTTCTGGTGGTGCGCCCCCCCCCCCCCCCCAGCGCAACATAGCACTGCAGTGCCTGTCTAACGAGGTCCACAGGCTACCTTAAATCATGCAGTCGCTCAACCCGTATTTTCAATAACACGTCTCTCAACCTTCCCGGGGCCACTATACTGGGGGTACAGGTTTCCTGATGACAACACACCCAACTGCGCACATACACGTACACTTTTCTTTTTTCTCTGGCCGCTACGCGTGGCTGGCCGTTGGTATTCTCATCTTCATCATCTCCCCCCTCACATCCTTATCCAGCTATCTGCAAATTAAAAACACTCTCCAGATTTTCTTTTCTCACACCTCATTGAACAAATCCTATCCACATATCCATCTTTCTTTCTTTTTCTTTTCCTCCCCCCCCCCTTTTTTTTTTTTTGATACTCCCCTTCCTTTCCCAATCTGGTCCGTCCTCAACTAAGCTGTTCCTTTTTTTTCTTTTTTTCCCAGAATTTCCCAAATACAATACAATACAGAATTCCCAATACAATTAATTCTTTCTCCTACGAGATCAACAAAAGTTTCCAGGCACACCAACCAGATACACACACACACACACACACGCACATTTCTAGTGCATCGATCCAACCGACGGCAACAAAATCTTCCATCTCAATTTCTTCAACATGGTCCCAAATATAAAACAACATAGGCGTGCCAGCTGGGGAGGGTGCATATCGTTTCTCCTAAATACCCCGGTGCAAGGAGACTAAGTTTCCTCCACAGCTAATACGTTTTCCAAACCATACTTACACAACGTTACACTTTCCTGTACAGCTTTCATTAAACTCTACGATACCCAAGCTTTTTTTTTTCATACCTTACTTGTCCCATAAGCATTCTCTCACTCGGAACAAGGTACAGCATCTGCCCTAACGCCACACCCAACATGCACTATTCTCATCCAGTGAAGGAGAGATCCTCCCCGACCGAGGCAATCCTGCCCTTCAGTCCCATAATTTGTCCCAGCAGCGCCATTTTGGTCAGAGACCAAGTGCAACAACTGTTTCAACGCTACACTAACAATATTCAATCCCCGTCCCGTAAAGGAGAAATCCTTCTCGACTGAGCATTTCTAAATTTCTTTTTTTTTTTCCAAAACAGAACAATATCAGCACCGTTAGTTTCTTTAAGATATTCTACTCGACAGTTTAAATTCCCCCAAGACACCCTCGCTCAATACGCGACTTTCTCGTGCTAAGTTACTCTCCCCGTTGGCCAATTTACTCACTGCGAGATACTTCTCAATTACCTATAGTTCTTTCCTGCTATTTACGGCGCCCCCCCCCTGAAGCTTTCCGTTTTAGTCCCTAGCTACCTCCAAGGTCAGTCCGCGACACAATCTGCCAACAGTGCGAACACATGGGGGCCCTCCATGCATCCACAGAGAAAACAGCTGCACCACATTTAAACCTGGAGATGTCGCTCCAACCTCCCGTCTCTGTCCTACTGACCCCCACTGGTCCTTGGTGGAAGGACGTCACACTACTCCTGGGACAGGGAGTCCCTTGCTCCCCTCAACGGCAGCCTCGGTTCACCTCTCCCCATTTGCTGGAGCCAGGAGATGGGTATTGGACACTCTTCATCCCCTTCGTTCGACTCCTCAGCTGACTCTGCGGTCAACTCCATTCCACTCTCTTTTCTTCACGAGCCACGCCTACTCTTCGTGACCTCCTATAGCTGGTGGAGTGGAACCCTGAAATTTCCCGTTCCAACCTTCCGTCCGTCTCTATATTTCTAGGCTCTATAGAGGTTGTCTCTCTCGTCTTAAACCGTCGCTCAGTGTCGTCCCTATAGTCGTCAGGAACTCTGTCCTCATCTCGCGTTTGACTACCCCCGGGATTCTTTATCTTTTTACCCGTCTCCTTCATCCAAACTTGGTCACCCTGTCTTAACTGTCCAGTAAACGCTGCCTTTTTTTTCTTCTTGACCTTCCTGGTCCTATTAGTCCTATCGGCCGTCGCCTTGAGGACCGTCCCTGATTCTCGGACTACTGGATCTGTAGGAGTTACTCCCTTCTTATTAACCTTATACGTCGCTACCCATTTGACTTGGGACAATTTTCCTCCCTGTTCCTTGGTGTTAACCACCTTGCCCATACAGGCCCCGACCGTTCTTGGGGAAAGCTTCCTGTTGCTGTCAGCTCCCATAGGGAGAGGGACAGACCTTGTGTCACCTAGTGGTATCTTCACCCCTCTCACCATTAGCGTGTCTGGATTAAAACTCAGAGTGGCTCCCCTCGCTCGGAGCCAATCCTCTTCCAGAATCATTTCGTTGCATAGCCCGGGTACCACATACAGGGGGAAATTCTCTTTCTTTCCGGCCGCTCGTACGGGTAGCCATACCTTCCCTGTCACCGACATCCAGCTACCGTCGGCCTGACTGAGCCCCACATCCGACGGGTACAACCTTCTCCTCCCTGCCACAGTCCGACAGACGTCCGCGTCTATTAGGGATATTATCGCTCCGGTGTCAACCAGAGCCTTCACCTGCGTGGCTCCTATCGTCACATTACAGGTGAGTTCTCCCTTTTTTGTGAGCGGAGGGAACACCTGGGCTCTCCTCTTTCCCTGTTTCAGGGTTCTCTCCTGGTACCCCGCTCCCGTGAGCATCGCAACTTGTGACAGTGGTTTCTTTCCAACCCTATCTGTCTGCCCTACCTCTCTTTCTCTACAGATTCGCCGAGGGGGTGGGGTTTGGTTCTGATTCCCTCTCTCCAGAGGATCTTTCGCCCTCGGGTGGCTTTTCCCTCGGTTAGGACAGTCCCTCCTAATATGTCTCAGGTCTCCACACCGCCAACACCTGTGGGACTGGTGGCTGTAGGAGAAACGGTCAATTTTACCTCCTCTCTGACACGTGTTCAGTTCGGTCTTTACGATGCCCACTCTTACTCTCCCATTCTGTCGGGGTGTCTTCTCGTGGACAGTGGGGCACTCTCTCGACCTGTGGCCCTCGCCGCCACAGTTCCAGCACACCAATCCAGGCTGGCCCCGGGCGAGTCCTCCGGCCCCATATCTCATTCTGTTCCCCAGTTCCCCACTCCTATTTCGCGACTCCTCTCCCATTATTCTTTTCTGCAACCACGCATAGTTCTTAGCTATTTTGCGTGCTTCTTCTAGAGTGTCTGGGCAACTCTTTAGCACCTCTATTTTGGTCGCCTCGTCCCGCAATGCATCCACCATCGTGTCCACTAGCATTACTTGGGTCGTGGGCATATCGCGGTGTTCGGTCACCGGATACGCCAGGACCGCCAGTTCTTGCATGCGGTCGACCAGTCTATCCACGTCTTCCCCGTCGGCCATCTCTATTCGAGACAGCTCGCGCACCGCCTGCACTGTGGTCTTTTCGCCGGCGAATTTCCTCTTCACCTGATCGCGAAAATCAGACCAGGCCATGCCCGGGTTACTTTCCAGGCATTTGCATATATATTCTGAGGCCGCTGCGACTGCTCCGTCACAGGCAAGCAGCACCATTTCTCTATCGGTCAACCCATATACTAATCTTTTTTTTTTCTATTATCGCCAACCACTCCTTGACTCCCCTCGGGTCTCCCCCATATGCGGGTACGCTAATTCCCCACAGTGGCCGCTTCATGGTCATCTGCAGCTCAACAGTCTGCTCTGACCCTTCCCCCATCGACTGACCCGCCCCGAATCCTCCCTGAGAATACATTATGTTATTATCTATTTTTTTTTCACTCCTACTACTCCTCACCCCCTACAAGGTGTAACAGCGCCCAACACAAAACACAGACAGCCGCTGAAAGCAAAGCATACAAAAGAGGGAACCAGCAAAAAAAATGGACTTACCCGGTCTGTTGCACTTGTGTTCTGCGACTGGTGGATGAATGACTAACGAGCTGTTCAGACTTTATAATCAGTTGATTAAAGTTCGTCGTCTGGCTTCACTCGTGGCGTTTTTTTTGTTTTTTGTTTTTTTTTTCTTCTTTTTTCTTTTTTTTTTTTTTTTTTCAAGATGCGCTTTGGTTTCGAGTTTACTTTCTTTCCTTTTTTCTTTTTTTTTTCAATTTTGGCTTTCTCTCTTTTTCTCCCTCCTTGTTTTGTTCGTTTTCTTTTTCTTTTTTTTCAACTTTCCCTTCCCACTCTCACAGGGAGATCTTGTGCCTTCGAGAGAGAAAAGAAAAAAATTGTGTCCTCGTGGAAATTCGTTTGCACGTTTCCTACCGAAACGAGGTATCCTGGTCACGGCACCAGTTATGTGACACTTACGTCACCCGCGCATCATCCAGTGGTGGAATGACCCCGGTTGTCGGTTCTGGTGTTTCTTCGGCGAGGATGTCAACGGCCGGTTTCCTGAAACAGACTTGTCATGCAAAACAATTGAAAGGACCAAGTCAATAAGCGTTTCCTTTTGTACAAACTTCCTTGTATTTCGATAACAGTACAATCGCAGTTAGCTGTTTAGTTAGGGACTGGCCACTTGCTAACGGCGAGGTTTTCTCTTCTCTCTCCGACAGAAAACTCAATTATCTACGTGACAGGGTCAATCGATGGGGGAATCTTCGTTCGTCGGACCCAAGGAAGCAAAGCTCTCTCTAACTGTCAATCTCTCAAGGCTCGCTGCTTATATTGTGAGGGCGTGGACGGGGTCTCTTCCCGTTTCGGGTCGTTGGCCAATCAGAATTAAGGGATCGCTGTCCGTCAAATCTTCGCCAGGCGGCCTATACCCAAAAAAGGAGCTGTCTTTCTTCCTCTGTTGGCATTCGGGCGTTCTCAATTTCGACCGACGCGGCCTAATGGAACTTGACAGGTCGTAAAAACAGAATTGTCTTACTTAATTATTTTTGAGAGAACATAAAAACAGCTGAATCCGATTCCACAAAGGCCACGTGTCTTTTCAATAGGGTCACTTATCGCCCAGCTGTTCGTCGACACTGTTTGCTTTGTACATCGGAATTTCATTGGTATCCTCGCCACCCACGGGCTGTCATGGCCAATTTAACGTCATCACGTTCTCCCGCCATAAGCTATGATCTTATCTTCTTTTCTGTCTTTCTTTCTCTTCATTTCGTCGTTTACAGCTGCCTTTTTTCCCTTTCTTTTTCCACGCCCGTTGTTCGGGCTCACCGCTACTCTTGGCCTTTTGGTCAAGATCAAAGTGCAGCATCTGTTCTTCGGATGCTGCACTTAAGATAATTTGTACCAGTCAATGGAGGGGAAACCCTCTATACTGGGACAATTATTATTTTTGGTAACCAGAGTGCCCCCTTTTTGCCTACTTTTAGGGGAGCTGGTTTTTACCTCACATTAAAAACGGCCTTGTGCCTAATTTGCTCAGTGGGGGAGCAAATAAATACCATCTGTTCTTCGGATGCTGCACTTCCATTTCTTGTTCTCTTTCGGTGGAGGAGAAATCCTTCACAACTGGGACAATTCTTATTTTTGTACCTTTGAGCGTCTCTCATAATGCTTACCCTCGTTCCACAAGAGTGAGTCGAAGTGCTCCTGTAAGCTGATTCGTTTTTCTGCAGGGAGGGGAAGTACAGACAGACGGTAATCTTTGTACTTGGAGTCGAAGAGCTTCTTGTAGTCCTCCGGCTTCATTTTGTTGGGTTGTTCTTTGGGGCCCCATGCTGATCCTCCCTCCGGTTGGGTGTCTGCTAGTTCGGGAACAGGAGTTGTAGGTGAGGCCGTTGTAGGGCTCGCGGTACCAGGGGTTTGACCATTACCAGTCAGAGTTGGCCAGTCCGCATTGGTCCTCGCGTGCTGGCTTTCTCTGCTTTCCGGGTCGTTCCCCTTTTGTTTCTTGTTCTGCTGGGTTGCATTCTCATTCGGGTTTGCAGGTGCCTCCCCTCCTGGGGATGTGTTTCCAGCAGCGGTTTTTGCAGTTGCAGTGGTGGGGGGGTGAAGCTGCTCCCAGTTTGCGTTTGTTGGAACTGTCTGCCTCCACCCTGGTTTTCCTCTTCCCCTCATTGCCCTCTTGGGGAGTGCTGAGGGGTGGGCTCTTGATCTCCTCCTCAAACAGCGCTTTTAGAGAGGCTAAGGTCGCATTGACCAGCTCCTCTGTCTTGTCTGCAGCGCTGTTTTCTTCCAAATCTCCATCTGAGGGGGAGTTGCCCTTTTGAGGAGCCGGTGTCACTGGTCTCGCAGACCCGTCCGCTTTTTGAGGGACTTGGGATGCTGTAGATTCAGCTTCCATAGCTTTCCCCCCTGTCGGCTGTCCGACTGCTGCATTGTTCGACGGGCTGCCCTCGTAGGGAGCAACAGTTGCAGGTGGTTTGCAGGTGGTTTCCGGGCTGCGGCCCTACCCCTTCATCAGTAGTCAAGGTTGCCGCGCGCAGGGGCCCTACCTTGCTTTCTGGCGCCGTCTCGCCAGGAGATGCATCAGCTCCCTCACATGGGGAGTCGTCTGCAGGGGTAATGCTGCGCATTTGGGGTGACGTACCCCTCCTGCCTGGCATCGTGGCGGTTGCACTGGCCGCTGACGCGGACCAGTGTAGTGGGGAGAAAAGAAAGCCCAGGGGAATGGAGGGGGAGGAGCGGACTCTGAAGAAATTAGAGTTTTTGACTTCCCCTCACGGGGATGTCGGGTTAGCAGCTCAGATCCCCCCGCGAGGGGGGAGAGCAGAGAAGAAAGACGCAGTGGGTGCTAGCGGGTCAGTGCCGCGTCGCAATTAAGAGAGAGAGGGGATAGGCATCCCTGCCCACAGAGGGGAGCAGAAACGAAGCACCCTCCCTACCCCACGTCACCCTACCCACTAACTACCCTAACGGAAGTGAGAAAGAGAACCCTGTCTGCTCGATCCACTGGGAGAGCAGCGAAAATAGACAAAGTTTTGGCCTGGCAGGTCAGAGTGCTGCTCAGGCAATTAAGTGTGGAGAAACTAGACCATCCCCTGTCTCTAGAGGAAAGAGACCAGAACGAAGAAAAACATGCAAAAAAACAACAAAGGCAGGTCTCAACTACCAGCTAGTGGTGTTGGTCCCGAGATTCCAGTCTCCCAAAAAAGGGGATCGGTTTTCGGGTCCAAGCTCCCACAAATGTGGAGTTGATCCTTTAGGTCCTGACTCCCCAAAGGAGGGGGTCGGTCCTTGCTAACAAAGATTAGTAAGAAAAAACACCACCTTAACCTAGCCCGAAAGCCCGGTGGTGGGTTCAAGTTTCGTAACTGAGAGAACAGATACTACACTTTGAGATATTAAATCTTTTATTCATGTTAAAAAAATACAGAAAAAAAATCAACGATGAACAAAAAACTTAGGCACATGGCCAACTCAAAAGGGGGGGATTTTGGGGGTCGTTGGTCATCCTTGTCACTCCAGAACTAAACAAAGTCAAAAGTTTCTCCCAGCTAGTATCTTCTTTCACCATAATACCGCATTCACCCTTTCATATTGGGGGACGTCCTAGTAACTCCCAATTTTTAAAACATTTTTTATTGACGTGTAAAAACAAAAAAGATAACAATAAAATGGTAACAATAATTCATTTGTGTCGAGGGCGGGGGAAGAAAAAACAAAAGGTGATTAGTAGGACCCTCCCAACCCCGTCTAATTGATAGACTGCCCGTTCCACTAGGTTTGTAAAAGGAACCTCGCTTCTGTGGGTCAGTCTCTAGGTGGGGATGCCCTCTAGATGGGGGTGAATGGAGAAAAGAAAATTTTTGTGGGTAAGGGATGGAGGTTAGTTTGTATTTCTTTTTCTCCAAGATGGGTAAAATTTAGAGGAAGGGGTGAAAACAAAAATTGCAGGTAAGAGGGGATGGGGATCTTGGAGGCTTCCTAATCGGGGAGGGATGGAACACACACTCAGCTAGCTGAGAGACTACTTGTTTAATTTAACTTTACAGAACTGCGCGTTCTACACCTAACCGGGGAACACGTATTCAAATTTGGCTCCTCTTCGTACACACAGACTTGCCACATGTATCCATCTTCTGTCAAATGCCGCGCGATGCAGCCTTCTTCTATCACATCTGATCTTCACCCGTAGTTGGTGTTTAAAGAACGTGATCAGATCTTGATCAGAAAAAGACAACACCCCCCGGCAACCTTGCAGACGCGACGTCCAAATCACCATTCTCGCCACGGCCAGGATCGTAACGTAGACCATTTGTCTTTCCCGGTCCCACGGCGGCCTCACGTTGTCCACAACATTGGATACAGTAATTGGGCGAGGATGCTCAGGATCGATGCGAGCCGATACTCTGCTGACATACGACCAGTACTGGCGGAGTTCGCGGCAATCGAAGAAAGCGTGATCCGTAGTTTCTACGGCCGTTGTCCCACAACGGGGACAATCAGGCGACTCCAAAAACCCAGAACTGCATTGTACGTTGTTGAGTGGAAGTGCATTTCGGGCCAATCGCCAGGTCAGAGAGAACTCCGAATTGTTCAGATGACTCGAACCCGGCGCCCAGCTCCACGCGGAGCGGATCTCACTCTGCTGCCACTCCAAACGCGCGCATAGCGGGTCGTCAGCGGCCCCCTTCACTAGATCCCTGTGGAGTTCCCTACGGGTAGCAGTCACAAGGTCACTGGACCTTGGTAGTCGTTTTAGCGCGGCTCGGCACTCTTTCATGTAGGCAGATTCTCCCCGCGGCCTGCGACGGCTCTCGATGGAAGGGTCGAGAACGAGGTCGGGGAAGGCGGCAGTAACCACGGGGTGCCACGGTTGGTCATCCTGCATATAGTGGCTCAGGAAGGCCAGCCTCTCAGCATCTCGATGACACTTCAAGTCCGGCATTCCCAAGCCTCCCTTACACGGACGTTGAATACAGACCTGTCTGCTCACCCAGTGTCTTCCTCTGTCCCAAAGGAGCGAGGACAAGAGTTCGACAAGAGCTTTTAGGTGTTGTGCAGGCAGGGGAAGTACGGCCAGTCGGTAAAGGATGAGAGGAAAGACGTAAGTGGCGCACGCCTCAGCTCTACCCTTTAAGGAAAGTTTCCTAGGAAGCCACGAATTGACTGCAGCCTCCACCTTTGACCGTACCTCCAACCAATTCTTGTCAAGCTGGAGACCCGGTCCGAACCACACGCCGAGGATCCGGACCGGGCCATCTGTCCAGCTGAAGGGCGCCGGGAGGTTTGTGTTGCCACTCCAGGCGCCCAACCGCAGTCCTACCGACTTGCTGCAGTTTATCTGGATCCCTGTAATTCTTTCATACTGAGCGAGTGCCTCCGACACGATCTCGATGTCTCTGAAGCTCGACACAAAGACCGTGACATCATCGGCGAACGCGGATACCTTGGCAGCTGAGCCACCGGGTATTGCAATTCCGCGCAGGGCCGAATTTGTCTCCCCACGTCTCAGCTTGCGGAGCAGGGGCTCCAAAGCCAGGACATAGAGCAGGGGCAACCCTGACGAACCGACCGAGAGATAACAAATGGTTTCAAGCGCTTTCCGTTTACTTGCACAACGGCTGTGTGCTGTCGATACATCACGGAGATCCACTTGCAGAAGTCCGGTTTAAAACCGGCGGCCTCTAAGACAGATGCCAAGAAACGATGGTCGACCCTATCAAAAGCTTTGAACTGATCTAAGTTGATCAGCGCGGCTTCCGTGTCATCTATTTCTCCCTCTAGGATCGTGCGGATCAGGTGCAAGTTGTTCTGAATCGATCTCCCCTTCACAGCGTAGTTCTCTTCTGGTTTAACCAACTCGCCGATAACAACCTGCAGCCGATTCGACAGGACGTTGGCCAAAATCTTCAACTCTGTGTTTAGCAGAGTTATGGGCCTGTAATCGTCTAACTCTTCCCCACCATGCCCGTCACCTTTCCTCAGCAATGTGATCACTCCCTTGGTGACTTGCTCTGAGATAGATCCCTGAGCAAACCAATGGTTGAACACATCCGTCAGAAGAGGCAGAAACATGGGCGACAGCCTCAAATACAGTTCGTATGGCAGACCATCGGCTTAAAAGCTAAGAACAGCATCTATTAACACTAAACCTTTGATCTTAACCAAAAAGGCCAAGCACAAAAGTGTTACGGACAGACCGACCCACGGACCGACTTGCACGCAACTAAAAATGATAAAGGAAATCTTTCTCTCAGTAAATGCTGTATGTAAACATACACCTCTATCTAAGATATTGAGCATTTCTATTTTTATTTGCCACTTTCTATAGGTAATACTATGATATTACTATTATGATTCCCAGACAATGCTGAGAAGATTTGCTTGTATGAAAGAGTATAACAAAACAATTCCAGAAACTGTTCTTAACATGGGGAAGTTAGGAGTATTTATTCTGAAAGACATTTTCTTATTTTTAACCTCCCCATGTTAATAATGGCTTTCAAATACATTTTGCAGGTTGGACAACCAGTGCGCATTGACCTTACATTATTAGGTGAAATACAGACTAATTTAAAAAAAAAATCCTTTTCTCCACGTTAAGAATGGGTTTCTAAATACTAACATTTGCTACATAAGTACTGTTTTTTTTATTGTTCTAACATTTATTTTGTACTGTTTATTAAATTTTTAGCTGAAAGTACAGATTATTTAAAAAAAAAAAAAATCCTCCACTCCCAATGTTAATTTTTTTTCTTCTATTTACATAAAACTCACTTATTTAGTTTGATTTGCATTCTGTTTTTGTTCTAATGCATAAATGTCAAGCCAGCTGTGGATCATCTCCCATGTTTTTTTCAACATCTTGGTTGTCTATTCCAGCAGGTTCAAGGCATTCTGACAGTTTCAGAGAAAGATTTCTGGACAGTTTTTATTTTCAACTTGTTGACATTCAGTCGTTTTGATGCCGTCTTTCCTTGGGGGTCTTCTCTTTAGTTTATACAGATTGAGCTTAGCCACTATGAGGCGGTGGTCTGTCCAGCACTTGGCTCCACACATGGCCTTAGCGATACCATTTCCTGATGATATGTAATATACGTCAATTAGATGCCATTGAACGAGGGTGCATCCATGGGGTATAGGGAGCTCTGGGTAGAGGTAGCACTTTTTGATTCCTAGCTGCTGTGTCCAATAGGGTGGACAGGGGTCACTGGTCCTCATAAAATACTTTAACCAAATATCAGAATCTTAACATCATCCCAGGTGGAAAAAATAGTTGCTATGCCACTGGAGATTAGGCAACTCTTGCTTCACACCAAGCAGTGCTGGTTCGGAAGAGGAGGTGTCATTAGTAATGAGGTAACCTGTGCTTTACCATAGATTTATCAAGTGGTGCCATTTCAGAAGGAGAGATACGATTAGAGATTAGGCAACACTTGTTTAACGATAGACTAATTAAGCATTTGGATTGAGTAATAGGTATCACTTACAAAATAGTAATTACTACTATTGAAATCACCAAACTAAAATTTAGGAGGCCTCCGGAGCACTTTCTAATTACTGTTTCTTTCTGTCCTCATTCCCACCATAATTTGAAGAGAAATGATGCCTTTTCTGGAAGATTTTGAATAACTCGACAGATTTTATTGTTTTCTTTTAGAATTATTACCTAATAACATTAAAAATCAGTGAAAAAAAAAAAAAGACCTAACAAAACTGGCCCCTCCCCTATATATATTTTTTCATCTATTGTTCAATTTTTTCAGTGGATTATTATTGAATCGATACTAATCTACCAGATTATTAAAATAATTTTAAAAAAATCAATATTTGAATATTTATAGGGAGTGCTCAGTTTCTAGTGAAATTAAGGAATAAGAAACACTATAAACTGGAAAGTTTAAAAACGAAATGTGTTACTTGGTAGAAAAAGACATGAAATGTAATCCTGTATATAATATTTTGATTGCAGAAATTCCTCTCTGGACCAAATTACCGTAGGTTTGCAATAACAGATGCCACATACAAATTTATTAAACTATTACCCACCATCTTTAACTTTTGCACACCGTTACATACACATTCAGTTGTAATATTAAAATGCTAGATTCCATTCGTGGAGAGCAACCAACACAGTCGTAACATAAGAGGAAGGAGTCCCTCCTTTTCTCTCTATATATTAGTGTTGGGATGATTAATCGGAAATTGGAAAAATCAACAAATTTAGGGGTATCGGAATCAGTATCAGAATAAAAAAATTAGTGCCTATTTTCCGATGCCAAAACTATTCTTTTAATTGTTTTTTTATTTGATTTATTTAAAGTAAAATCTTTCATTGCTTGTAATAATGATGAAATAATAGATATTTATTGATTTTAAAATACCAGTAAAGATAAAATCTACATACTATTCTCCACAAGTGTATTTTAACATTTTGAAAAATATTCGCATATTTAACATTTTTTTTTTTAACGGAAATCAGGAGAAATAACAACTCAATAGTTAAATATTTAGATATTTATAAAGAATCGGAATCTGTAATTGTATCATAATCAGAAATTTAGTACAGAATCGATAATTGTATTGGAATCGGAGAAAATATTGGAATCGTCCCATCACTACTATATTTTTAGTCCTACCACTGCTACCAGTTGTCACCAGGTATGATTCTGCATTTTTCTACTACAGTGTTATTACACCTCTATAGGAGACACTAACATTAAAATAACCAACATTTACCGATTATTAATCATTCAGAAACGGACATATTGCTAACCTCGGGTAACGCCAGACATTCACAGGTAAAGAAACTTGCATAAATACGGTTGGATTTTCCTACATCGATTATCTACACTTCTGTCGCTATCCACAGGACACACTAGCGAGCGCTAAAAAAAAATAAAAACTATTAACCACTCATAATCACAGTTCACTACTGATAGCCTTATTTTATGGAACTAACATGCGCAAATAAAATAATTCATGTACACAGTCTTCTCCGTTTATGCTTGGAACTATTAACAAACAATTAAAATTGCTTTGTTTGCACACAAGAAACGAAATAGGTAAAGTCTTTGAATTGATGAATAAAAATTAATGGCTTTAATATTCTTAGCGAATTCTCATTTATTATCAGATTACCATGGTCAAATCACCGCTAAAAATAATCATCCACGGCCATAAAGCATTGAATTGAAAATACGAAAACAAAATTAAACAAACTTTATTTTTATTATGACAATTTACTAAGAATTTTACAGCTAGGACTTTCTATTCGGCAGTTTAAAGACTTCTGAGGAGTCGCAAAGTAACTATTAACAAACGATTAAAATTGCTTTGTTTACAAAAGAATAAACAAAATTAGTAAAGCCTTTAAACTGTCGAATAACAATTCATGGTTTTAAAATTCTTAGCAAATTCTCAGTTAATATTATTAATATAATATATTAATATTGAAAGTTTTGGGAGTTTTTCATTTCTTGGTCTTTTGGCCAAGATCACATAATTCTTGTTTATTACTTATTTCTTATGTTATTTGACCAATAGCGCCGTGTTATTTCTTACATTTTCGGTGAATTTTATTCAAGTACGCATGGAAAAAATTAAAGAATTAATCATTTTATTTCATTTTAGTAACAAAGATAATGAATTAGTAGTTTGTTCTTATTAAAATAATAATGAGAAATACATCTCTGGTAATAATAAAAATAAAGTTTGTTTCATTTTGTTTTCAAGTTTCATATATGATTAAGTTTTATGGACACGAACGATTTTTTTCGCAGTGTTTTGGCCAGGGTATTTTGATGTCGACATTTTCCAGTGTCCAAATGAATAGAAATTATCTGATATGAAGGGTTCCCCCACCTTGATCAAAGCTAATCGCCTTTGAGACATCTCAGCCCGGAAGGCCAGGCATTTGGGTTTTTGCATTTGATTAGTTTCACTTTTATATGAAAAAGACAAACACTGGAAACTAGGGAATTTTAAAAAATTCAATCAAAATAAAGATCGTGATGATGGCCGTTTTCGAATCTGAAATCTAGGCAGTATAAGGAAACTTCTCCAAAATAGTAACTGACGCAAGAATCCCAACCAAAAAAGCGTTTTGCGAATATAGACAAACACGCGCGCCCATTTTGCCTTTTGTATTATACTAGCGAGGGTACCTGGTGTTGCCTGGGTGTTTGGAGGTGTGTGTGTGTGTGGGGGGGGGGGGCTCACAACAAAAAAAAATGATGTTAAACTTCTTTAAAAAAGCAGAAAAACAAAAAAAAAACTACCTGGCATCGCCAGTGTGTAAAAGAAAAAAAAAAAATTGGGGTAGGTAGGTAGGATCGAACCTGGAACCTTGAGGCGAAGGTGGAAAAAAAATCCGATATTTTTCGGGCGAAGGATGGGGCTTTCATATGAGACCAAGTTTTGAATTTTTGTTCTGTCTGTTGAAAGTTTTTAGCAGACACACAAACATACACACATACATTTTCACTTTTATCTATATAGATAGACTAGTGGGGGGTACCCGGCATTGTCCAAGTGTTTGTAGGTGTGTGTGTGTTTAAGGGGGGAGGGGTTAAATCATAACAAAAAGGAAACTTAACGATAACGATTTTCAAAATGGAAAAAAAAAGAGTGGAGGCAGGTAGGCTCGAACCCGGAGACTTGAGGCAATTGGCTGAGCCTGAACACCTGCACTATGGCAATGGTGGCAATGTAAGAGTGATTTAAAAAGTGAGTCAAGTCAAAAAAGAGTAAGTGAAAGAGGGTTGATTGACAGGTGGCCGCTTAATGAGGTTATCACGGAAGCATTATGACAATGTAAGGAATGGCTATTCAGCCGTGAATATTTTTACTGCTGGACAGGTTTTAATAATTGTTGGGGGGGGGGCTCCCCCGTTTATTATTAGGGGAGGAGTAATAAAGCAATTGTCTGATATGACGGCGAAGCCGACATTGACCAAACATTTAGCTGGATATTCAAATCTAGTTTCGCTTTTTTTTTTTTATTATTATTATACCGAAAAATGAAAGCAACACGGGGCGATCCAAAAATGTGGAATATTTAACGTTTCAAAGTCGGGCAAATTAAATAGACAGGCGACCCCTGTTGTTATGTAGTAGATATTGCAATTTAGAGGTCATATAAAAAAATTGTAAGGAGTGAGCCGAGCGAGCAGCCCACGGAAAAAAGCCTTTTGCGGACATGCACAAAAAGTGTACATACATACATACATACATACATACACATACACTCGCACATTTTCGCTTTTATATTTATAGACTAGCGGGGGTACCTGGCGTTGCCTGGGTATTTGTGTGTGGGGGGGGGGGTAGATCCAAACATGTAAAAAGAAAAAGCATAGTAAAAAAAACTTGTTTAAAAAAAAATCAAGAAAAAAATAAAAAGTTTTGGTATGTAGGTAGGATCGAACCTGGAACATCGAGGTGAAAACCTTGATAAGTTACCCGCTCACCCACAAAAGGAAAGTAACTGAAAGCAATTTCAATTTAACGTTTATAAATGGCAGGTGCACAGGAAAATTAATGATGTCAAAGGAAAGTATATTCCACAGTTAAATTTAACTGCAGGATAGTTCTTCTACTTTGTCTGGTTTTGTTTCCCCAACATGTTGGAGAAAACCAGCTCCCTTTGCATTAGGGGAGTGTCTAAATGAAAGCAATTGTCTGATATGACCGCTGGTGCTACCAGATCAGGCTGTCTACTGACTTCCTGAGATGAAACGCACCTACATAGATGTCTTTGTTTTTTTATTCCCTTTTGCAAAACTTAGTCATGTTCTGCGAAAACAAAAACAAAAACAACATTCTCCTCCCCCTCCCCTCCCTCGTTTTCTTTTTCCTTCACCTCCTCACCTTTTTTTTTTTTTTTTTTTTTTTGCCTAGTTGGTAGGGCGATAGAACATACCAACTGCCCCCCTGCAGAGGGTAAAAATCCTTCAATGGGACCACCAGTTGACCGTTGGTGGCAACCCGTAATGCATTAAGAACGGGATCCTGGTGGTTGAGTGGAACATGCCTAGGAAATAATAACATGATACTACAACACACCACTTTGGCCCTTACTAGGCTAGACGGGAGGTTGGATAGGCCCGATCCAATCAATCGGTTGGTCATGACAAGCACTAATTCAGACAATCCAAACAAAAACACACTAACACTCAACATAAACAATAAACTGAATTAATAAGCGATGGCTGAAGGGTCAATCAAGCTGGGAAAAAGGTAACCATCAGGAATAATAAAAATACAGGGAAATCCCATACTTGGGTGGGCATAACCATATATTGTGAATGCTTGGAAACCTCCCCATGTTTGAGTATACCAGCTATGTAGCCCTGGAGAACCGAGGCGAATGGGATTTACCCCCTCATAGTTCTTCCCCATAAGGGGCTCCGAGGAGGGTGGGGAGCATGGCTGATGAATTTTTCAAAAATTATTATGAATACCAAAAAATCCAAGAGACCACACACAGAAATTGACTCTGACAGCGACAATGAAGATACAAACTTTCCAAGATTCATCGTGCTAGAAGCAACGTCTAATATACCGTTAACTAAAATGTCACCCTTCATTATCCAAAAGGTAATATCAAGCAAAATAACACCTAAAAATGTCAAAAAATTAAGGAATGGTACCATATTGGTAGAAGTACTAAATAAAAAACAGGCCAAAACTCTACTTCAACTACAAAAATTGCATGAAACAAACATCAAAGCTTATCCACACCAAACACTAAACTACTCCAAAGGAGTCATAAAAAACCAGGAAATCTCCGTCTGCACAACAGAAGAAATCAAAACAGAACTAAAAAACCAAGGGGTCACAGATGTAAAAAGAATCACATTTAAAAAAAAAGGAGAGGTAATATATACAAACACTTATATATTAACATTCAATTATCCTCAAATACCAGAGACCATCAATATAGGTTATGAAAGAACGAAAATAGAACAATACATCCCAAAACCTTTACAATGCTACAACTGCCAAAAGTTTGGACATAATAAAGACCAATGTCTAAGATTCTTCACATGTGGAAACTGCAGTGAAAAAAACCCAGACCACGATGAAGAAGACTGTCCAAATAAAACCAAATGCACAAACTGTCAAGAAGAGCACCACTCTCACTCAAAACAGTGCAAAATATATAATCAAGAGAAGGAAATAATAACAATCAAATATCAAAAAAATATAACCTTCCAAGAAGCCCGCAAAGAAGTCACAAATCGCACCAAAAACTCATATGCCACAATAACCCAACAAGCAAACAAAATGTACAACTACAATGAACTAAACCTTGCTCCAGAAATTGCAAACCTAGCAAAAGAACTAAAGAACATACTTGAAGAATTAAAATCTTTTTTATCAGAACTGAAAATAAACTCCAACAGCCAAATAAAAGTCAGAAACGAACAACCCAGTATAAAAGAAAACGAAACAAAGGAAATCAGAAAAACTTCCATCAATATTGAGGAATCAATCCCTAAAGAAATGAAACCTCCTCAATTATCAAAACGTGAAAGATCCAAGTCACAAACAAGGACAAAAACAGATGTTAAAAATAAACACACAACAACAGAAAAAATGGAAATAGAACAGAACAACAAAAAAACTACCCCCCAAAAACAAAATGACAAACAAAAAACAGAATTAGTATTAATTGAAAATGAAAATAAATTTGAACTAGTTGAAACTGATAGCCAAAAAAGACAGTCAAGACAAAGTAAATCTAAAAGTCCCAGACCAAAACCCAAAAAAAGCCTCTCACCAGAAACAAGAAACAGACCATCCACTTCCAAAAGAAACACCCAAACTAACATCGAAACTATGGACGTAGACATAAACACCAACAGTCCAAAACCAAAAGAAAATATAAACCATGACTAACAAAATCCTACAGTGGAACATAAGAGGATTAAAAATTAATATCGAAGAAATGCAAATACTTATCAAATCCTTATGTCCTGCAATAATTTGCCTACAGGAAACACACTTAAAAGAAAATGACAAAATTAACATAAAACACTACTCAATATACAACCACATAAACAAATTATCATGCAAAGCCACCGGTGGATCATCAATACTGATAAACGAAAACATTCCACACAGCAAAGTGAACTTAAAAACAAATATGCAAGCTGTTGCAATAACTGCAACACTACACAAAACAATAACCCTATGCTCACTCTATATACCACCAAATGAAACAATAAACGAAACTGAATTAAACAATATAATCAAACAACTACCTAAACCTTTTCTACTGTTGGGAGACTTCAATAGTCATAATATATGGTGGGGCAGTAAAAAAAACAACAAAAGAGGCCAAACCATAGAAAAAATAATTAACCAAAACGATCTATGCCTACTCAACAACAAAGAGAATACATATATGCACCCACCAACGGGAACCCTATCAGCAATCGATATAACACTATGTGACCCAACTATATACATGGATTATAGCTGGAGAACACATAAGGATGCATGCGGAAGTGACCACTTCCCAATCATAATAGAAAACGAGAATCCCAAGCCAGAAGACAAAACACCCCGCTGGAATTTACAAAAGGCAAATTGGGAAAATTTCCAAAATACATGTCAATACAGATTAATACCTGAAGCGAATCCTGACTTAGAACACATCACATATTTCAGCAACACCCTACTCACAATAGCCGAGGAGAACATACCAAAAAGTTCCACTACTACAAAATATAACAAACCCTGGTACAATAAAGAATGCAAAGAAGCTATAAGAGCCAGACGTGCAAACCTAAGGAAATTTAAAAACAGTCCAACGAAAGAAAATTTGGACACCTATAAAAACAGCAAAGCCAAAGCACGGAAAACTATCAAAGAATCAAAACGGAACTCGTGGAAAGATTATGTAACAAAAATTAATCAAAACACAAAACCCAAAAAAGTATGGGAGATGGTCAGAAAAATAGCAGGAAAAAATACAAAGAACCCTATTAAACACCTTATATGCGACAACACAAAGATTACCGACAAACAAAATATCGCAAATAAATTAGCAGAACAATTCTCAATGAACTCATCATCAAAAAACCAAAATAAAAAATTCCAAGCTATAAAGAAAAATGAAGAAAAAATAAAAATAAACTTCAAATCAAAAAATGAAGAAAACTACAATCAATTATTCAACAGTGCAGAACTAGAGGAGGCAATAAACAAATCTCCCGATACAGCAGTCGGCCCCGACGAGATCCATTATCAATTCCTCAAAAAACTACCAAAACCATCACTGGACTACTTATTACAAATTTACAATGAGATATGGATAACTAACAACATTCCAAAAAACTGGAAGCAGGCAACAGTAATCCCAATACCCAAACCAAAAAAAGACCATACAAACCCAACAAACTACCGACCCATTGCACTAACTAGTTGTTTGTGCAAAACTTTTGAAAGAATGATTAACGAAAGATTAAATTGGTACTTGGAAAGCAAAAATCTAATTACAGAAAGCCAGTCGGGTTTCAGGAAAAATAGAAGCCCCACCGATCACTTAATAAAACTGGAAACACGCATAAGAGAAGCATTTGCAAAAAAAGAACATCTAATAGCAATTTTTTTTGACATGCAAAAGGCGTATGACACCGCTTGGAAATACGGAATCCAAAAAGACCTGTATGAACTAGGACTTAGGGGTAGAATGCCAGAAATTATCAGAAATTTCTTAACAAATAGAAACTTCCAAGTACGGATGGACAACACTTATTCAGTCCAAAAAGATCAAGAAATGGGGGTCCCCCAAGGCAGTATCCTGTCTGTCACCCTCTTCAACATTAAAATAAACAATATCATAAAAAACATAGACCCAGGAATTGAAAATGCCCTATACGTGGACGACCTACTTATATACTACCAATCTAAATATATACAAACAGCCGAACGCAAACTACAACTCTGTCTGAATAAAATAAACAAATGGGCCATAGAAAATGGATTTACATTCTCAGAGGAAAAAACTAAATGCATCCACTTTTGCAAATTACGAAAATTCCACCACGACCCCAACCTGAAACTGGATAACAAGAACATCCCACTTACCGACCAACATAAATATTTAGGTATTATATTTGATAAAAAATTGAACTTTATACCGCATATAAAATATTTAAAAGCAAAATGCCAAAAGACAATGCAATTGATCAAAGTCCTAGCACACACCGATTGGGGTGCAGACAAAGTCACATTATTAAAATTATACCAAACTCTAATCAGATCTAAAATGGACTATGGATGCTTCATCTATGGAGCAGCAAGGAAGTCCTACATAAAAGAACTAAATACAATCCACCATCAAGGATTAAGATTAGCCTTGGGAGCATTTAGAACCTCTCCAGTAGAAAGCCTCTATATAGAGGCCCACGAGCCTCCACTGATTCTAAGACGACAGAAGTTAGCGCTACAATATTACCTAAAGCTGGTATCAAGTCCAACAAATCCTGCATATCAATGTACCCTTCACCCACAATACACACATCTCTTCAACAAGAAAGAAGATATCAAGCCCTACAGCCTCCGGATAAAAAACCTTCTCACAGAAGCCCAAATGGACATTACAAAAATACATAAATATAACAAATCAAAAACTCCACCCTGGATGATCAAACAACCACACATAATATTAAAATTAAATAAATATCCCAAAACGAAAACCCACCCATCAACCTTCCATGAAGAACTACTTATCATCCAGAATACATACAAAGAATATACACAAATTTACACTGACGGATCAAAAGATGGAGATAAAGTAGGATGCGCAGCCATCCACAAAAAAATAAAACTAAAGAAAAGGCTCCCAAACGAATCTTCTATTTTCAGCGCAGAAGCAACAGCCATAGATTTGGCACTGAATATAATAACCAATGATGACCATCAAAAATATATCATATTTACTGACTCACTTTCAATACTCATATCTCTAAAAGAAAAAAAAATGACAAACCCACTTATTACAAAATTGCTAAACAAAATAGATGCCATAACCATGAAAAAAAACATTATCTTTTGCTGGATACCAAGCCATATCGGCATATACATGAATGAACAAGCAGATAAGGCAGCAAAGGAAACTCTGCAACAAAACCACATAAGTGGAAAAATCCCCTATACAGACCTAAAGACTAAAATAAACACATTTTTGAAGAGAAAATGGCAAGAAAACTGGAGCTCATGCACCAAAAACAAACTATTCCAAATAACACCAAATATTGGAACGAGAGACACCAAAAAGTTAACAAGAAAGGAAGAGGTAGTAATGACCAGACTGCGAATAGGTCACACTCACATCACCCACTCACATCTACTAAAAGGAGAGGAGACACCAAACTGTATAACGTGTCAAGAACCCTACACAATACACCATATACTGACAAACTGCATTGACCTTGAACAAATCCGAACAAAGTATTACCAAGAAAAAAATCTGAAAACAATATTAAACAAGATTGATCCCCAAAAAATTATCAATTTTCTGAAAGAAACTAAAATATACTCAAAAATATAAGGAAAGACCCCCCCCCCCCCACAAAAAAAAAAAAAAAAAAACCTTAAGAAGAACAAACCAATATTTAACACAACATAACGAACCTTTCGGCATTAAATGACCCCAAAGTGGTTGATATGCCGTAAAACAAAACAAACAAACAAACAAACTGATATGACCGTGAAAACCCACATTGACCAAACGTCCATTGCTTTCTGGACACTCCCGGCCCGTAGCCAAGAAATGCATGTTCCTTTCACATAAGTTTCGATTGTTATACGAAAAAGCCGGATCAACACGAGAGGGGCTGAAATAGCAAGAATTGTGTAAAAGTCGATGTAAATAAATCTAGACGCCACGCACATTCGCAAATCCCAGATATTATCTAGGAGGTATACAGGGTGACCCCAAAAAAACGGAGCCAACTCTAATTAGGTCCCGTTTTTTTTTTAGTGTTTTGTCCGAATGAAATGAAACTTTGGTCATAACGGGTAGTCTAGTCCTTAATTAAATCCTTAGTTCCACCTTTTTTAAATATCACTTCATATTTATTCTCCAATGGAATATCTTAATTTTCACCACAAAATATCATCTTCAGATCCCCAACCTTCCGAATCTGGAGGCGTAGTTGTTATCTCTGTTAGCAAATCTGTATCCTCTACCTCAAATTCTACCTCTAACTCTCGTTCATCTGCTATCTCATCATCAGCCCACCTATCCGTATCTTCCCGATCTCCTTCCGGATCTATCAGGGTGGCTTTCCTTACAGGTCTGTCTGTCTGTATATTAGGCATTTTCCACTCCCTAATATTGGCTTCACAGATATCTGACGCGTGAACCCTCTTCGTTTTATTCGTCAGTTGATCCCATATTTTATATGTTACTGGTCCCGTTTGTTTTATTATCCTATAGTACGGTTTCCATCTAGGATCTAATTTTCCTTTTCTAACCTGTGCTATGTAGTATACCGGGTCGCCAACTCCATGTTTTCTTAACCCTTCCATCGTTGACTCTTTTGTTACGCCTTTTCTGTGCTGAGCTAATCCTTCGACGCACTTCACCAAACAGAGAATGCTTCTGCTCAATCATTTTTTTATGATTTTCTTCCCCAGTATACCTTTTTTTTTGGTAGTAGATTATCTAATGGTAACATTACATCTCTACTGTGCACCAAGTAATATGGAGAGAATTTAGTTGTATCGTTATGTGAAAATCTGGCCGCTGCTAAGGCCTGATTCAAGAACAAGTCCTAATTCTTGACTTCGTCCTCTGATAACTTCGACAGCGTATCTCCCAAAAACCTATGGAATCTCTCTACTTTAGCATTGCTCTCGGGGTGGTATGGAGAGGTGGTAATGTTTCACTCCTAAATATCCCGTCACCTCCCTTATAGTGGCATTTACAAATTCTCTGCCATTGTCTGTCACTAACATACGTGGGACATCATACCTAGGGAAAATTTCATTCATAAGTATCTCCGCCATGGTCTGTGTATCCTTCCTTTGCACCGGGAATGCCTCTACCCAGTTAGTTAACCAATTGACCATGCTGACTATATACTTATTTCCCTTGTTACTACTATTATATGGCCCTGAGACATCCATGCTCCACTTCTCAAATGGATATGATGGAATATCAGTCTCCATTAGGGGTGTCTTAGCGCCTTTAACAGCCCGCTTCCGGCAAGTGACACCTTCCGTCACATAGGAGTGGATATGTTTATACACACCAGGCCAATAGTATTTCTTCGCTAAAATCGAGTAAGTCTTATCAATACCTACATGACCTAACCTGTCATGTGCTACCTGCACTACACTGGCCCTCACGTGACCATCCGGGTCATACAAGCGTAACATTCTTTTCTTCCCCATTTACATAGTACACCCGATCATCTTCCAACAGGTATTTTCTCGATTTTGAAAGCGGTAATTTCCCTTCTACTAGCGATTTCTTAAGTTCGCTATACTCTTTGTCCCTGCTCGCTTCTAACTTAATTAGCTTCAGGTCTATCAATTTCCATGCAATCTTATCGGAATCGTCTTCTTGAGTCATTTTCTTCTGGCTCTATTTCATCTTCCATCTCCGAGGGCCTATTCTGCAATTGCTGAGAGTTGAGTACGCAAATCACTAGCATCAGCTTCTCCCCCTACCGCTTCGGGAATTATAGATAATAAATCTGCACATGTGTTCTCTTTCCTGGACAGGTACTCTATCTTACAGTCGTAGCCACTCAGTTGCATAGCCCACAGTTGCACCTTTCGATTCTTCCATTCAGCATCGAACAAGTACTGTAATGGACGATGATCAGTTTTTATCACGAACGTTGCACCCGCTAAATAAAAATGCAGCTTTTGCAAAGCGTACGCAATGGCATAGGCCTCTTTTTCAATCACGGGCCACTTCTGTTGGGTCTTTGTTAACTTGTGAGAGAGAAAGTAGATAGGCATTTCATCCTTTATTCCCGGGATTACAGCTTCTGCCTCTTTACACGGCTGAGTTAAGCAAGCTCCTATACACATATCACTAACATCCGTATATAGGACCATAGGCTTGTTCAAATCGGGATAAATCAATAAAGGAATGGATGTCAGTTCCGCTTTTAACGTATCAAATGCTTTCTGACATGCCTCGGTCCAATTGAACCTAGCATATTTTTTCGTTAGATTAATTAGTGGTATAGCTATTCTAGAGAACCCTGCTATGAACCTTTTGTAATAACCTACAGTTCCTATAAATGCTCTAACTTGTCTAACTGTTTGACGTTCTGGCATTGCCCTTATAATCTTTACTTTATCAGTATCTGGCCTTACTCCAGATTGGTCTATGATAAATCCTAAATATTTAGTCTCTTTTCTCATAAATTGACACTTTTCTATTTTTAGTTTTAAGCCATGGTATTTCAGACGATCTAACACAGCCTGTAAATGTTTAAAGTGCTCTTCCAGGGTTTTTGAGAATATTAAGATGTCATCCAAATATGCCATGGCAAAATGTTCAAATCCTCAACACTATTGTCATTAATGATTGAAAAACACCAGGGGCTCCTGCTAGCCCAAACGGCATGACACGGAACTGGAACAACCTCATGTGACAACAGAAAGCCGTTTTAGGTTTGTCCTTCTCATTTACTGCCACTTGCCAGTAACCTGATCTTAAGTCTAAGGAGGAAAAACATGTAGCTTTCCCTAGCATCGCCAAAATGTTGTCTATCAAGGGCAGAGGATAAGCAGTAGATTTTGTTATCTTATTAAGTTCTCTAAAATCTACGCAAAATCTATTTTCCCCCATCCTTTTTCTCTACTACTACTACTGGGAAACCCCAAGGTGATTGAGATGGCTCAATAATACCAGCCTCTCCCATCTCCTTCACTGCTTTCTCAACCAACTCTCTCTTCCAAATAAGCGTTCTGTACGGCCTCATTTTTATTGGTTGGTGGTCTCCTGTGTCAATCGACATTTTTACTCTATGCGTATTACCTAATTCCTTATCTGACTTAGCTAACACTCGCTTATTAGCTTTAAATAGTCTTCCTAATCTCTCTCGTATTGGTCAGGACAGTCTAATTCTACCTTGTCACTAACTGCTTCACTCTCTACAGGCATTTCTTCGCACATCACCCTAGTTTTTAATGTTAACACTGAAGCTCTGCCCAACTTAGTTCCTGATTTAATGTTAACTGTCTTCAGACTCGTATTTGCTACAACTACTGGAAAATTCTGCACCTGACCTTCTCTTTTATGTGGGGAAGGGGTAACACCTGATAAACGGCTTCGTTATCCCTTATAGTCCATTCTATCTCACCCCAGCTCGTCACCGCCATTCTAGGTGGAATCTTTAAATCTTCACGAGACACGAGGTCCACTCGAGCGAGCATCGTGCTACCTAAAATAATCTCTTCCTACCCAAGGACTAACTTTGGAGGGTCGAATTTTAATACGGCTTTCCTCTGTCTAAGCCAGTCTCCTCCCAGTATCACGTCGTGGGTCATTTTTGGTGCTACATACAGTGTGTGGGATGTCTCGGTCTCCCCCACCTTTATCTTTACTTCCAGCATCCAATCTAATCTGAATCTGAGAGAAAAAAAAAATGATAGTTAAATATAAAATAAAGGGGAACAAAAGTCTTAACGACCCAGACAGGAAATGTTAAAGGCGCGAAAATATATATAGGGCAAAATAATATAGGTCAACTGAAATGTACAGGTTATCACTTAAAAAAAAATGTCAGCAAGAGTTATTAAACGACACTAAAAGGAAAATAAAAAAATAAATAAATAAAAAAAAAATAAAATAAAAAAGGAAAATATAAATATATAATAAATAAATAGAAAATAAAGAATAAATAAATAAATAAAATATAATATATAAAATAAAATAAGAAAAAATAAAAATAAAAATTATTTAAGGGGAAAAGATGGCCGGTATCTGCAATTTCAGGAAAAAAAAAAGTAAGTAAATTCATATAGTAAAATGTAAGTAAATATACATACAAGATATGAAAGTGTGGGTAGATTTATATATTAGATAGATAGGAAAGTTTAAAGAATGAAACAGAAAATGCAGATAAAAAACTGGCAAAGAAGAGATAAAGAATTAAAATAAAGGATTATTAAATTATAAAGTATTAAGAAGTATGTCGAAAAACGAAAAAGTTAAAGAAAAAATATTTTATATCTATATAAAAGGTAAAAGTAATAACTATGTAATTTCAAAATTGCCATAATTAAATTTGGACTTGTGTTTACAGAAAGAGATCAGTTCATTTTTAGAATTTATTATATTGTTACTTTGAGGGGAAGTAATTATAGTTATAGCTTCGGTTGTACAGAGGCGACATGACTTAGAGCCTGGAGTATAAGACGTAACTTTTTTTATAATAGTCCATTTGATTGAGAAAGGAGTATCGTTAGAGTTAAGTTTTTTAATTAAAGTGGTTCCTTGGTTATTATTAGAATTATGGTTGTTAAAAGAAGAAATGTGGTTTGATATTCTTTTCTTTATTAATGTTGAAGTAGCGCCGATATATGTATGTACTTTATTAAAAGCTCGAGGTCTGGTATTAATATTAATTTGCTGATTTGTATTAGTTAAATAGTTTGAATTTTGTTCATAGTGTTCAACAAATGGTGGGACAATGTCTGTATGAGGACTATTTTGGAGGGGATAATGAGTGTTGTTAGTGTTAGGATGGCTGTTAGGAGAAATATTATTCTCATTACTATTATGATTATTATTATTATCATCATCATTATTACTAGTTGTATGATTGTAAATGGAAGGGCTACTCGAATGGTGTATTGGATTAGTAACTATATCAGATGGAGGATGGGAAGAAGAATAACTTGAAGACAAAATATTAGTGTCTGTTATGGGAGGATTGCGTCACGTCAGTGGGAGCTCAGTAATAGTGCAAGAATATATAACATCTTTATGGATACAATCATTATTGAGTGGGCAAAGATGTTTGTTATTACAATTACAGCTAGTTTTGGGTTTAATTGGGAAAGGGATTTTTTGGGGTGATTTAATTTTTTTGTTATTAGATGTTAAGATTCTTTGTGCTAAATTAGGCATTGTTGAATGAGAAATCTGGATTGAATTTTTATTGAAAATAGAACTATATCCGTGTGGGTATTTGAAAGAGTTTTGTACAATGTTGAAGAATTCCTTAGGTATATTAGTTTTGACATTTAGGCTAAATGGAGGATTAAACCAAATATTTTTCTTTCTCCTAATGCGACTAGGTGGGTTAGAGGCATTGCGATTAGTATTTTGGTTTGGATTATAAATGTAGACTGGTTCATTGTTATTGATAGCGGCAGATCTTGTTATTTGAACTGGTTTCTTACGAGTCATATTGTGTGTGATTACAGATTTAAGGCGGCCTGAAGGAGGAGCATAATTGTTATATTTAATCTTTTCCTTGTATCCTGAGTTCCATAAAGCATTATTGAAGAAAGTAACATTTTGATTAAAAGTTTTTTTTATCAGCAGAAAGAGCAGAAATTCTTCTAGAGACAGATGGTACTATAGATTTTATAATTGAGTTGGGGTTGTTAGGAGATTTATGGACGTATAAAAGCGTAAGATTAGGTTTATGATAGGGGCTATGAGTTTCGGTGTTAAGATTAAGTGTAACATCTAGAAAATTTAAAGTTTTTTTGTTTGGTTCGATAATTATAGAAAGGCCAAAGTTATTGAAGAAGTTATGTAATTTTTTAATAGTTTTGTTGTAGTCTCTTGGCCTGGGTGTTGTAGTAAAAAGGGCATCGTCTCTATAAAGACCCCCTTGGATATGTTTAAAGTGGTATTTAAGTTCTTTCAGTAAGAAGAGTCCCACTAAAACTGTAACTTCTGCAGAGTCAGAAGCACCCATCAAGATGTCAAAATTATCAGGGGTATCCTTTCTAGTCCAAAGCTTATTGTTAAATTGTATAAGGGACTTTCTCGCTAGGAGGATCAATTTTATTTCTAAATTAGTTAAGTCAGAATTTCTTTTAGCAAAGATAAGAGCCTTATTTAAAAGGATCGGAGAAATTTATTGATAATAATTTTGGATGTCAAATGTTATGAAGTTAAGGAGGTGTTTATTTTCAAGGGAAACAAACCAATTAATTACGGAATCTGAATTCAGCCAAAGAGGGAAACCTACTTTTTCTTTAATGGAAGGGATGATTCTATCTAAGATATTTTTGCTTACAGCTCCTAAGTCAGAGTTAGATGGGCAGATCAATCTGATAAAGAGGTTGTCATAGAAAATAGGTTTATGATCTTTGAGGGTGAATCTAGGAGTACCCGGAGAAATTATTTCAGTGAAGTTATGAATGTTCATAGAAGTCAGTAAAAGTTTAGCTTCAGAATTAATGGAATCTAAAGTCTTAGGAGGGACTATTTTATAAGATTTATTAAGTTCTTTATAAAAAAGTTTTTTATATGTAGGATAGTCAAGTTTATAATAATTTTTTGTCTTATCAGCAGGGACGAATATATGTTTATTCTTTTTAACTTTTTCGGCAAAATTATGTATTTTTCGAGTAACAGGATTATAATGGTGTTTTTTGTTTCTTAAATTTAATTTTTTTGACTAAATTCAACATGGAATTTTCAAACTTTTTAAGGTAAGGGTTGTATTGGGGGGGGGGGCAGTAGTTTTTAATCCATAAAATTTGACAGCAATTCTTTCAAATTTCTTTTGTTCTCTATGAGAGTTGATAGGGAGTTCATTTAAGATTTCAGGGTGAAATTGGTCTTCAGAGGAAATAGGCGCTTTAAGTTTATTTTTAATGCTTAAGTCATGGTGATAAGCCTTTCACCTTATATTTTTTAGGAAAGTGTTCAAAGCGAGAACAAATTTGTGGATATATTCCTGTTGGGTAGGAATAGGGATATTTTTGGCAGACAGAGGAATGTGTGCCTTTTCAAACATATCTGGAGAGAATAAAAAGCTCAACTAAATGGGAGCTTATACTAAAATGAAAATTACAATTGAATTTACCAAAATGATCAAAGATGGTAAAATTAAAGTAAATTATAAATATTAAAGAATTAATATTTATAACAATATCTCAGCCAGACATAAAAGCTCGATAAAACCAAATAGGAAATTGAGCTTATAATATGAGCAAACAGTTAATAAAATATGTTAAAAAACACTTTGAAATGAGTTAAAAACATATTTGATCTGAAAAGGAAACACTAGATAAATGGATAGTCCTTAATCCGCCGAGTTTTGAAGAAATACTCTCCTTCTCATCAGAGGGTAGGAATTAGAAAAATGCGGGATCGCATTTTGCATGCAGAAGTATTGATGAAACAACAAGTAAGTAAAAGATCTTACTTGAAAACAAAATAAGTTAAGCAGAGGGAATATGGTAAAGAAAAAGGTGATTACACATGAATGGATAGTCTGGTGGAAGATAAAAAATCCAGTGACTGTAAAATCCACATGTAACACTTCAAGAAAGTTAAAAGAATTTCCATTTGTACAAGTAAAATCCAAAGACATCCCGTAATTGGAAGAAGATGGTTCATAATAATCCAAAGGCAGAAATCCATGGAATAATTCACAAAAATGTGTACAAGGAAAAAAAAAAATAATATGAAAGAAAAATAAGATGTGCTTTTCACTCTACTTCCGAGACATAACTATAAGTACAAAAGATATAGAAAGAAAAAGGAGAGAGAGAAAAAAAAAATGATAAAGTTAAATATAAAATAAAGGGAAACAAAAGTCAAAACGACCCAGACAGGAAATGTTAAAGGCGCAAAAATATACATAGGGCAAAATAATATAGGTGACCTGAAATGTACAGGTTATCACTTAAAAAAAATGTCAGCAAGAGTTATTAAACAACACTAAAAGAAAAATAAAACACAAAAAATAAAAAAAATGAAAATAAATAAATAAATATATAATAAATACATAGAAAATAAAGAATAAATAAATAAAAACATAATATATATTAAAAAATAAAATATAATATAAAATAAGAAAAGAATGAAGATAAAAATAAACAATATTATTTATTTTTTATATATGTATATATGTGTGTGTATATATGTGTATATATATATATGTGTGTGTGTATATATGTGTGTGTGTGTATATATGTGTGTGTGTGTATATATATGTGTGTGTATATATATATGTGTGTGTGTGTATATATATGTATGTGTATATATATGTATGTGTATATATATGTATATATTTTTCTCATAACATAACGTCAACCACCGCTGGTATTTTTTCATTCCTTATACATTCTGTCAATATGGAAAACCGATCTTCTCTGCGAATATATAAGAGCATCTTAATCACAGCAAATTCTCACAACAACAGAATTTTTCTGGAAAAATGTATTGATGAAAAAGTCATACCTGTATGCATACCTAAATCTTTTAAAACATCAGACCATATTTTCCCGGATTACATTGAGAAATATCTTCTGTCATCTATAATATATTTAAAGCACCAAAGCTCTCATCTTTTTCGGAAAGCCAGGACATTAATTACTGAATATCAACAAAATTACAAGAAAACACCCAGATCAACTAAGAACATTTACAGATCTATCAAAAAATTTAACACACGCCATAATTTTAAATTGGATAACAAACTTGCGCAATTGATAAAAAACAGCAAATGGAAAACTTTGGGACGTCCAGACCTTATTCTAAACCTTACTTCCAAACCACTCTCGGACATTGAAACTGAAGCTCTCAGTTTCGGTCTTAAATTCGCTACCGGCAAACATTCGAAAATCACCACTAACACAACCCTAAAAAATTATAGACAAGAGGACTCTGATTTTACTAAAGGCTTCATACAAGGGATAATAGCTTTAACAACTACCCAACCTCAAGAATTAGCACTACCAAAAAGATACATTGATGCCTTAAAACTTTTAACAAAAAATAAAGACATTATCATTTCACAAGTCGATAAAGGAGGTGGTATAGTTATAATAAAGACCTATATCTAAAGAAAATGCACACACTATTGGCAGACGGAGATATATATACTCCGATAGATTTAAAATCTAAGTATAAAATTAAAATGCTACAATTGCGGAAAAGAGGGGCACTATAGTTACCAGTGCAGAGACGGGGTGCACTGTTTCAACTGTGGCCGCCCGACACATCCAAAGAGGGCCTGCATGCTGAGGCCTAAGTGTTTTAAGTGCGGCAGTGAAGAACACTTAATTCAAAGTTGCAAGGCGAAAGAGTTGGTACGGTGTGACGAGTGTAAGGAAAGAGGGCACACAGCAACTAGCTGTCCACTAAGGAAGAAGGGGACATGCCAGGGGTTTGGGAAGAGCGGGCATTTCTGGGACAGTTGTAGAAAGAGGAAAAGTAAGGTTAAGAATCCTTCGTATAAGGATATAGATGGGATTAGGTTATGTCAAATATGGTCCGAAGATGACGAACTCACCTGCACCATTGAAATAGAGGGCAGAACGTTCAGAGCGTTGATAGACACTGGATCGGAAGTCTCAGTCATTAGTTCTTTAGAGTTGTAAAGACTAAGACTCCCCGCCGACCGATTTATGTCGACTAAAGTGAACGCGTTTCAGGCAGATGGGGGCAGATTTAGATTAGATTGGATGCTGGAAGTAAAGATCAAGGTGGGCGAGACTGAGACATCCCACACATTGTATGTAGCACCAAAAATGACCCACGACGTGATACTGGGAGGAGACTGGCTGAGAGAGAGGAAAGCTGTATTAAAATTCGACCCTCCAAAGTTAATCCTTGGGGAGGAAGAGATTATGTTAGGTAGCACGAGGCTCACTCAAGTGAATCTTGTGTCTCGTGAAGATTTAAAGATTCCACCTAGAACAGCGGTGACGAGCTGGGGTGAGATAGAAGGGGCTATAAAGGATAGCGAAGCCATTTATCAGGTTTTACCCCTTCCCTACATAGAAGAGGACGAGGACGTGACCGTGTTACCAGCATTAGTGCAGGAAGGTCAGGCGAAGAATTTTCCGGTAGTGGTAGCCAATACGAGTCTGAAGACGGTTAACATTAAATCAGGAAGTAAGTTGGGCAGAGCTTCAGTGTTAACATTAAAAACTAGAGTGAGGCGCGAAGGAATGCCTGTAGAGTGAAGCAGTTAGTGACAAGGTAAAATTAGACTGCCCTGACCAATACCGAGAGAGTTGGTTGAGAAAGCAGTGAAGGAGATGGGAGAGGCTGGTAATGAGAATAGGGCTGAAGAATCAGAGAGCAATACGATTCCGTTGACACAGCCCCCAGAGGTAATAGGCGATGTTAGGGGACCTAGACTTTTGCGAAGCAGTGTAAAACGACCTATCAATGTTATCTCTAAAACGGGGAAAGTTACAAATAGCGATGAAGAGGATAAGGAAGACGAAGAGGATGAAACTGATTCTTTCGTTATTTATGGAACTGGAATTGAGTGACTAAAAATAAAATGGAACAAATAATAAAGGAACGTTACTATGTGTATTTGTAGGATGCGGCGTCTAATAATGATGATGGCGGTGATGGTTGGATTGACAGTAGCGTTACGCCACACACACAGTACGGTATTTAAGAAGACCAGGGAGGTAACGTTCGTCATTGATCTGAGAGCGTATCGGAAGGTTCAAATGGAATTAGAAGACGAAGTTAACTTAGCAGCGCACTTAAAGCTGCAGATGCAAAAAAATCAATCAAAACTTGGGATAAATTCTAATACAGCGTTATTTGTATCACTAGGAGGACGGTTAGATAAGATGAAACAAAGACTCCAATACATTGGAGGATATTTTAGGGATATTGGATTGCTAGCAGCAGATGGGACCCAAAAACGAGTTAGAAAGAGATCTATACTTCCTTTCGTAGGTAAAGCACTACACGTATTATTCGGGACCGTATCGGAGAGTGACACAGAAGTATTAGAAAGGAATATAAGCAGTTTAGAGGAAAATCAACAGAAGATAAAGCACGTCATAGAGGAAAGCTTATCAATAGTGAACGTTACTAGATACGAACTGACAGAACATAGACAAAGAATAAACTGGCTATCCCATACAGTCGTCAGCCTAAACGAAAGTTTGACTTTTATGGCTAGAAGAATAAGTATGGTAGAGGTTGTAACTAAGCAAATACTGGAACTGATGACGATGACAAACCAACTCGACTCATCAATTCAGTTATTGACAGTGGCAATGGAACATGTTAGGACACAATTAGATTTACTTTCATTAGCGCACATGTCACCGAGCATCATACCCCCCAAAGACTTAAAAACAATACTTAGGATGCTTCAGGCAGACTTGCCACATACTTTACGCTTACCAGTAGATCCAAAGAAGAGTCTATGGGAATATTATAAAACCTTGAGTTGTGCTACGATGTTACAAAATAAGATTTACGTAATGGTTGAGTTTGCTTTATTGGATAGAAATAGCGACTTTGAAGTATTTAATGTAATTAATTTACCGATACCGTTTCCTACTAATGTCACTGAGAGGAGAGCAGTAGCAAGGTACAAAGTTGAAACCGAAGGAATAGCTTTTAACCCAGCCCGAACCAAATTCATAGTGTTGTCACCTAGCGAAGCACTAGCGTGTAGCATGAATGCACTAAGAGTTTGTGCAGTAGAAAGTCCCATCTATGCAACTAATGGACACAAGTTATGCGTAGTTCAATTATTCCAAGGTAATAAGGAGGGGATCGATAAATATTGTGGAGCAGAGGTGTCGATTGATATACTAACCCCCCAAGCTATACATCTATCTGATGGTGTTTGGGCAGTTGCCTCAACTAGTGAACGGAAGTTGTCGAAAGTCTGTAAGGGGAAATACTTATTCATCCACCTATGACCATTATAGATCTACCTATGAGTTGCGCAGCATTTGGCCCAACTCTAGAGATCTTGCCGTCCTACAGATTTAAAGAGAAGTTTGAACTCAGAAATGACTTTCTGACATTAACTAGAATACCGCGTGTAAATTGGTCAAAAGTATGGACACCTATCACTAAGGAATTTCCGAAGATAAAAGCTCGCAAAATTCCACCTCTTTTGAAACTGGGCGGAAAGATCGATATGAGCGAGTTATTAGATGAGTTACGAGCAGTGAAGGATGGTAATGAACCAGAAAAATGGCGATGGGAAAAAGTAAGTAAATGGTTAAATCC